>NC_086452.1:482583372-482957302 GCF_028390025.1 Pseudophryne corroboree
AGTGCAGGTATTGGGGAAGGGGAGTGGCAGATGTGGAGCGGTGGGAGAGGAAGATGAGTGTAGCTGCAGAGTTCAGGACAGATTGGAGGGGAGCGAGATGAGGGCCAGTGCAGGTATTGAGGAAGGGGAGTGGCAGATGTGGAGCGGCAGGAGAGGAAGATGAGTGTAGCTGCGGAGCTGAGGACAGATTGGAGGGGAGCGAGATGAGAGCCAGTGCAGGTATTGGGGAAGGGGAGTGGCAGATGTGGAGCGGCTGGAGAGGAAGATGAGTGTAGCTGCGGAGCTGAGGACAGATTGGAGGGGAGCGAGATGAGAGCCAGTGCAGGTATTGAGGAAGGGGAGTGGCAGATGTGGAGCGGCTGGAGAGGAAGATGAGTGTAGCTGCGGAGCTGAGGACAGATTGGAGGGGAGCGAGATGAGGGCCAGTGCAGGTATTGAGGAAGGGGAGTGGCAGATGTGGAGCGGCTGGAGAGGAAGATGAGTGTAGCTGAGGACAGATTGGAGGGGAGCGAGATGAGAGCCAGTGCAGGTATTGAGGAAGGGGAGTGGCAGATGTGGAGCGGCTGGAGAGGAAGATGAGTGTAGCTGCGGAGCTGAGGACAGATTGGAGGGGAGCGAGATGAGAGCCAGTGCAGGTATTGAGGAAGGGGAGTGGCAGATGTGGAGCGGCTGGAGAGGAAGATGAGTGTAGCTGCAGAGCTGAGGACAGATTGGAGGGGAGCGAGATGAGAGCCAGTGCAGGTATTGAGGAAGGGGAGTGGCAGATGTGGAGCGGCTGGAGAGGAAGATGAGTGTAGCTGAGGACAGATTGGAGGGGAGCGAGATGAGAGCCAGTGCAGGTATTGAGGAAGGGGAGTGGCAGATGTGGAGCGGCTGGAGAGGAAGATGAGTGTAGCTGCGGAGCTGAGGACAGATTGGAGGGGAGCGAGATGAGAGCCAGTGCAGGTATTGAGGAAGGGGAGTGGCAGATGTGGAGCGGCTGGAGAGGAAGATGAGTGTAGCTGCGGAGCTGAGGACAGATTGGAGGGGAGCGAGATGAGAGCCAGTGCAGGTATTGAGGAAGGGGAGTGGCAGATGTGGAGCGGCTGGAGAGGAAGATGAGTGTAGCTGCAGAGCTGAGGACAGATTGGAGGGGAGCGAGATGAGAGCCAGTGCAGGTATTGGGGAAGGGGAGTGGCAGATGTGGAGCGGCTGGAGAGGAAGATGAGTGTAGCTGCAGAGCTGAGGACAGATTGGAGGGGAGCGAGATGAGAGCCAGTGCAGGTATTGAGGAAGGGGAGTGGCAGATGTGGAGCGGCTGGAGAGGAAGATGAGTGTAGCTGCAGAGCTGAGGACAGATTGGAGGGGAGCGAGATGAGAGCCAGTGCAGGTATTGGGGAAGGGGAGTGGCAGATGTGGAGCGGCTGGAGAGGAAGATGAGTGTAGCTGCGGAGCTGAGGACAGCTTGGAGGGGAGCGAGATGAGAGCCAGTGCAGGTATTGAGGAAGGGGAGTGGCAGATGTAGAGCGGCGGGAGAGGAAGATGAGTGTAGCTGCGGAGCTGAGGGCAGATTGGAGGGGAGCGAGATGAGAGCCAGTGCAGGTATTGGGGAAGGGGAGTGGCAGATGTGGAGCGGCTGGAGAGGAAGATGAGTGTAGCTGCAGAGCTGAGGACAGATTGGAGGGGAGCGAGATGAGAGCCAGTGCAGGTATTGGGGAAGGGGAGTGGCAGATGTGGAGCGGCTGGAGAGGAAGATGAGTGTAGCTGCAGAGCTGAGGACAGCTTGGAGGGGAGCGAGATGAGAGCCAGTGCAGGTATTGAGGAAGGGGAGTGGCAGATGTAGAGCGGCGGGAGAGGAAGATGAGTGTAGCTGCGGAGCTGAGGGCAGATTGGAGGGGAGCGAGATGAGAGCCAGTGCAGGTATTGGGGAAGGGGAGTGGCAGATGTGGAGCGGCTGGAGAGGAAGATGAGTAGCTGCGGAGCTGAGGACAGATTGGAGGGGAGCGAGATGAGAGCCAGTGCAGGTATTGAGGAAGGGGAGTGGCAGATGTGGAGCGGTGGGAGAGGAAGATGAGTGTAGCTGCGGAGCTGAGGACAGATTGGAGGGGAGCGAGATGAGAGCCAGTGCAGGTATTGGGGAAGGGGAGTGGCAGATGTGGAGCGGCTGGAGAGGAAGATGAGTGTAGCTGAGGACAGATTGGAGGGGAGCGAGATGAGAGCCAGTGCAGGTATTGAGGAAGGGGAGTGGCAGATGTGGAGCGGCTGGAGAGGAAGATGAGTGTAGCTGCGGAGCTGAGGACAGATTGGAGGGGAGCGAGATGAGAGCCAGTGCAGGTATTGAGGAAGGGGAGTGGCAGATGTGGAGCGGCTGGAGAGGAAGATGAGTGTAGCTGCGGAGCTGAGGACAGATTGGAGGGGAGCGAGATGAGAGCCAGTGCAGGTATTGAGGAAGGGGAGTGGCAGATGTGGAGCGGTGGGAGAGGAAGATGAGTGTAGCTGCGGAGCTGAGGACAGATTGGAGGGGAGCGAGATGAGAGCAAGTGCAGGTATTGGGGAAGGGGAGTGGCAGATGTGGAGCGGTGGGAGAGGAAGATGAGTGTAGCTGCGGAGCTGAGGACAGATTGGAGGGGAGCGAGATGAGAGCAAGTGCAGGTATTGGGGAAGGGGAGTGGCAGATGTGGAGCGGCTGGAGAGGAAGATGAGTGTAGCTGCGGAGCTGAGGACAGATTGGAGGGGAGCGAGATGAGAGCCAGTGCAGGTATTGAGGAAGGGGAGTGGCAGATGTGGAGCGGTGGGAGAGGAAGATGAGTGTAGCTGCGGAGCTGAGGACAGATTGGAGGGGAGCGAGATGAGAGCCAGTGCAGGTATTGGGGAAGGGGAGTGGCAGATGTGGAGCGGCGGGAGAGGAAGATGAGTGTAGCTGCGGAGCTGAGGACAGATTGGAGGGGAGCGAGATGAGAGCCAGTGCAGGTATTGGGGAAGGGGAGTGGCAGATGTGGAGCGGTGGGAGAGGAAGATGAGTGTAGCTGCGGAGCTGAGGACAGATTGGAGGGGAGCGAGATGAGAGCCAGTGCAGGTATTGAGGAAGGGGAGTGGCAGATGTGGAGCGGCTGGAGAGGAAGATGAGTGTAGCTGCGGAGTTGAGGACAGATTGGAGGGGAGCGAGATGAGAGCCAGTGCAGGTATTGAGGAAGGGGAGTGGCAGATGTGGAGCGGCTGGAGAGGAAGATGAGTGTAGCTGAGGACAGATTGGAGGGGAGCGAGATGAGAGCCAGTGCAGGTATTGGGGAAGGGGAGTGGCAGATGTGGAGCGGCTGGAGAGGAAGATGAGTGTAGCTGCAGAGTTCAGGACAGATTGGAGGGGAGCGAGATGAGAGCCAGTGCAGGTATTGAGGAAGGGGAGTGGCAGATGTGGAGCGGCTGGAGAGGAAGATGAGTGTAGCTGCAGAGTTTAGGACAGATTGGAGGGGAGCGAGATGAGAGCCAGTGCAGGTATTGGGGAAGGGGAGTGGCAGATGTGGAGCGGCTGGAGAGGAAGATGAGTGTAGCTGCGGAGCTGAGGACAGATTGGAGGGGAGCGAGATGTGAGCCAGTGCAGGTATTGAGGAAGGGGAGTGGCAGATGTGGAGCGGCTGGAGAGGAAGATGAGTGTAGCTGCGGAGCTGAGGACAGATTGGAGGGGAGCGAGATGTGAGCCAGTGCAGGTATTGAGGAAGGGGAGTGGCAGATGTGGAGCGGCTGGAGAGGAAGATGAGTGTAGCTGAGGACAGATTGGAGGGGAGCGAGATGAGAGCCAGTGCAGGTATTGGGGAAGGGGAGTGGCAGATGTGGAGCGGTGGGAGAGGAAGATGAGTGTAGCTGCGGAGCTGAGGACAGATTGGAGGGGAGCGAGATGAGAGCCAGTGCAGGTATTGAGGAAGGGGAGTGGCAGATGTGGAGCGGCTGGAGAGGAAGATGAGTGTAGCTGCGGAGTTGAGGACAGATTGGAGGGGAGCGAGATGAGAGCCAGTGCAGGTATTGAGGAAGGGGAGTGGCAGATGTGGAGCGGCTGGAGAGGAAGATGAGTGTAGCTGAGGACAGATTGGAGGGGAGCGAGATGAGAGCCAGTGCAGGTATTGGGGAAGGGGAGTGGCAGATGTGGAGCGGCTGGAGAGGAAGATGAGTGTAGCTGCAGAGTTCAGGACAGATTGGAGGGGAGCGAGATGAGAGCCAGTGCAGGTATTGAGGAAGGGGAGTGGCAGATGTGGAGCGGCTGGAGAGGAAGATGAGTGTAGCTGCAGAGTTTAGGACAGATTGGAGGGGAGCGAGATGAGAGCCAGTGCAGGTATTGGGGAAGGGGAGTGGCAGATGTGGAGCGGCTGGAGAGGAAGATGAGTGTAGCTGCGGAGCTGAGGACAGATTGGAGGGGAGCGAGATGAGAGCCAGTGCAGGTATTGGGGAAGGGGAGTGGCAGATGTGGAGCGGCTGGAGAGGAAGATGAGTGTAGCTGCGGAGCTGAGGACAGATTGGAGGGGAGCGAGATGTGAGCCAGTGCAGGTATTGAGGAAGGGGAGTGGCAGATGTGGAGCGGCTGGAGAGGAAGATGAGTGTAGCTGCAGAGTTCAGGACAGATTGGAGGGGAGCGAGATGAGAGCCAGTGCAGGTATTGGGGAAGGGGAGTGGCAGATGTGGAGCGGCTGGAGAGGAAGATGAGTGTAGCTGCGGAGCTGAGGACAGATTGGAGGGGAGCGAGATGAGAGCCAGTGCAGGTATTGAGGAAGGGGAGTGGCAGATGTGGAGCGGTGGGAGAGGAAGATGAGTGTAGCTGCAGAGCTGAGGACAGATTGGAGGGGAGCGAGATGAGAGCCAGTGCAGGTATTGAGGAAGGGGAGTGACAGATGTGGAGCGGCTGGAGAGGAAGATGAGTGTAGCTGCGGAGTTGAGGACAGATTGGAGGGGAGCGAGATGAGAGCCAGTGCAGGTATTGAGGAAGGGGAGTGGCAGATGTGGAGCGGCTGGAGAGGAAGATGAGTGTAGCTGCGGAGTTGAGGACAGATTGGAGGGGAGCGAGATGAGAGCCAGTGCAGGTATTGAGGAAGGGGAGTGGCAGATGTGGAGCGGTGGGAGAGGAAGATGAGTGTAGCTGCGGAGCTGAGGACAGATTGGAGGGGAGCGAGATGAGAGCCAGTGCAGGTATTGAGGAAGGGGAGTGGCAGATGTGGAGCGGCAGGAGAGGAAGATGAGTGTAGCTGCGGAGCTGAGGACAGATTGGAGGGGAGCGAGATGAGAGCCAGTGCAGGTATTGAGGAAGGGGAGTGGCAGATGTGGAGCGGCTGGAGAGGAAGATGAGTGTAGCTGCGGAGCTGAGGACAGATTGGAGGGGAGCGAGATGAGAGCCAGAGCAGGTTTTGAGGAAGGGGAGTGGCAGATGTGGAGCGGCTGGAGAGGAAGATGAGTGTAGCTGCGGAGCTGAGGACAGATTGGAGGGGAGCGAGATGAGAGCCAGTGCAGGTATTGGGGAAGGGGAGTGGCTGGAGAGGAAGATGAGTGTAGCTGCGGAGTTGAGGACAGATTGGAGGGGAGCGAGATGAGAGCCAGTGCAGGTATTGGGGAAGGGGAGTGGCAGATGTGGAGCGGCTGGAGAGGAAGATGAGTGTAGCTGCGTAGCTGAGGACAGATTGGAGGGGAGCGAGATGAGGGCCAGTGCAGGTATTGAGGAAGGGGAGTGGCAGATGTGGAGCGGTGGGAGAGGAAGATGAGTGTAGCTGCGGAGCTGAGGACAGATTGGAGGGGAGCGAGATGAGAGCCAGTGCAGGTATTGAGGAAGGGGAGTGACAGATGTGGAGCGGCTGGAGAGGAAGATGAGTGTAGCTGCGGAGCTGAGGACAGATTGGAGGGGAGCGAGATGAGAGCCAGTGCAGGTATTGAGGAAGGGGAGTGACAGATGTGGAGCGGCTGGAGAGGAAGATGAGTGTAGCTGCAGAGCTGAGGACAGATTGGAGGGGAGCGAGATGAGAGCCAGTGCAGGTATTGGGGAAGGGGAGTGGCAGATGTGGAGCGGCTGGAGAGGAAGATGAGTGTAGCTGCGGAGCTGAGGACAGATTGGAGGGGAGCGAGATGAGAGCCAGTGCAGGTTTTGAGGAAGGGGAGTGGCAGATGTGGAGCGGTGGGAGAGGAAGATGAGTGTAGCTGCGGAGCTGAGGACAGATTGGAGGGGAGCGAGATGAGAGCCAGTGCAGGTATTGAGGAAGGGGAGTGGCAGATGTGGAGCGGCTGGAGAGGAAGATGAGTGTAGCTGCGGAGCTGAGGACAGATTGGAGGGGAGCGAGATGAGAGCCAGTGCAGGTATTGAGGAAGGGGAGTGGCAGATGTGGAGCGGCTGGAGAGGAAGATGAGTGTAGCTGCGGAGCTGAGGACAGATTGGAGGGGAGCGAGATGAGAGCCAGTGCAGGTATTGGGGAAGGGGAGTGGCAGATGTGGAGCGGCTGGAGAGGAAGATGAGTGTAGCTGCGGAGCTGAGGACAGATTGGAGGGGAGCGAGATGAGAGCCAGTGCAGGTATTGAGGAAGGGGAGTGGCAGATGTGGAGCGGTGGGAGAGGAAGATGAGTGTAGCTGCGGAGCTGAGGACAGATTGGAGGGGAGCGAGATGAGAGCCAGTGCAGGTATTGAGGGAGGGGAGTGGCAGATGTGGAGCGGCTGGAGAGGAAGATGAGTAGCTGCGGAGCTGAGGACAGATTGGAGGGGAGCGAGATGAGAGCCAGTGCAGGTATTGAGGAAGGGGAGTGGCAGATGTGGAGCGGCTGGAGAGGAAGATGAATGTAGCTACGGAGCTGAGGACAGATTGGAGGGGAGCGAGATGAGAGCCAGTGCAGGTATTGGGGAAGGGGAGTGGCAGATGTGGAGCGGCTGGAGAGGAAGATGAGTAGCTGTGGAGTTGAGGACAGATTGGAGGGGAGCGAGATGAGAGCCAGTGCAGGTATTGGGGAAGGGGAGTGGCAGATGTGGAGCGGTGGGAGAGGAAGATGAGTAGCTGCGGAGCTGAGGACAGATTGGAGGGGAGCGAGATGAGAGCCAGTGCAGGTATTGAGGAAGGGGAGTGGCAGATGTGGAGCGGCTGGAGAGGAAGATGAGTGGAGCTGAGGACAGATTGGAGGGGAGCGAGATGAGAGCCAGTGCAGGTATTGAGGAAGGGGAGTGGCAGATGTGGAGCGGCTGGAGAGGAAGATGAGTGTAGCTGCGGAGCTGAGGACAGATTGGAGGGGAGCGAGATGAGAGCCAGTGCAGGTATTGAGGAAGGGGAGTGGCAGATGTGGAGCGGCTGGAGAGGAAGATGAGTGTAGCTGCGGAGCTGAGGACAGATTGGAGGGGAGCGAGATGAGAGCCAGTGCAGGTTTTGAGGAAGGGGAGTGGCAGATGTGGAGCGGTGGGAGAGGAAGATGAGTGTAGCTGCGGAGTTGAGGACAGATTGGAGGGGAGCGAGATGAGAGCCAGTGCAGGTATTGGGGAAGGGGAGTGGCAGATGTGGAGCGGCTGGAGAGGAAGATGAGTGTAGCTGCGGAGCTGAGGACAGATTGGAGGGGAGCGAGATGAGAGCCAGTGCAGGTTTTGAGGAAGGGGAGTGGCAGATGTGGAGCGGTGGGAGAGGAAGATGAGTGTAGCTGCGGAGCTGAGGACAGATTGGAGGGGAGCGAGATGAGAGCCAGTGCAGGTATTGAGGAAGGGGAGTGGCAGATGTGGAGCGGCTGGAGAGGAAGATGAGTGTAGCTGCGGAGCTGAGGACAGATTGGAGGGGAGCGAGATGAGAGCCAGTGCAGGTATTGAGGAAGGGGAGTGGCAGATGTGGAGCGGTGGGAGAGGAAGGTGAGTGTAGCTGCGGAGCTGAGGACAGATTGGAGGGGAGCGAGATGAGAGCCAGTGCAGGTATTGGGGAAGGGGAGTGGCAGATGTGGAGCGGCTGGAGAGGAAGATGAGTGTAGCTGCGGAGCTGAGGACAGATTGGAGGGGAGCGAGATGAGAGCCAGTGCAGGTATTGAGGAAGGGGAGTGGCAGATGTGGAGCGGCTGGAGAGGAAGATGAGAGTAGCTGCGGAGCTGAGGACAGATTGGAGGGGAGCGAGATGAGAGCCAGTGCAGGTATTGAGGAAGGGGAGTGGCAGATGTGGAGCGGCTGGAGAGGAAGATGAGTGTAGCTGCGGAGCTGAGGACAGATTGGAGGGGAGCGAGATGAGAGCCAGTGCAGGTATTGGGGAAGGGGAGTGGCAGATGTGGAGCGGCTGGAGAGGAAGATGAGTGTAGCTGCGGAGCTGAGGACAGATTGGAGGGGAGCGAGATGAGAGCCAGTGCAGGTATTGGGGAAGGGGAGTGGCAGATGTGGAGCGGTGGGAGAGGAAGATGAGTGTAGCTGCGGAGCTGAGGACAGATTGGAGGGGAGCGAGATGAGAACCAGTGCAGGTATTAGGGAAGGGGAGTGGCAGATGTGGAGCGGTGGGAGAGGAAGATGAGTGTAGCTGCGGAGCTGAGGACAGATTGGAGGGGAGCGAGATGAGAGCCAGTGCAGGTATTGGGGAAGGGGAGTGGCAGATGTGGAGCGGCTGGAGAGGAAGATGAGTGTAGCTGCGGAGCTGAGGACAGATTGGAGGGGAGCGAGATGAGAGCCAGTGCAGGTATTGAGGAAGGGGAGTGGCAGATGTGGAGCGGTGGGAGAGGAAGATGAGTGTAGCTGCGGAGTTGAGGACAGATTGGAGGGGAGCGAGATGAGAGCCAGTGCAGGTATTGGGGAAGGGGAGTGGCAGATGTGGAGCGGCTGGAGAGGAAGATGAGTGTAGCTGCGGAGCTGAGGACAGATTGGAGGGGAGCGAGATGAGAGCCAGTGCAGGTATTGGGGAAGGGGAGTGGCAGATGTGGAGCGGCTGGAGAGGAAGATGAGTGGAGCTGAGGACAGATTGGAGGGGAGCGAGATGAGAGCCAGTGCAGGTATTGGGGAAGGGGAGTGGCAGATGTGGAGCGGTGGGAGAGGAAGATGAGTAGCTGCGGAGCTGAGGACAGATTGGAGGGGAGCGAGATGAGAGCCAGTGCAGGTATTGGGGAAGGGGAGTGGCAGATGTGGAGCAGCGGGAGAGGAAGATGAGTAGCTGAGGACAGATTGGAGGGGAGCGAGATGAGAGCCAGTGCAGGTATTGAGGAAGGGGAGTGGCAGATGTAGAGCGGCTGGAGAGGAAGATGAGTGTAGCTGAGGACAGATTGGAGGGGAGCGAGATGAGAGCCAGTGCAGGTATTGGGGAAGGGGAGTGGCAGATGTGGAGCAGCGGGAGAGGAAGATGAGTAGCTGAGGACAGATTGGAGGGGAGCGAGATGAGAGCCAGTGCAGGTATTGAGGAAGGGGAGTGGCAGATGTGGAGCGGCTGGAGAGGAAGATGAGTGTAGCTGCGGAGCTGAGGACAGATTGGAGGGGAGCGAGATGAGAGCCAGTGCAGGTATTGAGGAAGGGGAGTGGCAGATGTAGAGCGGCTGGAGAGGAAGATGAGTGTAGCTGAGGACAGATTGGAGGGGAGCGAGATGAGAGCCAGTGCAGGTATTGGGGAAGGGGAGTGGCAGATGTGGAGCGGCTGGAGAGGAAGATGAGTGTAGCTGCGGAGCTGAGGACAGATTGGAGGGGAGCGAGATGAGAACCAGTGCAGGTATTAGGGAAGGGGAGTGGCAGATGTGGAGCGGTGGGAGAGGAAGATGAGTGTAGCTGCGGAGATGAGGACAGATTGGAGGGGAGCGAGATGAGAACCAGTGCAGGTATTAGGGAAGGGGAGTGGCAGATGTGGAGCGGTGGGAGAGGAAGATGAGTGTAGCTGCGGAGCTGAGGACAGATTGGAGGGGAGCGAGATGAGAGCCAGTGCAGGTATTGGGGAAGGGGAGTGGCAGATGTGGAGCGGCTGGAGAGGAAGATGAGTGTAGCTGCGGAGCTGAGGACAGATTGGAGGGGAGCGAGATGAGAGCCAGTGCAGGTATTGAGGAAGGGGAGTGGCAGATGTGGAGCGGCGGGAGAGGAAGATGAGTGTAGCTGCGGAGATGAGGACAGATTGGAGGGGAGCGAGATGAGAGCCAGTGCAGGTATTGAGGAAGGGGAGTGGCAGATGTGGAGCGGTGGGAGAGGAAGATGAGTGGAGCTGAGGACAGATTGGAGTGGAGCGAGATGAGAGCCAGTGCAGGTATTGAGGGAGGGGAGTGGCAGATGTGGAGCGGCTGGAGAGGAAGATGAGTGTAGCTGAGGACAGATTGGAGGGGAGCGAGATGAGAGCCAGTGCAGGTATTGAGGAAGGGGAGTGGCAGATGTGGAGCGGCGGGAGAGGAAGATGAGTGTAGCTGCAGAGTTTAGGACAGATTGGAGGGGAGCGAGATGGGAGCAAGTGAGACCAGTGAGGAGAACATTGCAGTAGTCGAGACGTGAGATGACCAGTGAGTGGATGATGAGTTTAGTTGCACTCTGGGAGAGAAATCACCTGATGCGAGCAATGCTGCGTAGCTGGAACCGACAGGATTGCCCCAGAGCTTGGATATGGGGTGTAAAGGAGAGCAGTGATAGAGATATTGGTAGGGGGTGTTACTCTGGCTATATGTACAGTATATGTATGTATGTTATGTACAGTATGTGTGTATGTATATGTACAGTATGTGTGTATGTATATGTACAGTATGTGTGTATGTATATGTACAGTATGTGTGTATGTATATGTACAGTATGTGTGTATGTATATGTACAGTATGTGTGGTTGGGTGTAGAGAGCAGCAGGAGGGTGGGTGTAGAGAGCAGCGGGAGGGTGTGTGTAGGGAGCAGCGGGGGGGTCGGTGTAGGGAGCAGTGGGAAAGTGGGTGTAGGGAGCTGCGGGAGGGTGGGTGTAGGGAGCAGGAAGGGAGGGTGGGTGTAGGGAGCAGCGGGAGGTTGGTGTAGGGAGCATGTAAGGAGCAGAAAGGGAAGTTGGGTGTAGGGAGCAGCGGGAGGGTGGGTGTAGGGAGCAGGAAGGGAGGTTGTGTGTAGGGAGCAGCGGGAAGTGGGTGTAGGGAGCATGTAAGGAGTAGGAAGGGAAGTTGGGTGTAGGGAGCAGCGGGAGGGTGGGTGTAGGGAGCAGGAAGGGAGGGTGGGTGTAGGGAGCAGCGGGAGGTGGGTGTAGGGAGCAGCTGGATAGTGGGTGTAGGGAGCATGTAAGGAGCAGGAAGGGAGGTTGGGTGTAGGGAACAGTGGGAGTTGGGTGTAAGGAGCAGGAAGGGAGGTTGGGTTTAGGGAGCAGCGGGAGGTGGGTGTAGGGAGCAGCGGGAGGTGGGTCTAGGGAGCATGTAAGGAGCAGGAAGGGAAGTTGGGTGTAGGGAGCAGCGGGAGGGTGGGTGTAGGGAGCAGGAAGGGAGGTTGGGTGTAGTGAGCAGTGGGAGGTGGGTGTAGGGAGCATGTAAGGAGCAGGAAGGGAAGTTCGGTGTAGGGAGCAGGAAGGGAGGTTGGGTGTAGGGAGCAGTGGGAGGTGGGTGTAGGGAGCATGTAAGGAGCAGGAAGGGAAGTTGGGTGTAGGGAGCAGCGGGAGGGTGGTTGTAGGGAGCAGGAAGGGAGGGTGGGTGTAGGGAGCAGGAAGGGAGGGTGGGTGTAGGGAGCAGCGGGAGGGTGGGTGTAGGGAGCAGGAAGGGAGGGTGGGTGTAGGGAGCAGCGGGAGGGTGGGTGTAGGGAGCAGGAAGGGAGGTTGGGTGTAGGGAGCAGCGGGAGGGTGAGTGTAGGGAGCAGGAAGGGAGGGTGGGTGTAGGGAGCAGCGGGAGAGTGGGCGTAGGGAGCAGTGGGAGGTGGGTGTAGGGAGCAGTGGGAGGTGGGTGTAGGGAGCTTGTAAGGAGCAGGAAGGGAGGTTGGGTTTAGGGAGCATGTAAGGAGCAGGAAGGGAAGTTGGGTGTAGGGAG
The DNA here is from genome assembly GCF_028390025.1 of Pseudophryne corroboree. Taxonomy (NCBI): domain Eukaryota; kingdom Metazoa; phylum Chordata; class Amphibia; order Anura; family Myobatrachidae; genus Pseudophryne; species Pseudophryne corroboree. The sequence continues at coordinate 482,595,253 of NC_086452.1, forward strand.
CAGTGGGAGGTGGGTGTAGTGAGCAGCGCGAGGGTGGGTGTAGGGAGCAGCGGGAGAGTGGGTGTAGGGAGCAGCGGGAGAGTGGGTGTAGGGAGCAGCGGGAGGGTGGGTGTAGGGAGCAGCGGGAGAGTGGGTGTAGGGAGCAGCATGAGGGTGGGTGTAGGGAGCAGCGGGAGAGTGGGTGTAGGGAGCAGCGGGAGAGTGGGTGTAGGGAGCAGCGGGAGAGAGGGTGTAGGGAGCAGCGGGAGGGTGGGTGTAGGGAGCAGGAAGGGAGGTTGGGTGTAGTGAGCAGCGGGAGGGTGGGTGTAGGGAGCAGCGGGAGAGTGGGTGTAGGGAGCAGCGGGAGGGTGGGTGTAGGGAGCAGCATGAGGGTGGGTGTAGGGAGCAGCGGGAGAGTGGGTGTAGGGAGCAGCGGGAGAGTGGGTGTAGGGAGCAGCGGGAGAGTGGGTGTAGGGAGCAGCGGGAGAGTGGGTGTAGGGAGCAGCGGGAGAGTGGGTGTAGGGAGCAGCGGGAGGGTGGGTGTAGAGAGCAGCGGGAGAGTGGGTGTAGGGAGCAGCAGGAGAGGGTGGGTGTAGGGAGCAGCGGAAGGTGGGTGTAGGGAGCAGCGGGAGGATGGGTGTAGGGAGCAGCGGGAGGATGGGTGTAGGGAGCAGCATGAGAGGGTGGGTGTAGGGAGCAGCGGAAGGTGGGTGTAGGGAGCAGCGGGAGGATGGGTGTAGGGAGCAGCGGGAGGATGGGTGTAGGGAGCAGCGGGAGGTTGGGTGTAGGGAGCAGCGGGGGGGGTCGGTGTAGGGAGCAGTGGGAAAGTGGGTGTAGGGAGCTGCGGGAGGGTGGGTGTAGGGAGCAGGAAGGGAGGGTGGGTGTAGGGAGCAGTGGGAGGGTGGGTGTAGGGAGCAGTGGGAGCTGGGTGTAGGGAGCATGTAAGGAGCAGAAAGGGAAGTTGGGTGTAGGGAGCAGCGGGAGGGTGGGTGTAGGGAGCAGGAAGGGAGGTTGTGTGTAGGGAGCAGCGGGAAGTGGGTGTAGGGAGCAGCTGGATAGTGGGTGTAGGGAGCATGTAAGGAGCAGGAAGGGAAGTTGGGTGTAGGGAGCAGCGGGAGGGTGGGTGTAGGGAGCAGGAAGGGAGGTTGGGTGTAGTGAGCAGTGGGAGGTGGGTGTAGGGAGCATGTAAGGAGCAGGAAGGGAAGTTGGGTGTAGGGAGCAGGAAGGGAGGTTGGGTGTAGGGAGCTGTGGGAGGTGGGTGTAGGGAGCATGTAAGGAGCAGGAAGGGAAGTTGGGTGTAGGGAGCAGCGGGAGGGTGGGTGTAGGGAGCAGGAAGGGAGGGTGGGTGTAGGGAGCAGCGGGAGGTGGGTGTAGGGAGCAGCTGGATAGTGGGTGTAGGGAGCATGTAAGGAGCAGGAAGGGAGGTTGGGTGTAGGGAACAGTGGGAGTTGGGTGTAAGGAGCAGGAAGGGAGGTTGGGTTTAGGGAGCAGCGGGAGGTGGGTGTAGGGAGCAGCGGGAGGTGGGTCTAGGGAGCATGTAAGGAGCAGGAAGGGAAGTTGGGTGTAGGGAGCAGCGGGAGGGTGGGTGTAGGGAGCAGGAAGGGAGGTTGGGTGTAGTGAGCAGTGGGAGGTGGGTGTAGGGAGCATGTAAGGAGCAGGAAGGGAAGTTGGGTGTAGGGAGCAGGAAGGGAGGTTGGGTGTAGGGAGCAGTGGGAGGTGGGTGTAGGGAGCATGTAAGGAGCAGGAAGGGAAGTTGGGTGTAGGGAGCAGCGGGAGGGTGGGTGTAGGGAGCAGAAAGGGAGGGTGGGTGTAGGGAGCAGGAAGGGAGGGTGGGTGTAGGGAGCAGCGGGAGGGTGGGTGTAGGGAGCAGGAAGGGAGGGTGGGTGTAGGGAGCAGGAAGGGAGGGTGGGTGTAGGGAGCAGCGGGAGGGTGGGTGTAGGGAGCAGGAAGGGAGGGTGGGTGTAGGGAGCAGGAAGGGAAGGTGGGTGTAGGGAGCAGAAAGGGAGGGTGGGTGTAGGGAGCAGGAAGGGAGGTTGGGTGTAGGGAGCAGCGGGAGGGTGGGTGTAGGGAGCAGGAAGGGAGGGTGGGTGTAGGGAGCAGGAAGGGAGGGTGGGTGTAGGGAGCAGAAAGGGAGGGTGGGTGTAGGGAGCAGGAAGGGAGGTTGGGTGTAGGGAGCAGCGGGAGGGTGGGTGTAGGGAGCAGGAAGGGAGGTTGGGTGTAGGGAGCAGCGGGAGGGTGGGTGTAGGGAGCTTGAAGGGAGGGTGGGTGTAGGGAGCAGGAAGGGAGGGTGGGTGTAGGGAGCAGGAAGGGAGGGTGGGTGTAGGGAGCAGCGGGAGGGTGGGTGTAGGGAGCAGCGGGAGGGTGGGTGTAGGGAGCAGGAAGGGAGGGTGGGTGTAGGGAGCAGGAAGGGAGGGTGGGTGTAGGGAGCAGGAAGGGAGGTTGGGTGTAGGGAGCAGCGGGAGGGTGGGTGTAGGGAGCAGGAAGGGAGGGTGGGTGTAGGAAGCGATACATAAATATTACTTACTCTTAGGCGGGCAGAAGCCATGGACACACACACTGACCGCGCCGGCGGCATTTCAAAGGTAACCCTGGCTACCAGCCAGTCAGTACTGGCAGTCCGGCAGCCAATCAGGAGCTGCTGCTGCTTCCCTGATTGGCTGGCGGCTGGCGGCTGGCGCTACATTTCAAATACAGTACCTCCAGTGTGGTCAGTGTGTGTGTGTCCATGGCTGCTGTAAATACATCGCTGAAAGCCGGGCAGTGCTGTGCTATAGTGCGCATGCGCACCCTAATCCCGTGAATCCCGACAATTTTTGGGCCAAAATCCCAGGATCCTGCCGATCCCGATCCCGGGATTGGACTCCCTAGTATGTATATGTACATTATATGTGTCTATGTATGTATATGTACAATATATGTGTATAATGTACAGTATATGTATGTATGTACATTATATGTGTATATGTATGTATAGATACAGTATATATGTACAGTATATGTGTATATGTATATATACAGTATGTACAGTATTTGTATGGTATATGTGTATATGTATGTATATGTACTGTATATATGTACAGTATATGTGTGTATATGTACAATATATGTGTATACGTACAGTATGTGTGTATGTATATGTACAATATATGTGTATATGTACAGTGTATGTGTATATAGGTATAATATATGTGTATATGTATGTTTATGTACAGTGTATGTGTATGTATATGTACAGTGTATGTGTATATGTGTGTATAGGTATAATATATGTGTATATGTACAGTATGTGTGTGTATGTATATGTACAATATATGTGTATATGTACAGTGTATGTGTATATAGGTATAATATATGTGTATATGTATGTTTATGTACAGTGTATGTGTATGTATATGTACAGTGTATATGTGTGTATATGTATGTATATGTACTGTATAGAGAGACATCTATACAGCACACGGTCTGATCTAATAACGGAACAACGGCTTTCATGACTTGAGTCACTGCCAGCTGAATTACAAGGAAAGCAACATGCTGAATACAAGGCTTGTGACTGTCACATTGTATAAATATCAGACTCTCTGTCTCCTATCCGCAGCATATTACCCCACTGCAGACTCTCCAGGGTAGGAGCACATACAGTATTACCCCACTGCAGACTCTCCAGGGTAGGAGCACATACAGTATTACCCCACTGCAGACTCTCCAGGGTAGGAGCACATATAGTATTACCCCACTGCAGACTCTCCAGGGTAGGAGCACATACAGTATCACCCCACTGCAGACTCTCCAGGGTAGGAGCACATATAGTATTACCCCACTGCAGACTCTCCAGGGTAGGAGCACATACAGTATCACCCCACTGCAGACTCTCCAGGGTAGGAGCACATACAGTATCACCCCACTGCAGACTCTCCAGGGTAGGAGCACATACAGTATCACCCCACTGCAGACTCTCCAGGGTAGGAGCACATATAGTATTACCCCACTGCAGACTCTCCAGGGTAGGAGCACATACAGTATCACCCCACTGCAGACTCTCCAGGGTAGGAGCACATACAGTATCACCCCACTGCAGACTCTCCAGGGTAGGAGCACATACAGTATTACCCCACTGCAGACTCTCCAGGGTAGGAGCACATACAGTATTACCCCACTGCAGACTCTCCAGGGTGTGGCATCTCCCAGGACAGAACTCTAAATATAAAATCTCCCACTTCCCGCACTCTCATATATGGGATGGAGAATGCAGCTGGAAAAAGAGGGAGACGGAGAGGACGGAGCAGACACAGAGAAGATTAGAAGAACATTAATAAATACAATATCACACTCACAGCAGCTGCCATTGTCCTTCTATTCCAGAACCAAAAGTCTGAGCAGCTGCTGCACTTTCACTGCTTTATATGTATAATAAGGGTAGTCACATCAGCCAATCAGAATGCAAGGGTGTGGCTTACCACACCCAACACGTAGCAAGACTTGGATGACAAATTGAATTTGAGACAATTATTTCCAGATGAGATTTTCATAAAAGTAACTGAAAAGTACAGTGAGCGAATGTCTACAACCCCGCCGGCACTGCACTGGTGGGGGGAATTCAGACCTGATCGCAGCAGCAAATTTGTTAGCAGTTGGGCAAAACCATGTGCAGTGCAGGGGGGGGGGGGGGGGCAGATGTAACATGTGCAGAGAGAGTTAGATTTGGGTGGGGTGTGAAATCTAAATTGCAGTGTAAAAATAAAGCAGCCAGTATTTACCCTGCACAGAAACAATATAACCCACCCAAATCTAACTCTCTCTGCACATGTTACATCTGCCCCACCTGCAGTGCACATGGTTTTGCCCAACTGCTAACAAATTTGCTGCTGCGATCAGGTCTGAATTACCACCAGTGTGTATTGTTCATTGTGAGACTACACAAGTTACAGTTTGCTCCCTGTGTGCAAACCTCCCAATTGTCCCGATTTTATGGGACTGTCCCGCTGTCCGGCGCCAGATTAAGGTCATGATGGGCCTGCAGCTGAAATGTATAAAAGGCCTATTGTGCGCTGCTGCAGGGGTGTGACCAGCATGGTGGGGGGGTGTCGACTGATATGGGGGTGTGGTCTTTGCTATGGGGTGTGGCTAGCACCATGGAGGACATAGCTGCCCACCTTCCTTCAACCACCTCAGTCCCCCTCCACTCTGCCTATAAGAAGCGCACACCACGTGTTATATCACTGACCACTGAATAGGTTGACAACAAGTAGCGGACATGCATTAGTTCCACATGGTCAAAAGGTCGGCAAGGTCATTAGGGGCCAAATTCCGACCCGATCGCTGTGCTGCAAATTTGCAGAGGTCTGCGATCGGATAGTCGCCGCACAGAGTGAAAACCCTCCCTGTGCAAGTGTGTGTATGCCGTGCAAAAATCTCTGCGAACGTCGGTCAGCTGCAGTTCTGTTCGCATCACACTCACCATCCAATGATTTTTCCAGTGTGTGCGCAGCCCAGGACTTACTCCTACAGTGTGATACACACAGGGGCCGGGCCGGAGCTGGCGTCACACACCCTCCCTGACAACGCTTGGGAACGCCCGCGTTATTCCTGACACTCCCAGAAAATGGGCAGTTACCGCCCCCAAACGCCCTCTTCCTCCTGTCAAACAACTTGCGTACGCCTAGCAATCAAAAGAGTTGCTGGATTGTTTTGCAGTTTGGCCTCGTGCGTTCGCACTGCGGTCCGTACACATGCGCAGGCGATCGATAATCGTAAACCTTACGAATTTGCACAACACCGATCAGGTCTGAATTATCCCCTAGGTCGACGTGTAAATGGTCGACAGGTTCAAGTGGTTGACAGTGACACACATATGGTTAATATGTTTTGGGGGGTTTTTTCAACATTTTCATACTTTACTATCCATGTGAACTACAATTGTAAATACTATACAAAAAAGTACCAGCGCTTAGGAGTTGTATCACCAATTATTCAATAAGTCAAATACCACTGGATCAGTTATAGTATTTAATAATGAACATGATTATCACACACAATAAAAACGTGAGAATAAAAGATATTAAGAAATATTGACCATACAAATAAAAATAAAGATAAAAATTGGCTCTGAGGTAATAATTAATTCAAATTGCTGATAAGGACCCAACCATTATTTTAGTGATCCCGGACTTATTAAGGTGCAGATTTCCTCCTCCTTAGATTATTATGCAGTCAGCTGGTAATACCCTTATTAGTAACTCTCACACAGGTCCATATTGTTATGATTCCAGCACTCTGGTCTGAGGTGGTCCTATTGCAAGGACCGGAGCACTGGAACGGAATGCTGGGGAAGGGAGCGGGAATAGAAAGTAGCCCCTGGCGCCCTAACTCCGTTGTCTCGCCCGTGTGGTCAGAAATCCCCTGCGAGACTATGGTTGCTTGAGCCCATGGCAGCCGCGTTTGAAGGGCGGATTATGTCTGCCCAACTCCGATGCCCCCTCAGGTCTTAATGGGAGACAAAGGGAAATCCGAGACAGGGTGATAACAAGGGGCCCTCTGACTAAACAACCAGGCCAGGGGCTACAAGCTAACTGACTAAACCTGAGGTATGTGCGGTAACCCGCCAGGGAAAAGGACAACCAAAATCCACTAGTCCGTACTCCTACCCAGCACCGCTGGATACCAGAGTGGATCTGTGGGAGCGGAATCCTCCGCAAAAGCTCCGGAACACAAATAATAAATGATAAATAATTAAGCGGCCCAAGCCGCAACACACGGCTACGCCGTGACTCACGAACACCACTGGATGTTCAAAGGTGCTCAGTCAGGACTCCAGGAACAGATGACGACTTCCGAGTACAGGACAACTGAGAACAGGAACGACCGGATACAGCAGGACTGGAAACACTTTCAGCAAACAGATTCAGCATTCAGGAAGCTATTACCGGCGTCTGTGAGAAGCCCAGGAAGTGTATTTAACAGGGAGTCCTCCAATCAGCTGTTTGGAGGCTGATTGGATTAAATGCCATACAGCTGCCGAGCTGCATGGCCAGGAAAACAGACATCTCATAATTTAAATTGAACCCAGCAACGGGGAACGCAGTCCGTAAGTGGCGTCCCCGTTGCTAGGGTCCATGCGGCTCCGTGCGCCCGGCGTCTAGCGTTGCCAGGGAGCCGGCGGCTGTACGCACACGGCGTCCCTGGTTGCTAGGCGCCGGGCCGCAGCGACGAGCGGACCCCGGCGCCTAACAGTACCCCCCCCTTCAGGAGGGGTCAAGGAACCCCTAAAGCCAGGTTTCCGAGGAAATTCCCGAAAAAATGCCCTCTTGAGCCTCGGGGCATGGAGATCCTTATCCAGGACCCAAGACCTTTCTTCTGGACCATAGCCTCTCCAGTGCACCAGAAAATAAAGCCGACCCCGGGACAATTTGGAATCGAGAACCTTCTCTACCAAGAACTCCTGATGACCCTGTACATCTACTGGTGATTTCCCCTGAGAGATCTTCCGAGGAAATCTACTGGATGAAACGTATGGTTTCAACAGGGAGCAATGGAACGTATTTCCGATCCGGAGAGCTCTTGGTAAACGTAACCGGAAAGCAACTGGATTGATTTTTTTAATAATATGAAATGGTCCAATAAATTTGGGGCCCAATCTAGCTGAGGTTTGTCGAAGTTTAATGTTACGAGTCAACAACCATACCCTATCTCCCCTCCTTAAAAGTGCAAGGCCGCCGGAGCCTGTCAGAAAAAATTTTCTCTCGAAATGCCGCTTTTCTGAGAGCAAGGTGCACTTTTCTCCAAATGAGTCTGAGATGAGAGGTTAAGGTTAGCGAGGAGACAGAGGAATGTTGAAAAAAAGAATTAGCTCTGGGGTGAAAACCAAAAACTGAAAAGAATGGAGACACATTAGTGGAGGAATGACAAGAATTGTTGTACGCAAACTCCGCCAAAGGAAGAAACTCGGACCAATCATTCTGGAGTTTGGCTGAGTACAAACGCAAATACTGTTTTAATGATTGATTAACTCGCTCGGTCGGCCCGTTGGATTGGGGATGGTAGCCGGACGTTAAAGACCATTTCATCTTTAATGAGGCACAAAAAGACTTCCAAAATTGTGCAATGAATTGTGGACCCCGATCAGAAACAATATCAGTGGGTAACCCATGAAGTCTGAAAACATGGCGGAGAAACAAAACTGCCAATCCCTGGGCAGATGGCAGTCGGGGAAGAGCAATGAAATGGGCCATCTTGCTAAAACGGTCCACTACCACCCATATGACTCGGAATCCGGCTGACAGAGGGAGGTCTACCACAAAATCCATGGAAATATGAGACCATGGCCTGAGAGGAACATTTAAGGGCATAAGTTGCCCGATAGGCAAGGAACGGGGAACTTTATGCTGTGCACAGACCTGACAAGAAAAAACAAACTCCTTAATGTCTTTAGAAAGACCAGGCCACCATACTGAGCGGGAGACTAATTCCAAAGTCTTAGAGATCCCCGGATGCCCGGCAACTTTGCTATCGTGAAACTCAGTCAAAACAGTAGCTCTCAAAAACTCAGGGACATAAAGACGACCAGCAGGAGTATTCCCAGGAGCTTGATGTTGAAGCTGCTTTAACTGGGTAAATAAATCTTGTGTGAGGCCTGCCCAAATGGCTGAAGACGGAAGTATGGGAGTAACAGGACTGTTATTATGAACTGGAAGAAAACTGCGTGACAGGGCATCCGCCTTGGTATTCTTGGAACCTGGCCTGAAGGTGATAATAAACTTGAAACGAGTAAAAAATAAAGCCCAACGAGCCTGCCGGGCATTCAGCCGCTTAGCTGATTCGATGTACTGAAGATTTTTGTGGTCAGTCAATACTGAAATGGTATGTGTTGCTCCCTCAAGCCAATGCCTCCACTCCTCGAAAGCCCATTTAATAGCCAGTAACTCCCGGTTACCAACATCGTAGTTGGATTCAGCGGATGAGAATTTCCTGGACATAAAGGCACAAGGATGTAATTCTAGAGAGTCCGGATCCTTCTGGGATAGGATAGCCCCCACTCCAACCTCCGAGGCATCAACCTCAACAATGAAGGGCAATTCTGGGTTGGGATGTCTGAGGACTGGGGCTGAGACGAAAGCTTGTTTCAAGGCCTGAAAGGATAACTCAGCTTCACGTGACCAGTTGGTAGGATCCGCTCCCTTCTTAGTCAGTGCCACAATGGGAGCAACCAGGTCGGAAAAAGAATGAATAAATCTTCTATAATAATTCGCAAACCCTAAAAAGCGCTGAATTGCTTTTAAGTTGGTGGGTTGCGCCCAACTAAGGATGGCTTGGAGCTTCTTTGGTTCCATACAGAATCCCCGAGGGGAAATAATGTACCCTAAAAAGGATACCTCCGTGACATGAAACTCACACTTCTCCAGCTTGGCATATAGGTGATTTTCACGTAATTTTTGAAGAACCTGACGCACCTGGGTAACATGTTGTTCAATAGAGTCAGAATAGATCAGGATATCGTCTAAGTAAACGACCACGAATCTTCCAAGAAAATCACGGAGCACATCGTTAATGAGATCCTGGAAAACTGCCGGAGCGTTAGACAAGCCGAACGGCATCACCAGATACTCGTAGTGACCCGACTGAGTACTGAACGTCGTTTTCCACTCATCTCCCGACTTGATTCGGATGAGGTTATACGCTCCCCTCAGGTCAATCTTAGAAAAAATCACAGCCGAACGCAGCTGATCAAAGAGGACAGAAATCAGCGGCAGAGGGTAAGTATTTTTAACTGAGATCTTATTCAGGGCTCTAAAGTCGATGCAAGGTCTGAGTGATCCATCTTTCTTCTCCACAAAGAAGAAGCCTGCACTTAAAGGGGATTTAGATGGCCTAATAAATCCTTTCCCTAGGCTCTCCTTAACATACTCATTCATGGCCGCAGTTTCTGGTCCGGACAATGCATATAACCTTCCCTTTGGCAATGTGGCACCAGGAATTAGCTCAATAGCACAATCATAAGGCCGATGGGGAGGCAGAATGTCCGCATTGCCCTTGGAAAATACATCAACAAAGTCCTGGTATTCCACGGGAATGGGTTCGGGAATGGCAGCAGCTAATCTGACGGGAAACGTAATACATTCCTTATTACAGATGGTACCCCATTGTGAGATCTCCCCCCACTGCCAATCAATGATGGGATTATGAAAGGCCAGCCAAGGGTGACCCAGAACCACTGGAACTGCTGGGCAATGGGTAAGGAAAAACTCAATCTTTTCGGAATGAAGAGCTCCTACCGTAAGTAGTACAGGGGGTGTACAGAGGGAAATAACCCCATTGGACAAGGGACTCCCGTCTAAACCATGCATGGTGACACACCTACCCAAGTTTAACTGAGGAATACCTAAGGCCTTGGCCCACGTTAAGTCCATAAAGTTCCCTGCAGCTCCACTGTCAACAAAAGCCGACACCGAAGAACTGAGGCTGCCAAAGGAAACTTTAGCTGGGACTAACAGGGAGTTATTCGAGGAGATAAGCTGCAGACCAAAGTGAACCCCCTCACAATTCACTTGTTCGAGGCGTTTCCCGACTTGTTCGGACAATTACGGGCAAAATGTCCCTTACCCCCACAGTACAAACAAAGACCAGAGTTTTGCCTTCTGGCTCTTTCTTCTGGAGACAGCCTGGAGAGACCCATCTGCATGGGCTCCTCTATGTCCTCAGGAATGGAAAATACACACAGAGTAGATCTGACAGGTGCTCCTTTTTCAGCCCTCCGCTCTCTGAGACGACGATCAATCTTAATAGAAAGCTCCATGAGTTTATCGAGAGTCTCAGGAGCGGGATACTGAAGGAGACTGTCTTTTATAGACTCAGATAAGCCGAGGCGAAACTGACTGCGCAGGGCTGGGTCATTCCAGCCACAGTCGTTCGACCAACGGCGAAACTCTGTACAATAAACCTCTGCAGGATTTCTACCTTGTCTGAGAGCGCGTAACTGACTCTCGGCGGATGCCTCTCTATCAGGGTCATCATACAAAAGCCCTAAAGACCCCAGAAAGGCGTCTACAGACAACAATGCCGGATCCTCTGCTTTTAAACCAAAAGCCCAGGTCTGGGGATCCCCCTGGAGCAAAGAAATAATAATTCCGACCCGCTGAGATTCAGTACCTGAGGAGATAGGTCTTAAACGAAAATAAAGTTTACAGGACTCTTTAAAATTAAAAAACTGCTTCCTATCACCAGAAAAACGGTCAGGCAAGTGCATTTTCGGTTCAGGAACTACCCTCGGGGAAGTTCGTAAAAGATCTTCCTGCGACTTCACCCGAAGGGAAAGATCCTGAACCATTTGAGTAAGTTCTTGAATCTGGCTAACTAGAAGCTGGCCAGGATTTGGCCCTAAACCAGTGGGATTCATGAGGCCGACAAACCTTACAAAACTGAATAAGGGAAAAAATCAAACCCTGTTTAATTTTAAGTTTTGGTGTGGCCGGTAATAATGTTATGATTCCAGCACTCTGGTCTGAGGTGGTCCTATTGCAAGGACCGGAGCACTGGAACGGAATGCTGGGGAAGGGAGCGGGAATAGAAAGTAGCCCCTGGCGCCCTAACTCCGTTGTCTCGCCCGTGTGGTCAGAAATCCCCTGCGAGACTATGGTTGCTTGAGCCCATGGCAGCCGCGTTTGAAGGGCGGATTATGTCTGCCCAACTCCGATGCCCCCTCAGGTCTTAATGGGAGACAAAGGGAAATCCGAGACAGGGTGATAACAAGGGGCCCTCTGACTAAACAACCAGGCCAGGGGCTACAAGCTAACTGACTAAACCTGAGGTATGTGCGGTAACCCGCCAGGGAAAAGGACAACCAAAATCCACTAGTCCGTACTCCTACCCAGCACCGCTGGATACCAGAGTGGATCTGTGGGAGCGGAATCCTCCGCAAAAGCTCCGGAACACAAATAATAAATGATAAATAATTAAGCGGCCCAAGCCGCAACACACGGCTACGCCGTGACTCACGAACACCACTGGATGTTCAAAGGTGCTCAGTCAGGACTCCAGGAACAGATGACGACTTCCGAGTACAGGACAACTGAGAACAGGAACGACCGGATACAGCAGGACTGGAAACACTTTCAGCAAACAGATTCAGCATTCAGGAAGCTATTACCGGCGTCTGTGAGAAGCCCAGGAAGTGTATTTAACAGGGAGTCCTCCAATCAGCTGTTTGGAGGCTGATTGGATTAAATGCCATACAGCTGCCAAGCTGCATGGCCAGGAAAACAGACATCTCATTATTTAAATTGAACCCAGCAATGGGGAACGCAGTCCGTAAGTGGCGTCCCCGTTGCTAGGGTCCATGCGGCTCCGTGCGCCCGGCGTCTAGCGTTGCCAGGGAGCCGGCGGCTGTACGCGCACGGCGTCCCTGGTTGCTAGGCGCCGGGCCGCAGCGACGAGCGGACCCCGGCGCCTAACACATATAAAGATGGTGATAATTGCTCGTCTGTGTAGATATTCAAGGGGTTTCCATATTCTTGTTGGTTATGCTGAAAAGGAGTTGTTTTAATGGTCTGGTCCTTGGAAATCCAAGTAGGCAGAGAAGTCCTTATCTGGATCAAGCTGGACAAAGGTTGGGATTCTACATCAATGCCTTAACGCGTTTCCCTGAGCCAGGTCGCTCAGCTTCTTCAGAAGTAAACCTCAGAGTCATTATGAGCCATTTTTATACCTCACTAATAGGTGATTCACATTGCAGCTGTGTTTATTTTAATTTAATTAACTGATCCAGAGTTAAAAATAAAAATCATCATCTATTTCTAAGAAGGCAGTCCTAAAATTATCACCATAAGTTTAGTTATACATGATTTAAAAGAAAATGATCATTTAAACAAACATAAAAATAGCGGTCATGTGACCTTATCTTACATTCACCAGCAGTTCTCATTATGAAGTCAGGTGTGTTCAGCCCACTGATAGGTCCTGTGGTTCCCACGTTGCATTAGGACACCCACCTGTGTGAAGGGCGGGTGCACCTGTGTTGCGCTCCACCGTGCGTTGCCACATACCACGGACTCCGTTACCGGAAGCAGTCCGTGGGACGCACGGTTGGAACGCACCCAATGCATTGTGGGACTCCGTCACGTGCCCCAGAGTGGACACGTGATCGGACCCATCGAGCGGCTCTTCTGATTTTCTATTGCTAGGATACATTCTGAATAGGAATGATCCATCCTGGTGTAAACAATACACAGAAGATCATTTCATTATTCATTCTATGAATTCACTGAAACGTAGTGTAATAATATAAAGGATAATATAGAGGGTAATATTCATTTTGTGCTTACATGCTAAAAGAACCTATTATTATAAAGATAGCAACATTATCTATATATTGTATTATTTATTTATCTGAATAAATATAATAGAGTATGTATTAGGGAATAATTAGACAAACTCAGTTCTATATTAGATAAATCCATTAGAATCCATATAGAATTAAATAGATGTATAAATACATACATACAAAGGAGGGAAGTTTTTTCACCTTTCATACCAACATAGTTAATACTAATCACATATGTACATATATATACATGAAGTATAGTTATGGTAAATTACAACTTTCATATAATGGAATTAATTTCCATGTTCTCATTTAACCCATCCGGGTGTAGGGAGTTAAATTGTAACATCCAAAAAACTTCTCTTTTAAAGAGATTAATGTACCTGTCCCCCCCTCTTGTAGTGGGTTGTACTGATTCTAAAGCTAGGAGTTTTAAAATGTCAGGATTACCACCATGTTTTTCACAGAAGTGTCGTGATACACTATGTTTCATATATTTCCTAAGTATATTTCTTCTATGCTCTAAAAAGCGTATTTTGAGTGGTCGAGTCGTCCGTCCTATATAAGGAAGATTGCAACTACATAGCAATAAATATATTACATAGGATGAGTTGCAATTAATAAAAGTTTTTATAGTATACATCTCTTTTTTATAAGGTATCTCTATTTGTATTGTTCTTCTCTCAATATATTTACATGTGGTACATTTATTGTGGCCACATTGGAAGAAACCAGATGGCCTTTCTATCGAGGTTAGCCAATTAGATCCCTTGGTCTCATTTGTTTCCTCTTTTATGTCTCGCAAATGGCTAGGAGCTAACATCAATTTCAGAGATTTATTTTTCTTATATATAACCCCAGGGGTGGGTGGAAGTATAGACCCCAATACATTATCATGTCTTTCTCCTGCACATGAGTTGTATTTACAGATAAATGATAAACCATTATACTCCGATTTTATTTTTTCGTTACCATCCGCATTATACCTTTTAATAATCTTTTTTTTATTATCTAGTAAGAGAGTACTCCTATCTAAATCACGGACCTCTTGTAATGCATTTTGTAATAAGTTATCTGGGTATCCACATTTCCTAAAGGATTCAATAAGAGTATCTGCCTGGCGGTCAAAGGTATCTAATTCTGTACAGTTTCGACGTATTCGCATTAATTGGCTTTTGGGTATGTTCTGCTTCCATGGCTTATAATGTGAACTGTCATAATGCAAATATGAATTGGTGTTAGTTTCTTTCACATGATTAGAGGTAACAATCTCATTATTATCATCTATTTCGAGGGCCACATCCAAGAATGTGATCTTAGAGGGGTGAAAGTGTGAAGTGAAGGTTAAATTATACGTGTTGTGATTAAGAGAAGAGATAAAGGAAGTGACAGTGGCATAATCCCCATCCCAAATAATAAAAAGGTCATCAATATAATGGCCATAGAAGACCAGATGTCGCGCCCAGGTGCTTCCCCAAGCATAGCTGGGCGCGAATCTGGTCCCCATGGCCGTTCCCATCACCTGTAGGAAGAAAGTGTTGAGGAAAAGAAAATAATTGTGTGACAAAATGAATTGAATAGAGTCCAATAAAAACCTATTTTGTTCCTCACTGAGGTCTCCATCTTTCATTAATCTTTCCAAAATAACTTCACAACCTCATGTACACCAAATATATTCGACCTATATGTCGATTTGAATAGATACGTCCGTACAATGTGTAGGAAGCGTTATTTTGCTCATAAAGCTTTACAACAAAAGTAACGGGTGCCTTCACTATGGTAAATATACAGGAACAGTAGGTGCGGCACTCCCCAACTCAATAACGACTCTTGTAAACAGCTGTACTTAGAAGCGTGTCACTGCTTTAATATGCGCACTTTCATCAGGCTGAAATCATTTAGGTTTATCCAGCTTTTTGTGAATTCCCAGGGTAATGATTGTTTAAGCCTTTTACGTGCATTGTGTTCCTTATGGATTTGCCTGTATGATTATGACTATAGCAGTTAGATGCTGTGGAATAACCTCTTTATTGTGTGGCGGTAATTATAAAGGTAACGATGTTCTTATCCATTACCCACACAATTATATAGATACTGGTATTAAGTCGCTTGATGTTGTTTTTCTAACTTTGGCGGTCATTCCGAGTTGTTCGCTCACTAGCTGCTTTTAGCAGCATTGCACATGCTAGGCCGCCGCCCTCTGGGAGTGTATCTTAGCTTAGCAGAATAGCGAACGAAAGATTAGCAGAATTGCTACTAAATAATTCCCTGCAGTTTCTGTGTAGCTCCAGACCTACTCACAGATTGCGATCATCTCAGTCCGTTTAGTTGCTGGTTTGACGTCACAAACACGCCCTGCGTTCGGCCAGCCACTCCCCCGTTTCTCCAGATACTCCCGCGTTTTTCCCTGACACGCCTGCATTTTTTAGCACACTCCCGGAAAACGCTCAGTTACCACCCAGAAACACCCACTTCCTGTCAATCACTCACCGGTCAGCAGTGCGACTGAAAAGCGTTGCACGAACACCAGCAAATCTACTAAATTTTGTGTTAAATAACTTAGCGCATGCGCTCTGCGTACCATGCGCAGTTAGCAACAAATCACAGCATAGCGAAAATCGGCAACGGGCGAACAACTCGGAATGACCACCATTGTGCGTGATATCACAGTAAGCAGCCAGGCTTGAGTGTATTTATTAGCCTAGTTTTAATCACATGACAGATACCCTGTAAATGTATGCTGTCGCGGATGGATGTCGTTCATTCTATATATGCACTTTACTATGTATGTGACTTGCCATTTATACCATATACACTTATGTTGTTCCCCAGACGATTGGTACTATGCTGCAGTTTCAAGTTATAATTACTTCCGTATGTAAACGTTTCCATGGTGACGGGTGCACATGTGACGCACGGTTTGTGATGTCACACACAACGTGCCGCCGGCCGGGTCCGCAGTCCCGCTTCCGGGGGATGGCGTCCACACGGTGTGTTTATAGGGTGAGTTATGTATTCATGTTTGTTTTCAGCCTGATGAAAGTGCGCATATTAAAGCAGTGAAACGTTGTTAAGTACAGCTGTTTACAAGAGTCGTTATTGAGTCCGGGAGTGCCGCACCTATTGTTCCTGTGTATTTACCATAGTGAAGGCACCCGTTACTACACGTGGCAGGAGAGAGCCGGACACTCTGGACAATGTATATATATATATACACACACACACGCACACACACACACACACACACACACACACACACACACACACACACTATACGTATATAAATATATCCATATATACAGTAAACCAGCAGGTACCAGGTCTGATACGTCACCTCAGTCTGGAGGATATCACACACCCTGTTGTTGTTAGGGTCTCCTGCTCTGTGCTGCCACGTCGTCATGGCAACCGGGAGACAAGTGCTAGCGGAGTAACCTGAGCGTAGCTGATACTCCGGTTCGGGTCTTTTGCTGTGCAGTGGTTACAGGCTCTGTGCACGGCAGGGGATCCGGTGCTGGTTTTTGTGCTCACAGTCTGTGAGGTCTGAGTGGGGCGTGGACAGCACCTGCTATATAAACCCTCTTCTCAGGTTAGGCAGATGCTGCTGAATCTTTGTTGGTTAGTCAGTTCCTGAAAGCTAGCTAGTACTGTGTAAACTTTGTATTTGTTTGTTGCTTACTGCAAATAGGCCTTGGGATTTGGTATTACACTCTGCCAATCCAGACCTAGCAGTAAGACTGGAGTCAGTCGTTTAACCTGCTGGGGTTCTTTTGCTACTTTGTGAACCTAGCAAGTTTGCGGCTGTATTCTCAGACTTGCCTGCCAAAATCCTTTCTCACTGTGCAAGGTGTTCAGGTGTCAGTTTAGTGGCAGTAAGCTGAACCAGTGCACTGCAAGTGAAGACTAGGATTGTGGAGACTCTCCTTGTGTCTATTATTCCATCTCTGACCAAGGAGTTTACTGCCACACCCGTTGGTAACCCTTTAGGGTTTTGCTGTTGCCCTTAGCAACAGCATTTCGGGTTCTCTACGTATTAAATCACAACATCTCGCTTCTTTCCATCTGAGCATTCCTAATACTAGGGAGACACCCAGTTTCTTAGCCTTTGGGCTTCTCTGTTCACTTTGTGTTTATTTTGTTACCCTATCACCTTCTGTGTATGTAATGTCATATTCCCCAGTCTGTCTGTGAGTTCATTTGTTTTGCATCCCTCTCCGTTCAGACACCAGTACATTCCTGCTGGCACTGGTGTGCATAACATATTCAGCAGCCTAATACTCCTGTTGAAATTTTGTGGGAATATGGAGCATACCCCTCAAAATACTTTGCAACAGGTGGTCGATCAGGTGCAGGTCCTGACTCGAAAATTTAATGATTTGTCCATTAAAATGCACACCTCGCAGGCCGCTGGCGGAGCTCCCGCAGCAGCAGTACCTTCAGGGGTTAAGGAGCCGAAAGTAAATCTCCCGGATCGTTTTTCTGGAGATCGCTCGCAGTTCTTTTGTTTCAAGGAGAGCTGCAAGCTATATTTCCAGCTTAGGCCTCAGTCTTCTGGGTCGGAGATTCAGCAGGTGGGCATAGTGATTTCCTTGCTACAAGGAGACCCACAGGTCTGGGCATATGGGTTGCAGCCTGACTGTCCGTCGCTTAAAAGTGTTGATGCTTTTTTTACGGCACTGGGCATGTTGTATGATGACCCTGACAAGACGGCCTCAGCCGAGGCTCAGATTTCGATCCTTAAGCAAGGGCGAAGGCCAATTGAGGTTTATTGTACGGAGTTTCGGAGGTTGGCCCATGATACCCAGTGGAATGACCCAGCCCTGAGACACCAGTACCGAAGAGGTCTTTCTAACCAGTTAAAAGACCAACTGGTACAATATCCCTTGCCTGATAGCTTGGATCAGCTCATGCAGTTATCCATTCGGGTGGATAGACGGCTGAGAGAGTGCAAGCTTGAAAGGGAGACCGAGGTTTCCTTCTTTCCCAAGGAAACCTCAGAATCTGAGGAATTTTCCGGGGAGCCTATGCAGATTGGGGCTACCCGCCTCTCCTCGCGTGAGAAGACGCGGAGGAGACAGCAGGGGTTATGTTTGTACTGTGGGAATAAAGGTCATGTGGTAGTATCATGCCCAGAAAAGCCGGAAAACTTCAGGGCCTGAGGGTGATGGGAAATATCCTGTCAGGCCAGAAGTCAGAATTTCCCAAGAAGACTTTTATCATTCCGGTGACCTTGAAGATCCTCGGTCAAACTGTCAAGACTGAGGCCTTTGTGGACAGTGGGGCCGACGGGGTTTTTATGGACCGCCAATTCGCCCTGAAACTTGAAATTGAGATTTGTGGGTTAAACGGGGAACCATTATCCCAGGGTAAAATTACCTCTTGCACTAGCCAGATTTCTTTGTTTATTGGAGCCACACACTCTGAAAAATTGTCCTTTTATGTGACTGTCTGTACTTTTGCCCCATTGGTGTTGGGGTTACCCTGGTTAAGGGCCCACAATCCTCAATTTGACTGGGTCTCTGGGGAGATTCTTAGTTGGGGTACTGATTGTTTCAGGAGTTGCTTGAGCCTTCCAGTCAGGCTTTCGCAGCTAAGTTTGCCAGGATTGCCAGGATGTTATGCAGATTTTGCGGACGTGTTCTCCAAAAGAGTTGCAGAGGTACTACCTCCCCATCGCCCCTATGACTGTGCCATTAATTTGTTGCCGAATGCTAAGCTTCCCAAGAGCAGGTTGTACTCCCTGTCACGTCCTGAGACTCAGGCTATGGCAGAGTACATTCAGGAGAACTTGGCTAAGGGATTTATCAGACCTTCACAGTCTCCAGTTGGGTCGGGGTTCTTCTTCGTGGGTAAAAAGGATGGTTCGTTGCGACCCTGCATCGACTTTAGGGAATTGAACCGTATCACGATTAAAAACTCATACCCACTGCCTCTCATTTCGGTCTTGTTTGACCAGCTTCGTACTTCCACCATTTTTTCTAAGATTGACCTACGCGGTGCGTACAATCTAATCCGAATAAGAGAGGGGGATGAATGGAAGACTGCCTTTAATACCCACTCAGGGCACTATGAATATTTGGTGATGCCTTTTGGGCTCTGTGATGCCCCGGCAGTCTTCCAGGACTTCATGAACGATGTGCTCAGGGAATATTTGGATAGATTCTTAGTTGTATACTTAGATGACATCCTAATCTTCTCCCATTCCCTGGAGGAACATCGGAAGCATGTACGCTTAGTCCTCCAGAAACTCAGAGACCACCGGCTTGGGGCGAAGCTGGAGAAGTGCGAATTTGAAGTTCAGCAAATCACATTTCTACGATATATTATCTCTCCAGAAGGTTTCCAAATGGAGGGTTCCAAGGTACAGGCAGTCCTGGATTGGGTGCAGCCCACTAGTTTGAAGGCGCTTCAGCGTTTTCTGGGCTTTGCAAATTTTTATAGACGATTTATCGCTGGATTTTCGTCTATAGTGGCGCCCTTGGTGGCACTCACTAAGAAAGGGGCGGATGTTGCTCACTGGTCTTGTGAGGCCAAAGCGGCTTTTGCCCGTCTCAAAAGGGCATTTGTCTCGGCCAAGGTGCTGCGACACCCAGATCCAGATCGTCCTTTTGTGGTGGAGGTGGATGCCTCTGAGATGGGTATTGGGGCAGTGCTCTCTCAGATGGGGGTGTCTGATAATCGCCTTCATCCCTGTGCTTACTTTTCCCGTAAATTTTCGCCTGCCGAGATGAATTATGACGTGGGTAACCGGGAATTGTTGGCTATTAAGGATGCACTCGAGGAGTGGAGACACTGGCTTGAGGGGGCTAAGTTTGTGGTCTCAATTCTTACCGACTACAAGAATTTGGCATATTTAGAGTCAGCGAAGCGCCTCAATGCCAGGCAGGCACGATGGGCTTTGTTTTTTGCTCGCTTTAATTTTTTGATAACATATCGCCCTGGGTCAAAAACATCAAGGCTGATGCGCTCTCGCGGAGTTATGCTCCAATCCAGGAGACCACCGAGGAGCCATTGCCCATTGTGTCCCCATCATGTATTAAAGTGGGCATTACCCAGGACCTCTTGTCATTAGTTCTTAGAGCACAGGAGCAGGCTCCTCCAGACCTTCTGGTAGGTCTTTTGTTTGTGCCTCCTAGGTTAAGACAGTGAGTGTTCCTGGAATTCCATGCCAAGAAGTCGGCAGGTCACCCGGGTATTGCCAGAACTCGGGAGTTGCTATCTAGGGCGGTGTGGTGGCCCTCGATGGCTAGGGATGTGGATCAGTGGGTTCGGGCATGTGACATCTGTGCCCGAAATAAGACTCCTAGAGGGGTTCCTGTTGGCCCATTACATCCACTCTCTATTCCATCTAAGCCATGGACCCACATTTCAATGGATTTTGTGGTGGACTTGCCCAAATCCTCGGGGATGACAGCCATCTGGGTTGTCGTTGACAGGTTTTCGAAGATGGCGCACTTCGTTCCATTGGTTGGGCTGCCATCGGCCAGACGCCTGTCTGATTTATTTATGCTGCATGTTGTGCGCCTCCACGGGTTGCCACTTGATGTGGTCTCTGACCGTGGATCTCAGTTTGTGGCCAAATTCTGGAGGGCATTTTGTTCCGATCTCCATATTTCTGTCAGCTTGTCATCAGGCTACCATCCGCAGTCTAATGGGCAGACTGAAAGGGTGAACCAGTCCTTGGAGCAGTTCCTCAGGTGTTATGTCTCCAAGTGTCAGACTGACTGGGTTGCTCATCTGTCCATGGCGGAGTTTGCCTATAACAACGCGGCTCACTCTGCTACAGGGATCTCTCCCTTCCTTTGTGTGTATGGGCATCATCCTAAGGCCAATTCTTTTGACCCCCTGGACTCCACGCCTGGTGGTTCCTCTGTGGTTTCGGTCCTTAGAGGTATTTGGAGGAAAGTGAAGAAAGCCCTTGTGTCTGTGTCATTAGTGACCAAAAGGGTTTTTGATAAGCGGAAGAGACCCTGCAGCTTCAAATTAGGAGACTTCGTCTGGTTGTCTACCAAGAATTTGAAGTTGAGACAGCCATCTCATAAGTTAGGCCCCCGGTTCATCGGTCCTTATAAGATCACTAGGGTTATCAATCCGGTGGCATTTCAGTTAGATCTACCCCGTTCTTTGGGTATCAATAAAACATTTCATTGTTCCCTTTTAAAACGGGCGATTAGTAATCCTTCTTCCAGTGGAAGACCTTCCCCTCTTCTGATACGTGGCCAGAGGGAGTTTGTTGTTGAAAGGATTCTTGACTCCAAGATGGTTCGGGGTCGGCTGTCATTTTTGGTGCACTGGAAGGGGTATGGCCCGGAGGAGCGGTCGTGGGTGCGCAGTTGTGATCTTCATGCCTCCAGACTGTTACGCTCTTTCTTCTTGCAGTTCCCCGATAAACCCGGTGGTAGGGGTTCTTTGACCCCTCGTCAGAGGGGGGGTACTGTTAGGGTCTCCTGCTCTGTGCTGCCACGTCGTCATGGCAACCAGGAGACAAGTGCTAGCGGAGTAACATGAGTGTAGCTGATACTCCGGTTCGGGTCTTTTGCTGTGCAGTGGTTACAGGCTCTGTGCACGGAAGGGGATCCGGTGCTGGTTTTTGTGCTCACAGTCTGTGAGGTCTGAGTGGGGCGTGGACAGCACCTGCTATATAAATCCTCTTCTCAGGTTAGGCAGATGCTGCTGAATCTTTGTTGGTTAGTCAGTTCCTGAAAGCTAGCTAGTACTGTGTAAACTTTGTATTTGTTTGTTGCTTACTGCAAATAGGCCTTGGGATTTGGTATTACACTCTGCCAATCCAGACCTAGCAGTAAGACTGGAGTCAGTCGTTTAACCTGCTGGGGTTCTTTTGCTACTCTGTGAACCTAGCAAGTTAGCGGCTATATTCTCAGACTTGCCTGCCAAAATCCTTTCTCACTGTGCAAGGTGTTTAGGTGTCAGTTTAGTGGCAGTAAGCTGAACCAGTGCACTGCAAGTGAAGACTAGGATTGTGGAGACTCTCCTTGTGTCTATTATTCCATCTCTGACCAAGGAGTTTACTGCCACACCCGTTGGTAACCCTTTAGGGTTTTGCTGTTGCCCTTAGCAACAGCATTTCGGGTTCTCTACGTATTAAATCACAACATCTCGCTTCTTTCCATCTGAGCATTCCTAATACTAGGGAGACACCCAGTTTCTTAGCCTTTAGGCTTCTCTGTTCACTTTGTGTTTATTTTGTTACCCTATCACCTTCTGTGTATGTAATGTCATATTCCCCAGTCTGTCTGTGAGTTCATTTGTTTTGCATCCCTCTCCGTTCAGACACCAGTACATTCCTGCTGGCACTGGTGTGCATAACAGTTGTTGCCGTCGGGCCACAGTCACCGAGCTGCTGCTGGGCCCTGGGCTGGCTGTGTGTTGTGGAGTCCGGGACTCCGGCTGCGGTAGTGGCGGGGCGGCATCTTTTTGATGGCACGCGCTGTGACATTACCCGGCGCGGAGAGGCGCTGCTGAGTCACACTATATTTGTGGCGCAGGGAATGGAGGGAAAGTTCCTCTGCCTCTATCTCAGCTGCACTGTTTAATCCACCGGCGCAGCGGTCGGAGGGGGGGGGGGATCTCAGGCATTGAGGGCAGAGAGGGCGTAGCCCTCCCAGGACACCACAGGCTGCTGCAGCAGAAGGAATTTTTTCCCCTGCCTACTGCAGCACAGAGATTTGTAATGATGTGGGCCTATTTTGGAGGGTGGGCCTGGAGCTGCAGCTCCATCAGCTCCATTGTTAATCTGGCCCTGCCGCTGTCCCACCCGTGGGCTGCAGTGTCCCGCGGTGGGTGGGGGGGCAGTTGGGAGGCTCCTGTCGCTGCAGCATGCGCACAGCGTCTATTCACTGGAGACAAAGGGAGAGGGGGAATCTCCAGCAACTCATAGAGCGCTGGCCACGCCCCCTCAGTGATGAAAACGGGGCGTGGCTCGCGTCACGGGCCCTCCCATGAAGCCATGTCCCCTTTTCTGTAGGTCACGCCCCTTTTCACGCGTGAAGATGTCCCTCTTTCCAACTGTCAAATGTTGGGAGTTATGTTTAATGTATTTTAGTTTTCCATATAATTGATTGCTGTGTAGAAATGGTCTAACGTTAGTGGTGGTGTCCTGCCATGAAGAGAGAGGAAAGCAGAGGAAGGAGAAAGGATTGCAGTAGGGACTGAGGTAAGTAGGCCTTACTGCAGAAATGACAAATGAACACACCTCCCTCTGCTACAGTCAGTGTTAGAAAACACAAAGTAACTCAATTTATGCCATAAAGTATTAGAGGTTACACACCTCCCAACCATTCTCATTTGGGGGAGTTTATTATATGGAAGTCACTGTAAAGCTCTCTTCATTAAATGTCAGTCTCTGGCAACAAGCATAACACCTACCGCATAAAACCCCTGGCAACGAGCATGACACCCTGAGCATGAAAACCCCTGGCACCGTGCATGGAACCAAGAGCATGAAACCCCTGGCAATGAGCATGACACCCAGTGCATGAAACCCCTGGCAACGAGCATGACACCCAGTGCATGAAACCCCTGGCAATGAGCATGACACCCAGTGCATGAAACCCCTGGCAATGAGCATGACACCCAGTGCATGAAACCCCTGGAAATAAGCATGACACCCAGTGCATGAAACCCCTAGCAACGAGCATGACACCCTGAGCATGATGAAAACCCCTGGCAACGAGCATGACACCCTGAGCATGAAACCCCTGGCAACGAGCAGGTAATTTAAAAGTAATTAGAAGCCTTACTGTAGGACTTAATGTGTAATGGGCATTGCGGTGTGTGGCGTAATGCATCACGGACATTGCGGTGTGTGTCATAATGTGTCACAGCAATTACGGTGTGTAGCATACTATATCACGGCATTGTGGTATGTAGTATAATGTCGCAGTGGCATTGCAGTGTGGCATAATGTATAACGGGCATTGCGGTGTGTGGCATTGGGTATAATGGGCATTGCGGTATGTGTCACAGGCATTACGGTGTGTGGCATACTACATCACGGGCATTGTGGTATGTGGTATAATGTCTCAGTGGCATTGCAGTGTGGCATAATGTATAACGGGCATTTCGGTGTGTGGCATTGGGTATAATGGGCATTGCGGTATGTGTCACAGGCATTACGGTGTGTGGCATACTACATCACGGGCATTGTGGTATGTGGTATAATGTCTCTGGGGCATTGCAGTGTGTGGCATAATGTATAACGGGCATTGCGGTGTGTGTCATAATGTGTTACAGGCATTACGGTGTGTGGCATAATGTGTCACAGGCATTACAGTGTGTGGCATAATGTGTCGGGGACATTATGGTGTGTGCATATTGTGTCATGTGCATTATTGTGTGTGGCATAATGTCTAAGGGTCATTGCAGTATGTGGCATAATGTATACTGGGCATTACCATACGGAGGAAAAATGACAAATGATGTAAGGGGCATGAATCAGGATTATTATTTTTTTTCCTGTGGCGGCTAACGTCTGGGGATGCAGTTTCATCGCTTTACTAGTGCCAATTATGGAGAGGGGGGGGGGGGGGAGGGGGGGTGCCAGATAAAAAAAAATTTGCTTGGGGGAGAAAAATTTCTAGTTATGCTGCTGCTCTGCATTATATGTCAGTAACTGAGATGCTCTCTGTATTATATGGCAGTTGCTGTGATGCTCTCTGTATTATATAAAGGTCACAGTGATGCTTTCTTCATTATATGGCAGTCACTGTAATGCTCTCTGCATTATATGGTGGTCATTGTATTGCTGTCTGTATTGTATGGTGGTCACTGTAGTGCTCTCTGCATCATATGGCACTCACTGCATTGCTCTCTGTATTATATTAAGGTCACTGGGATGCTCTCTGCAATATATGGCAGTTACTGCTCTCTTCATTATATGGTGGTCATTGCGATACTCTCTATTGTATGGTGGTCACTATAATGCTCTCTCTACAGTATGGCGGTCACTGTAATTCACTAATATGTTATATGTGGTCACTGCGATGCTCTTTGCATTATATGAAGGACAGTGTAGCACTTTCTGCATTATATGGTGTTCACTGCAATGCTCTCAGTTTTATATGTTGGTCACTGTAACATTTGCTGCGTTATATGGTGGTCATTGCAATGCTCTCTGTATTATATGACAGCAGGGCTATTTCTAGCAAGTATCGCTCCGAGTGCGAACAGAACAAAATGCAGAAACACAAGAAGTAATGTGGGTGGGCGGGCTGCTCAAACAGGTCTCCAGCAATGTTACAGCACAGCCAGTGTCAGACTGGGGCAAGAAGGGCCCACCAGGGGAATGCAGTGACAGGGGCCCATACTTAGGGGTGTGGCCAGCCTACAAGGGGTGTGTGGCCAGCCTCCACATAAGCTTGAAATACACAATAGTCTAGTGCAGTGTAATGCAACATATCTACTATGTATAATACAAGTGCACAGTCTGTAATCTGATCCCTAGAGGAAGGAGTGGGCCCTCAGGCAGGGGGACCTACTGGTGGTTTCCCTGGTACCCCTGTGGGCCAGTCCGACCCTGAGCAAAGCAGCCAGTAGGGGCCAAGGGCTGGCGGGCTCGCCGTGCAAGTGCATGGCTTTACCACTCTCCAAACTGGCCCTGTATGACAGTCACTGTAACACACTGTATTGTATGATGGTCACTATAATGCTCTCTGCATGTTATGTAGTCACTGTGATGCTCTCTGTATTATGTGGCAGTCACTGTGATGCTCTCTGTATAGTATAATGGTCATTGCAGTGCTCTCTGTATTATGTGGTGGTAACTGTGATGCTCTCAGTATTACATGGTGGTCACTGTAATACTGTGCATTATATGACGGTCACTGGAACACTCTCTGCATTATATAGTAGTTACTGCAATGGTCGATGTAACGCTATCTGTATTATATGGTGGTCAATGTAATGCTATCCCTACAATATGGCGGTGTTATGGGCTGTCGTGGCTTATCTCTCCACAGGTCCTGGCCATCGCTAGGTGACCGGGACGTCATGTAATTTCTGCCCAGCAAACCCCGCCGGTCACTAGGCAGCTGGGACACCAGGCGACCGCAGGGGATCCTGAGGCTGCCCCCACTGTCAGCCAGGATGGTGGGAGACATAAAGCGCAGCAGCTGCACAAGGTTAGTCAGGAAGAGGCGCTCTCCCTCCAGCACTGGTGATTGGTCCTAGTTTCAGGCCAGCAAGCCTTGGCGGTTCTACTTTATGCTGCTGGTCTGTGTCCCAGGTTTCTGCACCTTGTGTATAATAATATTATAACTCCCAGGAGTGAAAAATGAATCGAATAGTTAGAATAACAACGCAGATATCCAACGCCTGAATTAGAAACAATCTCAGTAGCTCACAGTGAAGAAAAAATTGTATCTGTTCATTATCTCTTTAGGGGTATATTCAATTCCTGTCGGAAACTGCCGTCTTGTCAGAAAGACGGCAGTTTCCAACTTTTTTTTACCTATTCAATGCCGACTCAGAAAGCACGCGCCCGCCAATCCACGTGTATTGTCGGAAATGCTGCCAAATGCAACAGGTTTTAGCCCCGTATCCAACAATGTCAATACAAGTTTAAAAAAATACTCATTGAATTGAATACTTAGATGTCGGATCCTTTCCGTTCTATTGAATACACCCCGTAGTGTATTCAGCCAGCTGGTAATTCATTGTAACAAATGAGTATTGTAGTCTGCAATCTTTACACAGATACTATGTAGTCATCGCTCATCAGTGACAAACACATTTCTGTATTATCGACAACAATCATATAGGCCAGGCATGTCCAAAGTGCGGCCCTCCAGCTGTTGTGAAACTACATATCCCAGCATGCCCTGACACAGTTTTGCTGTCAGAGAATGCTGAAGCTGTGTCAGGGCATGCTGGGATGTGTAGTTTCTCAACAGCTGGAGGGCCGCAGTTTGGACATGCCTGATATAGGCAGCGCCAGTTCTTGGGCCGTGCGATCGCACGGGGCGCTGTGGCCACAGCAACTGCATGTTACAGTATTCAGTCTAGAATACTATTGAAAATGTCCCTCCCAAAATGTCTGCCCCCTCATAGAAGACAGTTTTTAAGAATGCTAGATGAGGCAGCAGCCATTTTTCCGGCAGGGTCCACAGGTTCCACAGGATAACAATGGGATATGCTGGAGTGCTAGCGGATTGGCACCAATCGATCAAAGCTTTCGGGCCTCCCAGGATGCAATGGGCCTGTCCATGAATCCCCGCCAACTGGCTCAGACAAATCAGTTTTTTGTTTGGTGCGGCAGGAGCCGGACCATGGTCAGAGGGCTGCTGCTTTTATCAGCCCTAAGCTTTCTTATTTTATTGTTATAGTCTTACTAATTTAATAATAATAATAATAATTTTATTTATATAGCTCTCTTTCTCCAACAGGACTCAAGGCGCTTTACAGACATCAAAAACAATTCACAGAATACAGAATATTTAAGTAAGACAGCAATAGATCAGCCACACAGACATAAAAGAAAACCTTAAGCACACAGAAAGCATAATGCAGGATTGGTGGAGGCATTTTGGGTAATAACTTCCATGGGCTGTGTATTCCACCCTCACAAGGTACCAGGTGCGGCAGCCATCTTCAGCGCACAGCGTAGGATTACCCAGGGTGGAATAGTCCATCCCTAGAAGAGATGACACAAAATGGGGGTGATTTCAGCATCCTATCATTCAGAGTAGGGTTCCAACAAAACTATCAGGTCCATGTATTTCCATCCCATCCGCAAGCGTACCAGATGAGGCAGCCATGGCCCTCATTCCGAGTTGTTCGCAGCGGATCATCGCATCGCAAACGGCAGGAAACCCACAAACTGCGCATGCGCAAAAGCGGAAATACACATGCGCAAAGATAGCGATACGACACTTGTGCAGAATTACTACAAGGAAAACTGCTCGTAATACACAAACGAAAACGGGGAGTGACGGAGGCGTGGCAGAGGCACGGCTTCGCAATTCTACGAAATGGGCGTGAAAGTGGGCGGCTAGTGTGGGAGTATGCATCCAGCAGTAGGCGTGTTTTTGGCAAAAATGCGTATCCTATGTTAAAAGTACATAACAAATGTTCGCTATCTTCACGCAGCAGAAGAGTGAGTCTGCAGCTACTCAGCACTTGCGAAGTACTGTTACAAGTGTGTGTCTGCTCTAATTAGCAATTAATTAGCAACTGAATTCACCTGTTGAGCATTTACTTGCAAAACACTGCTCTTACAAAATAATACAAGCAGCAATTATATGGCCACTTACTTCATATTTGTATTGTTAGCACAAACAAATCTGACACACTCACAAATAATGCACTGTATTTTTTGTACAAATAAAAATTAACTGATGTTAAATGCATGTTTTAATTATTTGTTTAATAATCTCAAATGTGACTAAACTAACTTATAAACTACATCAGCTAAATCTTCTCAACATAGACATATTCCTTTGTACATACCAAATAACATGAGCACCATAATGCAGCCTACATTTAATGTGACTTAATATGGTTTTTTTTTAGGAATATGTGTCCATATCTAATACTATGGCATGTTGCCCCTAGTAACCCAAGTTTTTTTTTTGTTTTTTTTTTGTATATGTTAAATTAAGTGTTGTGCAAGGCATACAGATTTAAAATTACACTATGCAATGTTTGTCTTAATATTCTGATTGTTCCCTTGTTCCACAAATGTCAATATGCCATGTTCAAGTATACAGGGCACAGTTTTCATGAGTGCATAACCTTTAATAAAACACACAAACAATTGTAAAGTAATTTTTTTTTACTTCAAATAAAGTTCAAAATCACCAACACAACATGGCTACAAATGAGCATCACATACAGAGATGGACATAGCAGCAAGCAGATGGCATTGGGCAAATGCACATAGCAGAACCCAGTACTATGGTAACCCCTTATTCTGACAGAATTTAATATTTTCAATTAAGTAAGTGAACCCCCAGCCAGACTAAACTTTTAGGGGAACTGAGGTAGATTCCGGAACAAACACACAAACATACACAGCACGCTAGGAAGAGGAAGATGGCTCAGGTGTAGGCACAAATAACTCACAGGCTACAATTTAAAGAAAACCTTTCACTTTGAGGGAGTTCTACATTCTGACCACACAAGCCAAAATAAAAAAAAATATCGAGGCAACATGTAAAACATGGGTGCTGCCCATCTGGAGAGACATCACTTTCTCTTTTTTCCCCCCGCCTGATGATGTTCTTCTTGGCTTGGTCTGCGGAGCGACCTTCGAGGGCCCTGCCCAGTGGGATGTTCTTCCTGGGCAGGGGGAGGGGAGGGAGCCGATGTGGCTGGCTCTCTGCCACTGTGGGCAAGGGAGACAGCGATGTCCTGGAGCCCTTGCCGAATGGAATTGGCAAGTTCATGGAAGGAGGAGGCGAGTTGATCTTGTCCCTGCCTGATCTCTGCCAGACCTTGGCAGAGTTGAGCTACACCTTGCTCCACACTGGTTCTGTGCTCAGTGAGCCGGACAGGTATCTGGCTTACCTCCCGGAGCATCCTGTCCTCAAAAGCATTCAGGCTCTCACCATACCTGGCTATTTCAGTCAGGATTTCCGGGATAGCAGAGGGTTGGGTGGGAGGGCCAGTTGGAATCTGGATGGGTGGGATTTGTGGTCCCACACTGCCAGACACACTAGGTCCCTCCACCTCAGCCTCAGCCACATAACCCTCCTGTGACTCTACCTGCTCACCCCCCTGTGCTGTGTTATGTGCAAAGCAAATAGAAGAATGAGTGGAAAAAGAGTAGATAAAAACAATATGAGACTTTTGTATCCAAAAAAAAATTCAACAAAAAAAAATGTGTGTGTAAACTTACCTGGCAAGTCATGTGCATGGAGTATTTCAGGCAGGTCCGTTTCCATATAAGACACCCCAACCCCCTCCTGGTAGCTCACACAGTCCATCGCTATCTCCTCCAGATCTGTGTATTCCACAGTGGCAGCTGGTCCTCCCCCTGTTGCCCTGGAGGCATTCCACTCCGCAGACCTCTTGCCCTTCAGGCGGGATTTGAAGTCGGCCCAACTACATATGTGGTGAAAAACAGGGGCAAGGTAGTGTTAAATTTTGGAAACCTGCTTTAATATATAGTACACATGCTATGCATTTGGTTGCTATAGGCAACATCACATCTAAGTTACTTTTTAATAATACTTGGCACAGAAAATGGACTGGCAATATACACTTACCGTCTTCGAACTTCCTGCGAGGTGCGGACTATTGAGCCGACTTCATTAATAGAATTAGTGATGTCCCTCCAAATTCTGTCTTTGGTTGCAGCACCCATGTTTTTGGGTCCTCGATATATTTTTTGCATGGCCTGTGTGACCAAAATCCGTAACTCCCTCTTAGTGAATGTGGGCTGTCTCTTTTTTTTTCTGGAAGTAGCCTGTGAGCTATCATCCTTACCTTCATCACCATCTTCCTCTTCACTAGCTGCTTGTGTAGTTTGTGTTTGAGCTGCTAGTCCAGAATCACCCTCAGTTTCCCCACTAGCTATGTCTGGCAGGGGATTCACTCCTAACTCCTGGGTAGCAGAAGGAGTTTGTATAGTACTAGGTCCTGGTATTTCTGAGTCAGCATTGGCAAACTCAAGCATCTGTCTCCGCAGTGCTAAGCTTCTACGTGCTAAAGCTGCCATCTGCTTCTGCACCTCATCCATCTCTGCTGCCGTCTGCTCACGAGTAGCCATGTTGCTGGTAGCATGTGTGTATGCACGAGTGTTCAGCTATTTATAGCTGCTTGCGTTTTCCGGTGCGGAATTCCGCGCAGGTGTATATTTTGCTAATTGGTCCAGTAATTGCTGCACTGGCTATATGAACGCCCTGCATGCAGCTTGTGTGTGGGTGTATGCGGAAAATTACTGAAGCACGGTGGAAATTTCTGAGTGAGCACATTTCTGAGTGAGTTTAGAGAGTATTTTATATTGTTTCAGTACAGTTTTTTTTAATGTAATATTTTCCTCTTCATGTATGTTGTGGAAGATTGTTGTATCCAATGGTTTTTTTTAAAACAAAATGTTTTTTTTTAAAGATATATGTGAAGACTAATCTGTTTTTGATTAGAAGCCATACCTGAATGATATGTATGTTTGTGTGTGTGTGTGTGTGTGTGTGTGTGTGTGTGTGTGTGTGTGTGTGTGTGTGTGTGTGTCCGCGGGTGTGAATCTCCGCCCATGAGAACTGTACAAACTGTCCTGCACATCAATGTACACATATCAATAAAGTTGATTACAGATGACACCATACATTTCCAACCAATCACATGCAAACACAAACTATAAATATAAGCCCATATATGGAAAACGCCATTGCCATGATGCGCGCAGCAGCATTCACGCGCCGCGAGCTGCGCGTCCTGGTGGCAGTGATGGACCGCCGCGTAGTCTGAGCAGGGCCCTTTGTCCCAAATAGGGTAAAGCGCGAGGCCTACGCGGAGGTCCGTCGCTTATTGAGGACCCGCATCCGCAGCTGGAGGACCGTGATACAGCTGGAGAGGCGCTGGAGCGACCTCCGCAGGCGTACGCCGGACCTGTTGGCGGAGCTGCGACAACAAATCCGTACCCTACGTAGGCGCAGTAAGTAACATATTACAGTACGACAGATTTTAAGCATAACCTTTGCCTACTTTCACTAAGTGAGAGTGTGAAAATTAGCACACTTACAATAAACTTGTAGAATAAACATGAGTGTGTGTGGGTAGGGCAAGCAGTACTGACTGTATATCAAGGTGCTTCTGCAAAAGTGAATGTTGTTGTGCATAATTGCTACACAGGCTGACAACTGAACCCAATAACCTGCTCAGTGGGTTTTTTTTTTTAAATGTGGATGGTTTTGAGAACTGGTGATGTTGCCTATATCAAACAATCAGATTCTATATATTATCTGATAGAAGCAGCTTAATAAAGTTTATGTATAATCTGATTGGTTGCTATGGGCAACATCACCAGTATAAACATTTTACAAACTTAGTAATGTTACCCCTGTCTCTTTAACATGGGACAGAACAGAGTAATAGGAATATGCTGATGTTATAAATGTATATGCTAAAACCTAAATATTACATATGTCATTCTAGGGCGAGCACAACGGCAAGGTGCTGCTGCTGGGAGGCCACACCAGGCCCCTTCTCAAGCCTCATCCCCTTCTGTCTCCCCCTCCCCCTCTCCAGCCCACTCCCCCTCTCCAGCCCAATCCCCCTCTCCAGCCCACAACCCCTCTCCAGCCACCTCCCCCTCTCCGGCCCATTCTCCCTCTCCGCCCACCTCCCCCTCTCCGGCCCAATCACACTCTCCGGCCACCTCACCCTCTCCAGGACAATCCCACTCTCCGCCCACCTCACCCTCTCCAGCCCAATCCCACTCTCTTTCCCAATCCCCCTCTCCAGCCCACACCCCCTCTCCAGCCACCTCCCCCTCTCTGGCCCAATCCCACTCTCTTTCCCAAACCCCCTCTCCAGCCCAATCCCCCTCTCCAGCCCACACCCCCTCTCCAGCCACCTCCCCCTCTCCGGCCCAATCCCACTCTCTTTCCCCACCCCCCTCTCCAGCCCACACCCCCTCTCCAGCCCAATCCCACTCTCTTTCCCAATTCCCCTCTCTGCCCCCCTCCCCCTCTGTGTCCCAAAAAACCACTCCACCACCCTCACCCTATCATTCCCAAACCCCCTCTGTAAGGACTGACAATTCTAAATTCTTTTGTCGTATAAACAACCCTTAATGAAGTCTAAGAACACAGTACGCTGTTTACTTAAGAAGTACCGTAAGGGTACGCTAGTTGCGTAACGATCGCTCAGCCGTAGGCGAGACGCTCAAGCGTCACGTTCGCTCACGGCCCAGAGATCACAGGACAGCACGTTATTGGCTATGATTAGAGTAATGATTCGCTACGGCGTAGCGGACGCTCGAGACCACGAGGAGATCACCAGCGGCGCAGACGCTCACAACGCTATACCTTTATGACTAAACCTTTTATCAATGAAACACACAGAATACCTTAATGTGAATACAGGGTGTAAGTGCAACCTTGTGTAACCTGACTAACTACAAAGCTGCTTGAGCGTCACCGACGCTCACGTGAACACAACACTATGAGAAAATACACAGATACCTGTTTAGGGTCCAAAGCCTATTATCTGTATTATAACTATTATACTTGCAAAAAGAATCACAGTACAAATGATACACTACAATATAACAGAGACTTCCTAACCAAATAACTATACAAGAAATACAATACAATGCTATGCTGATCTAATACAATACAATACTAGTCAATGGGAGATACGAGAGAAGGAGAAGGGAGAGAGAGAGAGAGATATAAATATGAGAGAAATGGCTCACAGAAAGACAATGATTACGGAGAGAAACTTACGCACAAGGGTAAACGATCGCATGCGCCTGGACATCCAGCACCCGATTTTCAGCAATGAGAACCGTTGAAGAGTGAGAGCTGGATGTGGTCGGCCTGCCTATTTATGCCCCACACACAATGCAATCTTACAGTCCCTACAATCCCATTGTCCATTGGACGTCGGAATTCGGCCCTGCATCATAACAAAAGGTCATAGGTTGATTCATACAGGTGGGCTGTGACGATTTCAAACAGCTCAGGTGGGTGGGGAACTAGGTTTCCCGCCGCATACCTGAGTATGAGTAAATAGTAGAAATGGACATAAACTTCTTATGTCCATAACTATTCGCACGAGCGATTAATACGCTCCAAACCAACACCGGAATATTGCTATTTAAATACTCTTCCGATGGGTACCAAACACTGCTGCATGACTCCTGTTAGACCCTTCCTACGATACAAAGAGGGATTCCTCAGCTCAGGGACATTCTATATTAACCAAACTTTCAGAATCTATCAAAGGGACCATGATCTACAAACTACATTATTACTGAAAATATGTAACGAATGAGTCGCACGCTACGATTACATAAACTCTACCGTAAATACGCATACCGTGCGCCCGCGGGTGCACGCTATTGCGGGTATGCGCCTTCACGGGAGAGCGTACGCATGCGCAGCGCAGACCAGTGTGCGGTGCAAATATGGCAACGTGCATAGAGATATTTTTCTGACTTTGACAGTCCACCCTTTGGCAGTCAATAATAACTGCCACCTCCTGAAAACATTTCAAAAGGAGAAAAATATATGTCAGGGGTTAATTCATTTCCATGGTTGGGTGAGGAAGAAGAGAGGAGTAGGTGTGAAGAGGGTATGACCTAGTGAGAAAGCAGAAGCATGTGTGTATGAGTCCATGTTTGGAGGGTCATGTATCATCGTGCCGTACGTGTGGTAAATCAAGCTTCGAGGTATTGCGAAGTATACATTTGAATTCCTTCTTATCCCGTGGTACAGGTCTGTGGATGGGCTGTCAAACTTTACCGAGCTCATTTCGGCTTTCAGTTGTAACAAAATGGGGATGCACATTTTAGTTGATGATACATGAATGGGGGAAGTATGTGGTTGCTGATATCTGTGCCTGTATTCCCTATCGACTATGTGTGTCATTACCTGAGGGTTGTAGAAATGAAGAAAAGACATAATTACGGTAGATGCGGTGGTATTCTATGTCAGGGAAATGTACATCTGTTGTTGAAGTTTTGTTCGGTATCTGTTGAGAGTCGTCTTCTTTGCGCTGTATTGCTCCTTGGGCATGAGCAAATAGCTTTGTCAGTGCCATCAGATTTACAAAAATGTTGGGCTAGCGTGAGTTTAAAAATACTAGGGAAACTGGGGATCCATGGCAAAGTTCATCAAGTGTCCATATCATAGGTTGTCAAAACTTCATCTTTGGTGCTTGTCTGTTGTCTGTATAGTGTCTCGTCAACTTCCTCGTCCAAGGGGGTCTTTGTATCTTGGAGAAAAGCAGAAAAACAGGTGAAAGAAACGGACCGTATAATCGCATTTTCATCACATTCTGGTTTCTATCATTGGGTCATAAATCAAATCCAGGTTAATTACAGTTTCCTCACTCCTCAAGCTCATCACTTTTGTACTTTGTTTGCACCTCATTAAAGCCTGCCCGCATCTAAATATCAATCCAATAGATATAACAACACCTAAGATACATAGGAGGAACTTTCCAACATCCATTATGACTCCTTGAGCCCAGTCTCCTAAACCGGAGAACCAATTTCGCGGGTTCAACCATGACACCCAACCAGTCAGCTCATTACCTACAGCAGCAAGGGTGAGATTGTGTTTTTGACGAAATTCCCACTTCAATTGGAGAATATCGTCCATCTTTTGGTCTATGACCTCTACCGGATCCTCGGTGCTATTGGTGATATACGTGCAACACTTTATGCCGTACTGTGTTGCCAATGTAACACAATATCCGCCTGTTACTGCTGTAAGATAATTAAGAACCATCCTATGCTGAACTAGTTCTGTTTTATAAGCTTGAAGTTCTCTTCCAGTGTATCTGAATGTGTCATCATACATTTCAGTGATATTATCTAACAAATTGGCGAGTGCGGAAATGTATCTATAATTCATCACTCCTCGAGCGGTGCGAGTGAAATCTAACGCTACCAGAACCTGAATCCCGGTGGATTCATGGATAAGATCAGAGGCCGGGTGCTCTAACCTTTCTGACAGTTGTCTTTTAACTCGGTGCTCGTAATGAGTGTGAGTATAAGGAGCTTGGGCACCACGGTGTATGTCCTTCATTTTGTCATGTGTAACAGTCATCACTTCAGGCAATACTTTTCCAATATAACACAATCCTTCAGAGTTTGGGGCAAGCCACTTGTACGCCTTTCTCCCGCATATGAAATATGCATCATCGGGGAGAACATATGGGACAGAGAAGGACATTACCATATTACACACCTTCCAGGTGAATTCTCCTGACCCTAATTCTTCCATCTGCTTAATGCACGTATCGGTTTGTACGATATGTGCACAGTATCCTGGTGATACTTCTCCAACTCTAGTAATCCTATTTCCTAAGGTATATCGATACCGGAAAGATTTTCCTCTACTGGCTATGTGGCGTACAAGCTCTGTATCTGTAGGCATTCTATCTGCTCTGTGTGAAAAGGTCATGGTAAGGTTGCTCCATGACACTTCCCAATTTCCCGGCTTACGGGGATTGGAGATATTAAAACATAAGAGGGACCTATCCACATGGTATTGGTGGAGCTTCAAACTAGGAGGGCTGGAGATGTTAAACCTCCGGTCCACCGGTCTCCCACCACTTAGCTCAAGTACCTCCCCTAACGTTAAAGGAAATGGCACTAGCCCTGATTTGCTATGACCTTGAGGTACTTGAGAGCATACCCAACAATCTGTTTGGTTTAATACGTTACCCACTAAGGAGTGATAGTCACTCAATGGATGCCGGTCCATATGGATATTAAAACTGGATTGGCATTTCTTTATGCACCCATCCTCAATCAAATTGTCACAGAGCCTACAGATACAGTTTTCTTCAGCTAACAATCCATCACAATTTCTTCTATCGGATCGTTTTCTGATACTCGCCTTTGCTTGTTGGCTTGGTTGATCTTGGAAAACTGCGCCTCCATCATCATAATCGGAACCCATTCCAGAACCTCTCTCGACCTCTATGGTACTCTCGCCGGAACAGACTGCTCTGGTCAACATCATGGTTAACATCAAAATCCGGATCACAGTCTCTTGGGGCAAGTCCATCTTTGAGGAGGAAATAGAGAAGAATGAGAAGGGGGAAAAAGAAATTTTTAAGGGAGAGGGGGATGGGAAGTGGAGAAAACAATAAAAGGGAGAAGGGGGTCAACAACTGCTTTCGGTCTTCAAGGCTCAGGTGCCGCCTCAGTCCTCCTGGAACAGACACTCCAGTGATACAACCTCTACCGTCTGTTCCTTATCACGGGACTTCTCTGGATCAGCAACCTTTTTGCAGTGGGATGAATGGACCCAAGTCTCTCTCTCAGCAACCTTCAATGCTGTGGTGCTAGTCAATAAGACCTGGTATGGTCCTTCCCATCTATCAATAAGACAACCTGAGCGTAGAAAATTTCGTATCATTACATAATCCCCAGGTTCAATGTCATGACAATTACTATCTGGTAAATCAGGAATCACCAACTTCAGATTATCATTTTGATTCCTCAACTGTTTACTCATGTTAATCAAGTACTTTACAGTTACTTCATTGTTACATTTCAAATCATCCTGAGGGTTAATCATGACATGCGGTTGTCGACCAAACAAGATTTCAAAAGGGGATAGATTAAGAGGGGACCTGGGAGTGGTTCTGATACTGTACAATACAATGGGTAAAGCTTCTGGCCATGTCAATCCTGTCTCTGCCATCACTTTACTCAATTTATTTTTAATAGTGCTGTTCACTCTTTCGACCTTCGCACTCGCCTGTGGACGGTACGGAGTGTGCAGCTTGCTATCAATACCCATTAATTTACACATTCCTTGAAAGACATCACCGGTAAAATGGGTACCCCTATCACTTTCAATGATTCTAGGGATACCATATCTACATACAAATTCCTGCACAATTTTCTTAGCTGTAAACATAGCGGTATTTGTAGCTGCTGGAAATGCTTCGACCCAATTCGAGAAAACATCTATACAAACAAGTACATATTTCAAATTTCGACATGGGGGTAATTGAATGAAGTCAATTTGTATTACCTGGAAAGGGCCGCCGGCAGGTGGGATATGGGATGGTTCTGTAGGTATTGCTTTTCCAATATTCTTTCTCAGACAGGTAAGGCATGACATTGCTCTTTTACCCGCATGAGAGGAGAATCCTGGGGCGCACCAGTATGCTCTTACCAATTTGCACATCCCCTCCCTGCCTAGATGAGTCAGCCCGTGAGCTGCTTCAGCCAGACATGGAAGGTATGTCCTGGGGGCCACTGGTTTACCATGTCCATCCGTCCAGAGCCCTGAGGACTCCTGGCCATATCCCTTTGCCTTCCAGACTGCCTTTTCCTGTGTGGAACACAAATTCTGCATCTCACACAACTTCTGTGTGTTGATGGTATTAAATACCATCAGTTGTGTGGTGTCTGTCTGTATGGGGGTAACAGCTGCTAACTTAGCAGCTTCGTCTGCTCGGCTGTTACCAAGTGATACCGGGTCTTGGCTATATGTATGTGCTTTACATTTGATAACAGCCACTCTGTCGGGTTCCTGTATCGCTGTTAGAAGCCTTTTTATGTGAGTTGCATGCGCTACCGGTGTACCAGCGGCCGTCATGAAGTTTCTGAGACGCCATAGGGCTCCGAAATCATGGACTACCCCGAATGCGTATCTAGAATCGGTGTAGATATTGGCTGACTTACCCTTAGCCAATTCACATGCTCTGGTTAGGGCGACCAGTTCAGCAACCTGGGCTGAGTGAGGTGGGCCTAGCGGTTCCGCTTCTATGGTGTCTTGGTCATCTACGACTGCGTATCCAGTACACAAGTCTCCCGAGTCTGACTGTCTGTGACAACTACCGTCCGTGTAGAACGTGAGTTCTGCATCTTCCAGTGGGTTGTCACTGATGTCAGGCCTTGCGGTAAAATTTTGGGTCAAATATTCCATACAATCATGTGTATCTTCCTTTGTATTGAATCCTCCTTCCCCAGCACTCTCACCTTCCACCCTTTGTGCCTGACCAGGCACACCTGGGAGATATGTTGCAGGATTTAATGCACTGCATCTCCTTATGGTGATGTTTACGGGGGCCATTAGTGCCAATTCCCATCTTGTAAACCTCGCTGATGAGACGTGTCTGGTTTGGGCAGAATTCAATAAGGCTGATACTGCATGTGGCGTATGGATTGTGAGGTTGTGGCCTAGCACGACGTCTTCGCTTTTTGTCACTAGCAATGCTATCGCAGCAACGCTTCGCAAGCATGTGGGGAGGGATCGCGCTACCGTGTCTAGCTGGGCGCTGTAGTATGCAACTGGCCTGCTGGCATCACCGTGTTTTTGGGTTAGTACACCTGCTGCGCAACCAGCACTTTCTGTTCCGTATAGTTCAAAGGGTTTCCCATAGTCTGGCATACCTAGTGCTGGCGCCTGCGTTAGGCACTGTTTGAGTCTCTCAAATGCTGTTTCGGATTCGTCTGTATGCGAGATCCTATCAGGTTTGTTTGAGGAGACCATTTCCTGCAAAGGTAACGCCAATATGGAAAACCCTGGGATCCAATTACGGCAATACCCACACATTCCTAAAAACGTCCTGATCTGTTGCTGGGTTTGTGGCAGTGTCATGTCTCTAATTGCTTGGATTCTATCAGCGGTCAGGTGTCTCAGTCCTTGTGTTAGACAGTGTCCCAAATATTTTACCTTAGTTTGGCATAATTGCAACTTGTCTTTGGACACCTTGTGTCCGGTGTCTGAAAGATGAAACAGGAGCTGTTTCGTATCCTTCAGAGATGCTTCCAGTGAATCTGAACACAGTAATAAATCGTCCACATACTGTATCAATACTGATCCACTGTCTGGTTGGAAAGACTGTAAACAATCATGCAAAGCCTGAGAAAATATACTTGGACTATCTATGAAACCTTGGGGCAACCGAGTCCATGTGTATTGGACTCCTCTGTATGTGAATGCAAACAAATATTGGCTGTCAGGGTGCAGAGGTACCGAAAAGAAAGCGGAGCAGAGGTCAATAACAGTGAAAAATTTGGCAGTGGGAGGGATTTGCATTAGGATGACAGCTGGATTTGGCACTACGGGGAACTGACTCTCAACTATTTTGTTAATCCCCCTTAGATCCTGCACTAGCCTGTAACCCCTCCCCCCACTCTTCTTAACAGGGAAGATGGGACTATTGGCAGTGCTGGACGTTCTTACTAGAATGCCCTGTTGTAGCAAGCGCTCTATTACTGGGTAAACTCCTAACTCCACCTCTGGCTTCAGAGGATATTGTGGGATTTTTGGAGCTATCCTACCATTTTTTACTTGTACCACTACTGGAGCTACGTTTGCCATTAATCCAGTGTCCTGTCCGTCTTTTGTCCAAAGTGACTCTGGTATCTGAGATGTCATCTCTTCTATTTGGGATGGATTCCTATTTGTCATAATGGTATGTGACGTTAATTTTGATGGGGAGTCTAACATGTCTCGCACTTCCTGAGCGTGTTTCTCAGGTATGTCCAAGAATACACCTTCAGGAGTACAATAAATGACGCACCCCATTTTACACAGTAAGTCTCTTCCCAGGAGATTGGTTGGTGCCGATGCAGCCAGCAAAAAGGAATGCTTGGTATGCAAAGGCCCTATTGTAATCTCGGCTGGTTTGCTAACAGGGTAGTGCTGGACTACTCCTGTTACTCCCATGGCTGGAATTGTCCTACCAGTGGTTCTCATGCCCACTGTCGAATTTATCACTGACTTGGCCGCCCCTGTGTCTACAAGAAAGTTTAAAGTTTTACCAGCTACATTGATTGCGACCTCGGGTTCACTTTCAAGGTTGGCAATTAATTTTACTGGCTGCAGATTACAGGTATGGCCACACCCCTATTGGGTATGGTGACCTCCCTGAATCCCGCTGGCAGCAACTACTTGTGAGGGAGATAGTTGGGAACTACCAGAGGCATGCCAGTCTCTGTTTGGGGGATATCTTTTTGTTTCCCCTGTATGTGGCTCATAACTCCGTTTCTGCGGACCTTGCTCCCAATGTCGTGTGTCGTGTCGTTGTCTAGGGGTTTGGTATGAGTTTCGTGGATTCTTTACTCTACAATCTCGTGCCATGTGTCCCTGTTTGTGACAAGAATAACAAGTAACCATACTTGACTTACCCACAGGATTTGGTGATACAAACAAAGGCTGCCTTGTGGTCAGGGCCTGTATACTTACGGCCATTAACTTATCACCTTGTTGTTCCCTGTGTCTGGTGATGTTCCTATCGTGATCAATAGCAGCCTCTCTCAAAGTAGCCACAGACAGACCTCGCCAACAAGGTTGCGTGGTCTGTACCCTAGTCTTCAATGACTCTTTTAAACCATCCATCAGTACCGATACTGCTACTTCCCGATGGTTTGTGTCTGTTTTAATGTCCTCTATACCTGTGTATTTTGCCATTTCTAATAATGCTCTGTGAAAATACTCTGCAGCTGTCTCTGACTCCTTCTGTTTAATGGAGAATATCTTATTCCATTTAGCTACTGCTGGGAAATACTCTTTTAGCTGCAAGTTTATTCTTTTCACATTGTCTTTGTTGTACACATCTGTAAGAGGTACATCATGATCTAGTCCGCAATCAGCTAAAAATTGAGTTGCGTCGACATTTGAGGGTAAACACGCTCTCAGCAATATCTGCCAGTCTTTGTTGTTGGGCTCTACAGTGTTACCTAAGTCTCTGATGTATTTTTGACTGGCAACTAAGTCTTTTCTAGGGTCAGGAAATTCAGACACTATGGTCCTTAATTCCATTCGGGAAAATGGAGTGTACATGGCGATGTTCCTAATGGGAGTGGCTCCTGATGCGTCTGTTTTCCCATTTGGTACTGCTATTACTCTAACAGGTGTGATTCTAACAACCTCATTCTGTGTAGATTCTACAGGCTGTGGTGAAATAGTTTCAGCATAATGCATGGTGCCGTACTTACCAGTTGATACGACCTCACCTATCCCTCCGCTAGGGACCTTTACTAATCTCGTGGGTGGAGCTGTGCCTACTGTGGTCTCTGCTATGGTGGCTGCTAGAGAGAGCGCTGAAATCGTTGCCGATTCGTCCTCTTGATCACACTCCTGAGGAAAGTTCAAAACAGGGTACAACTTGCACGGGTTAATACTTGCATGGGTTAATGAGTTAACATTATCATTAACATTTACACAGTTACTAAGTGATTTTGTGTTACACCTTAGTGCGTCTTTCTCCGTAATCAACTTCTCTCCTGATATATATGGTGGCGGCGGGGCCGTGGCAATCAGTTTTCTGTTAGAGCCAGATCCTGCCGCCTGAGCCAAACCTCTCTGTATCTCACCTTCCTGTTGCCACAACTGTAAATAATCATAATGCTGAATTCGTCTCTTTGTTGATTTTATGAGACATATCCTCCTCCTTAAATTTTGTAACACTTCTGAGCTGAAGCTCCCTATTCTTGGGAATTTCTCCCCGTCATGCACAGTCATTCTCTCCCATTCATCACATAAAGTTTCTGTGTGACTTCCATATTTCTCACACATGATATACCTGGCCGACCCAATTGGCCGGACCACTGAATCAACCCGAACCGAGGTTGATCGCCCCCTACCTGAACAAGTGGCCCCCATTGTTCGAAAGTGTTGCTTTATTTAGCCAACCCTTTACGAAAAACCAAATGCCAACAATAGGCTGACGGTGGCGGTTTACCGAGTACCCCACTCACTCGCCCACGCCGACCTATACGACCTGATCACACCGATATGGTGCTGGCGTACTCGACCTAGGGCCCCTGCGACCTGAACCTCTATTTACTGGAACCTGTGAGGGTTATCCGAAGAACACTTACTCTTTCCAGTAACTATTGGTTGCTGGATAGTTCCTGAGTGAGCAGCGAACTTCCCTTAAAATAAAAAAAATTACACAAATCACGTTAGAGTGTACAGATAGCGTTTGTGACCCCTTTACTCTAATGGTATTAGGTCAGATTACTAACTACTGCACACACTTACGTGCGGTCCAGTCGTTCAGTACACAAACAACTAAGCTTATGTACGGAAAGACCAAT
Source organism: Pseudophryne corroboree (assembly GCF_028390025.1). Classification (NCBI taxonomy): domain Eukaryota; kingdom Metazoa; phylum Chordata; class Amphibia; order Anura; family Myobatrachidae; genus Pseudophryne; species Pseudophryne corroboree. The sequence goes on from NC_086452.1 coordinate 482,638,251, forward strand.
GGAATCGAAACTTACGACTGCGAATTCCTTCAGCCAGAGCTTATATGGCCTATATGGGTGTTGCACCAACCCTTTTCGGTGTTGTGCCTGTGAACTGTATAGCGGACTTCCTTGTCGGCTGTACCTGGACCTCCTGGTCTGTTATGACCTCCTGGTCTTGTTACAGTATGACCTCCTGGTCTTGTTACAGTATGACCTCCTGGTCTGCTATACTCTAATGCTCAAAATTGTATTTAACCAGAGATGCCTCCCTAGCCACCGTGCACGTCACTTACACGCATGTACCTCACGAGTACTCGACTTTTCTTGTGGTTCAACCTTTAAAATTGTAAAAACACTCACTCATCACATGTACACTTTTGTTTCTATTTCTATTTCTGCGCAGAAAATTTTCTTCAGCCCAGCTGTGTTACCAATTAGGAGCAGGATCTGTTAATTTAAATTTTTGGATTTCCAAAAATAGACTTGCGTTATTTACCGCCTGTCGCGCTATTTACCGCTGTGCGTTACTTATCACGTTGCGTTAAAAATCAACTTATCGTGACTTGAGCTACGTGGGCGTAACCGGACGCTACGTTGCGTAATGAACGCTGCATGCGTCGGCCTTTGGATTGCGTACGCTAGTCTTTGTTAGAGACACGTGTACGCGAAACAAAGATCCACCGTAACACAATATACTTTTATCAATGTAAACGATCCCTGATCATCTACCGCGTACCCCACTGGCTTTGCCTTATCTCCCAGGCAAACCTGTGTGTTTGTCTACACTTTTAACTATTACCTCTATCCTTAAACTATGAAATAACAGCAAGTCTCTTTTAGCACTTTTCTATCAACTATAAAAACTGGCAGACAGGATGGTGATATACGACAAATGAAATACACAGATGGAGAAGAAGTGCAGATATATATATGTATGCGTGCGTATATACGCAAGACAGAAGAAAAAAATAGTTTTTTTTTTAATTAAAAAAAAAAAAAAAAACACAAGCGTTTTGTTCTTACCTCCGGTTCCCGGATTCCTTCAGCACTCGTTATCTAAGCGAAGCAGACGCTTATCCCGTCAGCACTACGAGACAACCTCCCGCCCTTTGCTGAGGGATAGTGTCTGCTGATCTACCTAGTGCAGATATGTGAAGGACAGGACGAGCCTCCAATTGACAATTCTAAATTCTTTTGTCGTATAAACAACCCTTAATGAAGTCTAAGAACACAGTACGCTGTTTACTTAAGAAGTACCGTAAGGGTACGCTAGTTGCGTAACGATCGCTCAGCCGTAGGCGAGACGCTCAAGCGTCACGTTCGCTCACGGCCCAGAGATCACAGGACAGCACGTTATTGGCTATGATTAGAGTAATGATTCGCTACGGCGTAGCGGACGCTCGAGACCACGAGGAGATCACCAGCGGCGCAGACGCTCACAACGCTATACCTTTATGACTAAACCTTTTATCAATGAAACACACAGAATACCTTAATGTGAATACAGGGTGTAAGTGCAACCTTGTGTAACCTGACTAACTACAAAGCTGCTTGAGCGTCACCGACGCTCACGTGAACACAACACTATGAGAAAATACACAGATACCTGTTTAGGGTCCAAAGCCTATTATCTGTATTATAACTATTATACTTGCAAAAAGAATCACAGTACAAATGATACACTACAATATAACAGAGACTTCCTAACCAAATAACTATACAAGAAATACAATACAATGCTATGCTGATCTAATACAATACAATACTAGTCAATGGGAGATACGAGAGAAGGAGAAGGGAGAGAGAGAGAGAGATATAAATATGAGAGAAATGGCTCACAGAAAGACAATGATTACGGAGAGAAACTTACGCACAAGGGTAAACGATCGCATGCGCCTGGACATCCAGCACCCGATTTTCAGCAATGAGAACCGTTGAAGAGTGAGAGCTGGATGTGGTCGGCCTGCCTATTTATGCCCCACACACAATGCAATCTTACAGTCCCTACAATCCCATTGTCCATTGGACGTCGGAATTCGGCCCTGCATCATAACAAAAGGTCATAGGTTGATTCATACAGGTGGGCTGTGACGATTTCAAACAGCTCAGGTGGGTGGGGAACTAGGTTTCCCGCCGCATACCTGAGTATGAGTAAATAATAGAAATGGACATAAACTTCTTATGTCCATAACTATTCGCACGAGCGATTAATACGCTCCAAACCAACACCGGAATATTGCTAATTAAATACTCTTCCGATGGGTACCAAACACTGCTGTATGACTCTTGTTAGACCCTTCCCACAATACAAAGAGGGATTCCTCAGCTCAGGGACATTCTATATTAACCAAACTTTCAGAATCTATCAAAGGGACCATGATCTACAAACTACATTATTACTGAAAATATGTAACGAATGAGTCGCACGCTACGATTACATAAACTCTACCGTAAATACGCATACCGTGCGCCCGCGGGTGCACGCTATTGCGGGTATGCGCCTTCACGGGAGAGCGTACGCATGCGCAGCGCAGACCAGTGTGCGGTGCAAATATGGCAACGTGCATAGAGATATTTTTCTGACTTTGACAGGACCTCCCCCTTCCATCCTCTCACAGAATTAGACACTCCTTCCCCCATCCTGCCTCCTTCCCCCATCCAGCACCCATCCCCCATCCAGCCAACCTCACCCATCCAGCCTCCATCCCCCAGCCAGACACCTTCGCCCCCAACAGAATGGGCAGCAGAGGCCCCGGAGCAACTTGAGGGAGGTGGCCAAGTGGCAGAGGAGAGTAAGTTCACACACATTCCTTATTTTTTTAAGTTAAAAATAAAAAACACATCCAAATAAATGCAGTGTTGTACTGTGGGCAATCTTTTGTCAAGGTTAAATGCTTGTCTTCTTCATCATGGTATGGATGATGCCTTTACATTTGTGTGTGGAACATTATATGTACAGTGTCTACATCTGGTCGACAATCACTATGTCGACAGGTTTGGCTGCACAACAGGGTTTGTATGTGATACATTATATGCAAAACATTTAAACCTGAGTGGTACTTTTTGTGTGGTTTTACTTTTACAATTGTGCCTGGGTATTGCAATATTTAAAAAAAAAAAGTCGCAGGAGTCACTTTGTTAGGCAGGCTAAGGACACAGTAATTTGTGTTGTGAAAGTTACACTCCTACTATTTAGGATTTATACATTTATAAAGCTGTTTGACCTTATGTTGTAAGGCAGGCTTTCATGGAGTGTGGGCATGCTACGATATGTGGTCCTTCTGAAGATGTTGATATGCAGTGTGATGATGCAGGGCCAACCCCAAAAAAGATAAGTTGGCTTCACTCCAGATGTGAAGGAATGCCAACATGGTGTTACATTTACTAAGATGGTAGTTCTCTTTAAGATGGGATGTTGCCCATAGCAACCAATAAGATTATACTTGTAATTTGTAAAACCCCTTCTACAAGATAATATGTCGAATTTGTTTGGTTGCTATGGTCAACGTCCCATCTTAAATAGAACTCCCATAGTAGTAAATGTACCCCATGGTGTGGTACACTTTTTTTTAATTTTTAGAAAAAAAACATTGCTGAGCAGGCTTGTGTGTTGTTCTGCTACTGATTTATCCTTGAAACAGCCATGATGTAGTCACTTTGCCACTAAAGCAGGCCTGTCCAAACTGCGGCCCTCCAGCTGCTGAGAAACTACACATCCCAGCATGCCCTGACACAGCTTTTGCATTCTCTGACCCCAAAACTGTGTCAAGGCATGCTGGTATATGTAGTTTCACAACAGCTGGAGGGCCTCAGTTTGGACATGCCTGCATTAAAGTGTGCTTTGTGCCTTGCTTGTATAATAGGTAATGTGAGTAAGTTAGTAATGTTTATGTTGCCTCTTAATTTCAGATGTTGCAGTTGGAGATCCCACAACTTTTGCGGGCATTCTGGCCACCATGAGGCAAAATCTTGTAGCCTTGCTGGAGAATGTGGACCAGCTGGAAAAAATTACAAAATTTTAATGTTAAAAATTTAATATTTTCAGTTTAAAAAAAAAAAAACTTAAAAAAACAAAACAAAATAAAAACTATATATATTTCAAGTTAAGCGGGTGTTGTGTTTATTAATGCAATAAAGGAACAGCAGATTGGCTAGCAGAAATTGATTACCTTAAACATTTCACACATCTAACGTAAGATTTAAAACAAATACAGTTAGGAGGTTATTGTCTAAATAAACATGTTAACACCTTCATTCACAAACTAAACCTCTACACAAAAAAACAAAAACAAAAAAAAATTAGACCAGGCACATTTAAAACATCTATATTTTTAATTTAAACATTTAAATGATGATGGCCAATTATGCCTACAAAGTGTTCTTCAGGTATTTTTTTAAGACTTAATTGGTCATGAACATTATCATTCATTACACTAATTGGATTCGTAATTGAGGAGGGCTTGTGGACTTTAAACTGAAAGGTGTAATTTCACTTAATAGAAAAAAAACACATTGTTGTGCGTTTTTCCGCAAAAGTGTGCACTTTTAAGAAGAATGTGTAAATCTACGAAAACTTAGTATTTTTACGTTGAAGTTTGTGTTAATGCGATGGTTTCGCATTGCTGCGATGTCATTTGGCGTACGCCCACTTTGTGTAATACTGCGGACGAATTAGCAAAAATACGTTGGGGCAGATATTCGAAATTTGGCAACATGTTCGCAATTTTGCTCATACCTTGTGCGAACGAAAAAAATAGCGAACAACTCGGAATGACCACCCATATTGGTAGCGCTAGAGAGGTTGCACTGGGAGGTATGCCATCCATGGGCACAATGCATACATGGGAGAACGGGCACTTGTGTAGTCGTATGATATATCCTGTATGAACAATCCACGTGAGGCACATCCTGCCCGCAGAGGCACCACCAGAGGCCCCCATTTGGGGTGCACTGTGTTAGATGCTGCAGGCAGGGGGTGCAATCAGTGGAGGCACACCTCACAGGAATACCACACGTTAGGGTGGAAGTATGCAGTAAAAGGTTGTTTTTTTTTTTTTTTTTAAGAAGAAGAAAGCACATGATGAGATCACCTCTGCAGGTAAACACCGAAACTAGGGAAATTATCCTGGTCTAATTGGAGCAGTACGGGGGGAAGGGGGGTATGAGAATGTGGGGAGCACACTCACATCTGAGGAAAATAATCATGCTGAGCCTGGCTTCGGTGCTCTCCCCACCAGTGCTCCCTGCTCACCTTGAGGGGTAAGCCTGTAAGCCGGTACTGCTGATGTTGTCTGCCAGAGGGTTAGTGGGCGTAGTCCTGGTGATTTCATTGCAGAGGTTTGGTGAGTTCACAGAATGTTCATGAAATGTTTCTTGATGTTGTTCAATGTTTGTTCAACTGTTTTTTTTAACTGTTACTTTTCGAAACGCTTAGAGATAGGAACGCTTTGAGTACTGGAACGCAGAGCTGTGCATGGCTGACGCTACAGATATACTATGGTAAATTGACACAACTACAGCTGAGACAAATGTCCCACTAATCAAAGGGGTTAGATTACACAGTGTTTGACTACGCAAACACCAGCCCAGTCTGCCTTCATTAAATATGCAGCACTAACCAAAATGTGAAACACAGGTATTTTAAATTACAAACAAAACCAGAAATCACATAACTATCTTACAAATGATTTGAACATACATTGAGTACAGAGAGTGATATTTCTACACAGCGTCTTATACGTACCTTAGAAAGAGTCGCTCCAACAACTCTCCGCCGTGTCGCGACAACGCACGTGTACAGTGCTGTTTCAGCGGGCGTCTGTGTCGGATATACTAGCAGGTCCAGCAGACGTTACCAGGCTGTGGCCGGAGCACGGGGAGAAGGTAAGACATCGATTCCGCTCAGTAGATGGAACACGGACACAGCCGCACTGTTTTGGGAGGAGACTACCAAACAGTCGCTGACGTGGCTGTCACCTCGGGTGCAAGAGCACTAGGCCTTAGGGATCAGAGGCTCCAGGAATAGTATGAGGCCGCGATCCCTAAGGTTGATGTCAGCAGTGGGGAGTCAGACGCTCGCCACGGTTCATGACCAGTTATCACCGAGTCTCCCGCCATGAACTGTTTCCTCGCTTCTGTCCCAGACGCTACCACGAGGGGACCCGGTCGCAGCATAGGCAGCTGTGTGACCGGTGCGTCTGTGTTCACTGAGCGTCTGTGTTCACTAAGTCATGGAGCGGCAGTGTACACTAGTAGCGTCTAGATCCACTCGGCGTACGCTAACGTATTGATCGATCCTGGAAGCGAGGGGAGTCTCCCTGTATCCCACTCTACTGAGTACGGGTTATACAGCACTAAGTCTCTATCTACCTTTTGAGTATGAAGTTAGATAAGTGCCTATTGCATATGAGTCTATACCATTACTGTTGTTTCTTTCGCATTGCGTCTGAATACGTTAGATCTCTTAAACATGATTCAGTAAATAGTGTAAAGGTTGTAAAGAAGATGGCGCTACTGTGTCTGTGAGGAAAACAATTATGGAAGAAAAGACCCAAGGTATACTTATCTCTATTACTGAGGGTCTTTTTTCCGGATGTAGTCTCTTCTCTGGATATTTGGATATGCTCAGAGATACATGAAGGAAATGATAAAAAAGAAAGAAAACATGTGTAGGAATGTTTCAAATGGCGATGTATGTTACAGTGACAATTGTACACTATTCGAGTACATGAATAAATTCTGAAGACCGTATCTGATGATATCTTGTGGTTATGAGGGCTGTATAATGATGCTGGCTAATCATATGCGTACCTCACTTACATAGTGAGAAGAGAATTAGTGCATATAGCAGTTTCTTTATCACATTAATAGGAACAGGTCGGAGCACATTCAGTTTTTCATATGAACACTATGGATATGATGTCTGACCACAGCGTACCTCACTTACTCAGTAAGAGGGGGGTAGGTGCATATAATGGTTTCTTTATCACATGCAATAAGGCGTACCATTACTCACGGTGGAAAAGATGGGGATCCTCATGTCATGGTATCTTTACATCAACCACGCCGGTTTCACGATGTATGGCCAGCAAAATTTATTTTTACAAAACACAGTGTCAAAGGTTAATAATAATAATTTTGATATTTATTTTTAACCTTTTACACTGTGTTTTGTAAGTGAGGTACGCTGTGGCCAGATACCATACCTACATTTCTTGTATGAAAAACCGAAGTTGCTATGTAAAGATACCTTGATGTGCTTCAATGTGCTTCTCACTATATAAGTGAGGTACGCATATGATTAGCCAGCATCATTATACAGCCCTCATAACCACAAGATATCATCAGATACGGTCTTCAGAATTTATTCATGTACTCGAATAGTGTAAAATTGTCACTGTAACATACATCGCCATTTGAAACATTCCTACACATGTTTTCTTTCTGTTTTATCATTTCCTTCATGTATCTCTGAGCATATCCAAATATCCAGAGAAGAGACTACGGGGTATATTTACTAAGGTCCCGATTTTGACCGAGATGCCGTTTTTTCATCAAAGTGTCATCTCGGTAATTTACTAAGCAATAATCACGGCAGTAATGAGGGCATTCGTAATTTTTTGGAAGTCCAACAAAAAAAATACGAATGAATACACCATCGCTCAAAACGCGGCTGTTTAAGTATGAATCTCGTTTTTTTACTAAGAAGTGCAAAGCAAAAAAAAACCAAACACTGCCGTGAAAAATTACAACTCGTAAAAAAGTGCTAAAAAAAAACAGACCTGCTTTTTTTTACCGTGATTGTATAGGCATGCAGGGATCCATGAGATCCGTGCATGTATATCAGTGGGAAGGGGTGGGAAAGTGGTTATTTTCTTTAAAAAAATTGCGTGGGGTCCCCCCTCCTAAGCATAACCAGCCTCAGGCTCTTTGAGCCGATCCTGGTTGCAGAAATATGGGGAAAAAATTGACAGGGGTTCCCCCATATTTAAGCAACCAGCATCGGGCTCTGCGCCTGGTCCTGGTCCCAAAAATACGGGGGACAAAAAGAGTAGGGGTCCCCCGTATTTTTAAAACCAGCACCGGGCTCCACTAGCTGGACAGATAATGCCACAGCCGGGGGTCACTTTTATATAGTGCCCTGCGGCCGTGGCATCAAAAATCCAACTAGTCACCCCTGGCCGGGGTACCCTGGGGGAGTGGGGACCCCTTCAATCAAGGGGTCCCCCCCCCCAGCCACCCAAGGGCCAGGGGTGAAGCCCGAGGCTGTCCCCCCCATCCAATTGGCTGCGGATGGGGGGCTGATAGCCTTTTGTGAAAATGAAAAGATATTGTTTTTAGTAGCAGTACTACAAGGCCCAGCAAGCCTCCCCCGCATGCTGGTACTTGGAGAACCACAAGTACCAGCATGCGACGGAAATACGGGCCCGCTGGTACCTGTAGTACTACTACTAAAAAAATACCCAAAAAAAGACAAGACACACACACCTTGAAAGTAAAGATTTATTACATACATCCACACAAACATACATACATACTTACCTTATGTTCACACGAGGGTCGGTCCTCTTCTCCAGTAGAATCCAAGGGGTACCTGTTGAATGAATTATACTCACCAGCTCCAGGGTCCCAGGCTCCTCGTAGCATCCATTTGTAATCCACGTACTTGAATAAAATAAAAAAACGGATACCCGAGCCACGAACTGAAAGGGGCCCCATGTTTGCACATGGGTCCCCTTTCCCCGACTGCCAGAAACCCCCTCTGACTTCTGTCTAAGTGGGTTTCTTCAGCCAATCAGGGAGCGCCACGTTGTAGCACCCTCCTGATCGGCTGTGTGCTCCTGTACTGACTGACAGGCGGCACACGGCAGTGTTACAATGTAGCGCCTATGCGCTCCATTGTAACCAATGGTGGGAACTTTCTGCCCTGCGGTTGACCGAAAGTGACCTCACCGCTGAGCAGAAAGTTCCCACCATTGGTTACAATGGAGCGCATAGACGCTACATTGTAACACTGCCGTGAGCCGCCTGTCAGACAGTACAGGAGCACACAGCCGATCAGGAGGGTGCTACAACGTGGCGCTCCCTGATTGGCTGAAGAAACCCACTTAGACATCAGTCAGAGTGGGTTTCTGGCATTCGGGGAAAGGGGGCCCATGTGCAAACATGGGGCCCCTTTCAGTGCGTGGCTCGGCTCTCCGTTTTCTTATTTTATTCAAGTACGTGGATTACAAATGGATGCTACGAGGAGCCTGGGACCCTGGATCTGGTGAGTAGAATTTATTCAACAGGTACCCCATGGATTCTACTGGAGAAGAGGACCGACCCTCGTGTGAACATAAGGTAAGTATGTATGTATGTTTGTGTGGATGCATGTAATAAAACTTTACTTTCAAGGTGTGTGTGTATTGTCTTTTTTTGGGTATTTTTTTAGTAGTAGTACTACAGGTACCAGCGGGCCCGTTTTTCCGCCGCATGCTGGTACTTGTGGTTCTCCAAGTACCAGCATGCGGGGGAGGCTTGCTGGGCCTTGTAGTACTGCTACTAAAAACAATATCTTTTCATTTTCACAAAAGGCTATCAGCCCCCCATCCGCAGCCAATTGGATGGGGGGGACAGCCTCGGGCTTCACCCCTGGCCCTTGGGTGGCTGGGGGGGGACCCCTTGATTGAAGGGGTCCCCACTCCCCCAGGGTACCCCGGCCAGGGGTGACTAGTTGGATTTTTGATGCCACGGCCGCAGGGCACTATATAAAAGTGACCCCCGGCTGTGGCATTATCTGTCCAGCTAGTGGAGCCCGGTGCTGGTTTTAGAAATACGGGGGACCCCTACTCTTTTTGTCCCCCGTATTTTTGGAACCAGGACCAGGCGCAGAGCCCGATGCTGGTTGCTTAAATATGGGGGAACCCCTGTCATTTTCCCCCCCATATTTCTGCAACCAGGGTCGGCTCAAAGAGCCCGAGGCTGGTTATGCTTAGGAGGGGGGACCCCACGCATTTTTTTTTCTCCGTTTTACAGTGTTTATTTAAAAAAAAAAAAAATGAACCCCAGCACGGATCACACAGATCCGGCCGAGATTCATTGTGATAAAGTCGGCAGTGTTTTGCTAATCACTGCCGTAAAAAACGGGAAAAAAACACGAATGACATCGACATCGGAACAAATGAAAAATCCGAATACGACAGCTTAGTAAATTAGGCGTAATAAATTCAAAAAGTTGCAGTTTTACACTTTCGATGTCATTCGTGATTGAACTTTGACCTTTTTCCGAAAATTACGAATGTTAGTAAATATACCCCTACATCCGGAAAAAAGACCCTCAGTAATAGAGATAAGTATACCTTGGGTCTTTTCTTCCATAATCGTTTTCCTCACAGACACAGTAGCGCCATCTTCTTTACAACCTTTACATTTTTCACTAGAATCCATTGGACTAAATTAGGATAAGTCCGATCGTGAAGTAAAGAGGCTGCCACCGTGTCAATTGAAATGCCAAGTAATACGCCAAAAAAAACCATATTTCATGATTCAGTAAATGTGTTCTACTACATACTTAAACTGTTATTGTAGTTGACGATGTGCTCATATTGCTTAATATACTAATGTATAACATGTGACTGACTGCTAGTATGATGCTGACTTTTACTATATGTCTGTCGGTTTGTTTTGCAGATCCTCAATGCTGGTGCATGAGTAGGGTCGGATGGATATCAATTTAAAGAATAAAGTGATTACAGTCACAAAATTGTGTAGTACACTGTGGAAGTGCTGATTATTTATCATGTATAAGTGCGGCAATGGTGTCATACCATGTTTTTTTTTTTTTTTGCAAAGTTGTATTATCCTCTCATGATCTGGTTCAGGATGGCTTGTGTGCATAATGTTTTAGCTCAGCAAAGATACAAGGCAGAGGTAGGTACAAGTGTATCCACCTTGGGCTATCTTTGCACAGACTTTATCCAATAAGTTGAATGGATAATTCCCCCCAAATTCTGTACCAGGGAAAGGGTTACACTATCAGCCCTTACATGCAGATCCACCTATGGTGTATCACTCCTAGCAGCAGCTTCTCAGAACTGGTGGTAAGTAAATCTTCACCCTCACAGGCTACACGTTGTTCCGATTCATCACAAGATGAAAGCCCAATTTATTCTACTTCATCATATGAAAAAGAGGTAGGTCTCAGCTCTGGAATATAGCTGAGATAATGAAAGCAATGAAGCCATTCTATCCTTAGAGGATACAGCAGAGCCTGTGTTAAAAACCAAGGCACCTGTGTTTAAACATCCCAAAACCTGAGTTTCCAGGGTCATATCAGCTGACGGGAATCATGGAAGTGGCTTGGGCCACGCCCGATAAGAAGTTTGGAATTCCTAAGAAATGGAATTCCAATTATCCTCTTCCAGCTGGGGATTGTTTAAAAAAAGGGAAGGTGGCTCCTAAAGTAGATACGAATAATCTACATTAGCTTTGCTTTCAACATCATGGATAGGAGAGTGGATGGGTTTCAGAAAAAACATTTATTTTCCTGTCTAGCGCAGTCATAAGGCCAAGCCTTGACTTCAGCTTAAATGGCAAAGGCAGTGGTTGCCTGGGCTGATGCACTGGAAGGAGATTTTTCAATAGAGCAAAGATCTCATATTTTTTGGAATCATTGTCTTTTTCTGAAAATATTCTTTTTGGCAAGAATTGACAGATATTCTGGAGTCAGAAGCAGACTCCAAGAAGGTCAAGTTCCTTCCACTTACAGTTTCAAACCTAAAAGTTCCGCATTTCAGCCCTTTTTGGTATCTAACAAGTCGGGGAAGATTAGGAAAGCATTAGGCTACCAGAAGATCTACAGCTACACCACACTGGATAGGATTAATATCATCTGATTTTTGGAAACTAAGTAGTGTTGGGCCTGGTTAGTACTCAGATGGGAGACCATCTGGAAATACCAGGTGCTGTAGAAAAATAAACCATCAGTCTGATGGTGTGGGCCTTCGCCTGGGAGACCCCAGGCTGGGGGACTGACTTCTTCAGGACACACAGATCTGGCACAGTATCTATAGTTTATGCTTTCGCCTTCAAGACAGCCTGTCCCGTGTAGAGGCGAAGGCCATGGCTTTGCAAGAAGCAGGTCAGAAATTGCTTCAGTCAGGAATAGTCAATCCAGTTCCTCTGGCAAACGAGGACAAGGTTTTACCCTAACCTGGTTTTAGTCTGAAGCCAAATGGGTCACTTCAGCTCATGCTCAATCCTAAAATGCTGAACAAATACATTTGGAACCTCGGTTGCACGTGGAATCGTTCCGTTCCTTATGTGTGGCATGGAGCCAGGGGTTTTATGGTATCCCTGGATACACAGGATGCTTACCTACATGTTCCTATACCACTGTCCATCACTGTTATCCAAGGTTTGCTATCCTCCAAACAGCATTTTCAGTTCTAGGCCTTACTCTTTGGGTTAGCCACAGTCCCCAGAGTGGGGGTAATAACAACTTATCTCCGCCAGCAGGGATTAAGAGTTTTCCCATACCTAGACGATCTTTTAATCCTGGCACAGTCACAGAGATTGCTCTTTGGTCCTCTGCAACAGACAGTAACGTGTTTGCAGAGGCAAGTCACTCATAACTTGGAAAAATCGTCTCCAGTTCCGTCACACCGGATGACTCACTTGGGGGCTGTACTGGATCAGGTCGGCAGAGAGTAATTTTTACCTGGCAACAAGATATCCAGTGTTCAGCATAGGATTCAGGACTTGCCACACAGTCAAATGGTATCCATTCACGCAGCAATGCGGGTGATGAGTTTGATGGTATCTGCATCGACAGGAGGGAGTATGCACAATTCCACTCTAGGTCTCTGCAGCGTCTGATTCCTACCAAATAGAATCTACAGTCACACCACACTGGATATGCACGGATCTCATTGGATCGTGGAAGATCAGCAGTGTTGGCCTGGTTGGTACCTGGAGGGACCAGCTGGGAATACAAGGTGTTGTAGGTATTAACGGATTGCATCAGATAAAAAAAGACGGACTATGGTACTTACAATAAAGGTAAGAAGGTCATTAGTCTGGTGGCTACAGACATCAAAGCTGGACAAAGGGAAATCCTTTTGATATCAGATTGGGAAGATTCTGACACTGGGGATCAGTGTCAGGAAGATTGTGTTCCCAAAGAAGAAAGGTTTCTACCGATAAAGGTTGGAACCTCGGGCCATATACAGGACACCGGTGTAGGCACGGGACAGTCTTCAGGGAAAACCAGTCCAGTTCCGCTCGAACAATGCGACGGCAGTAGTGTACTTCAACATCCAGGAGAAACCATCAGCCGAAAAGTGATGAAGAAGGTAAGTCACATACCTAAGTGGGCAGAACTTCATCATCCAACCTTGTTCGCTGTTCTCATTCTGGGAATCCTAAACGGGGTAGCGGACTTTCTGAAGTCGACACACCATTCAGGTAAGTGAATACACCCAGAGATCTTCCGGACTCTAGTAAACAAGAGATGCTTGCCAGAGATATATCTCATAGCGTCTTGGTTGAACAACAAAGTGCTCACATATAGGTCAAGAACAAAGGATCCCAAGGCGATCATTGTGGATGTCTTATCGGTGAGATGGGACCTTCGTCTGGCTGATGGGTTTTCCTCTAATTACCCTATTACCCAGGGTGGTGAGAAAGGTAAAACAGGAAGACCAGCAAAGAATGGCAATGGATGCTCTACTTCTGCTCCCTCAACGTCCAGACCAACTAACGCAGGGTCCTGGTTATCACATACATCGGGATCAACTGTCTTTGACAGCGTGGCCTTTGAAGCCTCTATCCTGAAGTCAAGAGGATATTTTCAACAGGTGATTCAAACATGTTCAGAGCAAGGAAAACTTCCTTAGCTCGCCTTTATCACCAAATATGGCAAGCTTATATTCGTGGGTGCAGTGAAAGGTTGGACCCTAAATCTTTCAGAGTTCCGGGGTCTTAGCATTCTTTCAAGCACAAATGGATAAGGGTTTGAAGGTGGCTTCCTTGAAAGATCAAGGGTCGGCATTGACTGTAGGGTTCCAAAAGTAAATGAACAACTTACAGGATGTGCATATTTTTTTCCAGGGTATGCTGCACATTCAGCTTCTGGTTGTTCCTCCTACAGTGCCGTGGGACTTGTGTTAGTCCTCAAAGCCCTTCAAGTTGCCCATTTGAACCACTTATTAAAATGGATCATAAATGATTTTTCTACTAACTACGGTGTCAGCTTAAGGAATATCAGACTTGGGGGCATTGTCATATTGTTCCCCAGTTCTGAGGTTTTTATCCAGATAAACCAGTTCTCAGAACTAGATCTGGGTATCTTCCCAAGGTGATGACTAAGTTCCACCTTAACGAAGAAAGGGTTGTCCCAGCCTTTCAGGTTCCGGGCCTTTCTGCGGGAGATGCATCACTGGACGTGATCCGTGCATTAGGGATCTATTTGGATTGTACCAGTGCCATAAGAAAAGCAGATTCTCTTTTTCTCTATGGATTTCACGAGAGGATGGCCTGCTGGTAAACAGATGCTGGCAAAGATAGCTTCAGATGACGATTTCAGAAGTATATTCTCTAAGCTGATCTCCCGCTGATCTCCCTATTCTGGCGGATGTCTCTGTTCATTCTACTTGTAAGGTAGGTCCTTTTGGGCAGCACAATGTGGTGCTTAAACAGAACAGGTATGTAAGGCAGCCACATGGTCTTCCGTTTACACATTCATTAGGCATTATGCCTTGAATACCTTTGCCTCTCACAATGCTGAATTTGGGCGAAGGATTCTCCTGTGCATCAGGAGCGTCCCCACCTCTGAACTGCTTTGGGAAATCCCATTATTATCCTGTGGCTAACCTGTGGACCCTGCCGGAGAAATATACTTTATGGTAAGAATTTACAGTTGATAACGGTATTTCTCCTAAGTCCACAGGTTCCACAGGAATCCCACCCTGACGCACCTGATTTGAGGATCCTTTTACTCACTAACCTCTTCCTTCTTGTACGGAAGGGTGTGTATGTGTGTTCTTCTCGCCTGAATAGGGTTCTACATAATGCTCCTGCCTTCTGCTTTGGAATACAACTGATTTGCCTGAGCCAGTGGGTGGGGATATATGGACGGGCCCATTGTATCCTGGGAGGCCAGAAAGCTTTGATCGATTGGTGCCAATCCGCTGACGCTCCATCATATCCCATTGTTATCCTGAGGAACCTGTGGACTTAGGAGAAATACCGTTATCAACAGTAAGTTCTTACCATAACGTATATTTTGAAAGGTAATTTCAATACTTTAAACTGGTTTCAGGCATGAACAGGGACTGCAGAGAGCGTCAGCGGCAGGGTCTGGGGGATCCCCTGACAATGAGCAGAACCCCTTGACAACGAGCAGACACTGTGGTATTACAGTAGGGCTTATATTATGGTAACATGGGCATGTGGGGGCTTAATATAGTGTCAGGGGCATTACAGTGGGGGTATAATAATGGTGACAGGCATGTGGGGGCATAATATGGTGTAAGGGACACTATGTCGGTGAAAAGTAGCCTTTTCCTGCAAACCCACACCCATTGCAGCAGAACCATGCCCATCACAGTGAGGCCACACACCCTTTTGGGGTGTGTGTGCAAATATAAAAAAAATTATATGTGTATGGGGGAGGGGCACATTTTTAGTGTTGTCACTGGGAAGCAAATTGTCTAGAAACAGCCCTGCATATATGAGGTTTATTGAGGTTTGTTAGCAAACCAAAAAAAGCAAGCAACTCGGCAAAACCACACTGAACTGCAAGTGGGGCAGATGTAACATGTGCAGTACAGGTGGGGCAGATGTAACGTGTGCAGTACAGGTGGGGCAGATGTAACATGTGCAGTACAGGTGGGGCAGATGTAACGTGCAGTGCAGGTGGGGCAGATGTAACGTGCAGTACAGGTGGGGCAGATGTAACATGTGCAGTGCAAGGGGGGCAGATGTAACGTGCAGTACAGGTGGGGCAGATGTAACATGTGCAGTGCAGGGGGGGGCAGATGTAACACGTGCAGTGCAGGTGGGGCAGATGTAACACGTGCAGTGCAGGTGGGGCAGATGTAACATGTGCAGTACAGGTGGGGCAGATGTAACATGTGCAGTACAGGTGGGGCAGATGTAACATGTGCAGTGCAGGGGGGGGCAGATGTAACATGTGCAGTGCAGGTGGGGCAGATGTAACATGTGCAGTACAGGTGGGGCAGATGTAACATGTGCAGTACAGGTGGGGCAGATGTAACATGTGCAGTACAGGTGGGGCAGATGTAACATGTGCAGTACAGGTGGGGCAGATGTAACATGTGCAGTACAGGTGGGGCAGATGTAACATGTGCAGTGCAGGGGGGGGCAGATGTAACGTGCAGTACAGGTGGGGCAGATGTAACATGTGCAGTACAGGTGGGGCAGATGTAACATGTGCAGTGCAGGGGGGGGGGGGGGCAGATGTAACATGTGCAGTGCAGGTGGGGCAGATGTAACATGTGCAGAGAGAGTGAGATTTGGGTGGGGTGTGTTCAAACTGAAATCTAAATTGCAGTGTAAAAACTAAGCAGCCAGTATTTACCCTGCACAGAAACAATATAACCCACCAAAATCTAACTCTCTCTGCACATGTTACATCTGCCACACCTGGTTTTGCCCAGATGCTTGCTTTTTTGGTTTTCTAACAAACCTGAATAGGACCCATAGTGTAATACCGTGGGAATCTCAATGATGTCTTGTGAGTCAGTACATGGTCAAATCACTCACCAGTGCTGATTATGAAGTATATTAATGTCGGCCAAACTAAGTTACATCTCCGGTTTACTGTGACCAACCTATGGCACCATAATAATTGAAGAGATGTAAATCAACATCCGACAGAGGATGTCCCATGTGTGTGCTCACCTGGACCAGCAGTGCAGACCGGCGTGGGGCAGTCTTAAGCAGACAAGCGGTGCTACAGTATACAGGAGAGGACAGGTAAAGCTATAGTGCAGCTATAGTAAACTCCTGTTAGCTGCAAACCAAGGTGACTTTGTAAGGTGGACAATCCCATGCAGCTAATGTGAAACGCCACTCGCTATTATATCTGATATCTGCAGGGAATTTGTAACTTCAATGCGTTTCTCTGCACAGAGGCAGCTTTGTCAAGTCTGCAAGATATACATTATACTGCCAACTGCACAATGCTCATATTCCACCTCACAGTGCCTCCTCTGCCCTCATTGAGATCCTGACCCAGGCCTGACCTTAACCCCTGTGTTCCAGTCTCCTCCAATACTCTTTCCCTTGTACATTACTCCAGCCTCCTATCCTGTGGAGTAATGCCTGTTATCCAGCCAATTTGTAAGCCATTACTGCTGGAGGTAAAAGTCATGGTGGCATCCTAAGTATCGGTGTGCACATCAAGCACTAAGTGAAACAATGGGTAGCTTTTATAAGCAAAAGACCCTCTTGTTGGCTCTAGGGGTCTTACACAATGGTGCTGGAGTTCCTTGACATTATAATTGGCCACAACATTGCTGGAGCTTAGAGTATTGTTTCAGTATGGACCCAACTCCGCAAAATCCAGCTCAAGTCCTGGTCAGTTAGATCCAGAATCTAACTCTGCAATTACAGGACATATCTCTTTGAGTCTCCTCTCAACAATAGAGCAGGAGATCAGTTACTTCGGTCCAGGGATCTGTGAAAGAACCAAAGCTCAACCTACCAGATCATTTATCGAGAGACTGGAAGCAGTTTTTAAATTTTCAAGAGAGTTGCAAGTTATATTCCAAGCTCAGACCTCAGTCATCAGGATCCGAGTCCCAGCATGTGGGGATTGTCATCTCTCTCCGGCAAGGGGATCCCCAGACCTGGGCTTTTGGCTTAAACGTCCATTGATGCCTTCTTTGTTGCTCTCTGTGTATTATATGATATCACTGATAGGGCAGCATGAGCAGAGGCCCATATGCGCTTGCTTAGGGAACGAAACTGAAGTAAACTTTGCAGAATTCCATTGGTGGATCAATGGTAGCGGGTTGAATGACCTTTTTTTATGGAGCCAATTCAAATGGGCTTCACGGAACAGATAAAAGTTTCCTTTTCCAATATCCAACTACGGAGTCTTTATATAGTCTTATGCAACTGGCTATCAGAATTGACCAACGTATTAGGGAGCGGAGAACAGAAAGGGAGCTACTGCCATTGGCGTCTCGAGTAGTAACTTATGAACCCACAGATGATCCAGTTGAGCCCATGCTGATTTGGGCGTTACATTTGACAGCTGAGGAAAAGACCAGGGGACAAACTCTTTGTTTGTGCCTCCACTGCAGTGGCAAAGGACATCTCACCAACTCTTGTCCTCAGAAAGTGCCTTTTTGAAAGGGAGATATTCATTTAGAACTATCTTTAATTTCTCCCAGCGACATGGGGGGTCATTCCGAGTTGTTCGCTCGCAAGCTGCTTTTAGCAGCTTTGCCCACGCTAAGCCGCCGCCTACTGGGAGTAAATCTTAGCTTATCAAAATTGCGAACGAAAGATTAGTAAAATAGCGAATAGACACTTCTTAGCAGTTTCTGAGTAGCTCCACACTTACTCGGCATCTGCGATCAGTTCAGTGCTTGTCGTTCCTGGTTTGACGTCACAAACACACCCATCGTTTGCCCAGACACTCCTCCGTTTCTCCAGCCACTCCCGCGTTTTCCCCAGAAACGGTAGCGTTTTTTCGCACACACCCATAAAACGGCCTGTTTCCGCCCAGAAACACCCACTTCCTGTCAATCACATTACGATCACCAGAACGAAGAAAAAACCTCGTAATGCCGTGAGTAAAATACCGAACTGCATAGCAAATTTACTTGGCGCAGTCGCACTGCGGACATTGCGCATGCGCATTAGCGACTAATCGCTCCGAGCGAACAACTCGGAATGACCCCCATAATCCCAGTACAAATTATTATCCGTGAAATGTAGGCTAAGGCTTAGGCTTTCTTGGATAGTGAAGCCGCCAGAAATTTCATGTATATTACCTTCCATTATCTATTTTGGTAGTAGTAGATCGGTTCAGCAAGATGGCCCATTTCATCCCTTTAGCTAAGCTGCCCAGTGCTAAGAACCTGGCTACACTATTTATCCATCTTCAAATGACACATTCTGCCTCAGGATATAGTTTTGGATAAAGGCACTTCATTCGTAGCCCGATTCTGGAGATCTTTCTGTATTAAATAAGGGAACAGTCTCACACCCAGATTTATTAAGCCTTGGAGAGTGATAAATAGCACCAACCAACCATCTCCTAACTGCCAATTACAGGCTGTGTTTGATAAATGACAGGTGCTGATTGGTTGGTACTTTAGCACCGTGCAATGTATCACTCTACAGGGCTTGATAAATCTGGGCCTCAGTCTTTCCTCACCCACAATCAAATAGACAGATAGAACATGTCAATCAGTCTCGTGCAATATCTCTCCTGATATGTCATGAAATGCCGTAATGATTGGCTTGAACATTTACCTCTTATTTCTTCTACTAATCATGTGTCTAGTCTCAGAATGATCTCAGAAAAGGTGCATCAAGCTTTCAACAGATCCTCATTCTATTCAAAAACTTTTGTAGACAGACGTCAGAGATTGTGCACTTTTAAAGTAGGTGACATGGTGTGGCTGTGCGCCTGGAATATAAAACTTCTCCAGCCTTCTCGGAAGTTAGGACCTTAATACATCAGTTCATTTCAGATAATGAAACAAATGAATTCCGTAGCTTTTCATCTCCTGTTACCCAAGTATCTGAAGATAAATAGGAGGATTTTTAGTCACTTACTGCTGAATCCTTTTCTCTGAAGCACGCTGTGGGACACTGGACCATGGGATTGCAGGCTGGAGCTGGCACCTAAATTAAACTGTAGCTTTAAAAGTAAGATTCGGGCTCTCTCTGGATTTCAGCAGCATCACCCTGTATAGAGGTTTAGCTGATGGTGATACCTCTGCCCTGCCAGATCTGTGACTGACACCCTATACCTGCCTGAGGTCTCTAACCTGTGCCTGGTGGTTCCTGGTGCTTCAGGAGGGTGAGTCTGTGTGCAGTAGCTGCAGCTCACATATGCCCCTTTCCATTGTTCCATACCTACTGTCTCCCATCTCTCATATCAGTGTGGGATTTCCCTCACTTCCCTCACCACTTTCTTTTGCCACATTTAAGTTGACAACCCTTGGGGAGGATTTATACAACTGCATTATAGCTGACAGATTCTCAGAATCCTGTATCAATGACTTTCTCACTTACTGCATATGCTGATTGTGGCCGTGACTCCATCTAGAGGTGAGCACTGTTACCCTCATTGCACTGCAAGTCTGCTCCATTTCAACATGTCGTTTTGACCACTCCTGACTATCAGCATCCCTGTCTCATGCCTTAATTTCCTGATATTGCCCTCCTTGTGTCATCCAACATTGCTTGGAGGTATAATGAGATGCTTCTTGTCGATATGATTAGAGCACATTAAGGGGAACATGTGATGTGACATCTATTAAATTGAGCCCAGCCGTCTACAACCAGTTTATTCCAAAGTCCTAGCTCTGAGCTCTGCTGTCCTGCTTCATTCCGAGACATCGTAGTTCCAAGAAATCTGCAAAACTTTCTACAACAAAGGCCTTTCATACATTGTTCGGAACTTCCACCGCTGACCTTGCCTTATCTACTCCGTCGTCCCCATCAATGACATCCAGTTCCATGGATGGGGATAGAGTGTCAGAATCTTCTCCCATTACCTGCCCAAGTTGGCCCGATAAGGAGACCTTGGATATGAATGTTATAATGACTAAGTGGCGGTCTCTTCCGGTGCGTCAAGATATTCAACAAGACCTACAATCCATGGAAAAGAGGATTCAAGATTTCATTCAGGCTTGTATTACTTTCATACAAAACAACCTCACCCAAGTGGCGGATAGAGTGGTCGAGTTGGAGGACTATAACGAAGAGACGGACTCTAAACTCGCAGATGTACATGATCTTTTTGCACGTCAGTCTCGTTCATTTACGGAAATGAAGCACAGGATCAAAGATATTGACAACAGAGGCAGAAGGAATAATTTGAGGCTTAAAGGGCTGCCCGAAGATGTCCCTCCCCAGGGAATAGTTGACGCCTTGACTAAAGTGTTTAATTAACTTTTAAATGCTGCACTGGACTCTCAGATCATGTTCGACATGGCACATAGGGCTCTTTGTCCTAAAGGCGCCCCTACGGAACGGCCTTGTGATGTTATATGTCATCTCCATTACTTTCAAGTCAAAGAGGAGATACTGAAAAAATCGACACAAGCCTCAGACACAGAATTTCACGGTCGTCAGTTGCAAATCTTTCAAGATCTTTCGTGGTCCACCCTGCAACAGAGGCATCTACTGAGACCTCTTACTGAGGCACTCGAGAAATGTGAAAATAGATTCCGCTGGGGATACCCTTTGAGCATCCAAGTAATGCATAAAGGCACTCTGTACATGCTTCATGACTATGAGGATGTGCAGAAGTTCTGTTCATCACTGGGACTTATCTCTGCTGTGCTCCCAAACTGGTTGGACCCTCTTGAACCGCCCACGGTGTTTCAACCTCTTTGTCAGGAATCGACTCACCAAGCCGACATCCGTCCGCCGCTGCGGACTTCGTCCTGGCTCCCTGCGGTCACCTGTCATCTGTGTCTCTGCCATGGGACGCCATCACGGGCCTGGGAACACTCCTGTGACAGCGGGCGTGTAGCGCGCCGCGTTCCCGCTAGGCCGCGGCATGGGCGCCGCCATGACAGTCTACAAACAGCCAGCATACAGCGGCCAATCCGGTGCTTGGCCGCACCCACTTTCCCTCACTCACCCAATCCCTGTGCACCAAGGGGTATATAAGAGACTGCAGGATCAGTCTGCAGGCATCCTGGACTTTGTGTCTCTCCAGCGACCCATGTGAAAGGATCTGTTCCTGTTCCTCCTGTGTTCCTGGTTCTCTGCTTACGAACTTGTACTCCTGGTTACTCTGCACAGCTCCGTGGAACTTCAAGGCCCAGCAATACCTGCAACCTGCAAATAAGGCTTCACACTCATCACCACCTTGTGTGCTTCAGCCTGCAGTTGAAGACTGACTCCAGGTGTGTTTCATTCCTCCACCTGTGATACAGCTTGCTGCTGCCAGTGCCTCATCACCTGCACTGTGAAGTCAGACTCCTGCCTCTGCTCAGGTTTGCCATTCTACATCTTGCTGCCTAAGTTTCCTGTTTTAAAACCTGCACTGGTTTCCAAACCAGAACCATTTCACAAACACTTGTTCTTCTGTTTATATATTACCGGATATTATTTTCTCAAGTCATCTGTCATCCATTGCCATAGACTTTCAGTTATCATACTGAGTGATTGACTTTATTCATCTGTTATTATTGTTTCTGCTACCATTCTGTGTTATATCATCTGCTAAATAAAATACCATTGCGCTCATGCGCAGGAACGTTATCCAGCCTCCTCGTTTTCTCCCATCTACCTCCACTGACCCACTAGCGCCCCCTCCGGGGACACAGC
Organism: Pseudophryne corroboree; assembly: GCF_028390025.1. Classification (NCBI taxonomy): domain Eukaryota; kingdom Metazoa; phylum Chordata; class Amphibia; order Anura; family Myobatrachidae; genus Pseudophryne; species Pseudophryne corroboree. The sequence continues at coordinate 482,660,766 of NC_086452.1, forward strand.
CCAAACACAATCTGACACTCTTAAGGAGACGTGGGGCAAGGTCCGTAATTCCTGAAGATGTATCCATGCTGATCCATTAGAAGAGGCATCTGAAGTTACCTGAGCGACGTCTGTGATCCGCCATCATATATCCTTTACTATGCACTGTCAATAAGATAAGTACACGCTTCTGAGTATCTCTTCTCTGGGTTTCTTATACTCAGGTTAACGCTAGGATAACATTGTTTGACCTATTCTTATGATGCAATGTGTATCTCTTACCACGAAACTAGCTTAACTTGGTTACCTATGTGTATCATGGTTATAGAACATATATATTATTTTTCTTCTTTAGTCTATGTCGATACATGCAACTCTCCTACCTGGACATATATTTCATATATTTTATTTGTTATAAAAATGTGCTTTTATTTCTTCTTGAAGGTTCTATTCGTCATGTCCACTAGTACCCTTCACACCCCCACTCTCTGCTGTAAATTTTTTGACCATGGGTTATTTCATAACTCCCATGGCTTCCTGTGCAGAGCATCTTTGTTTGCTTTTTCTCATGATTATTATAAGATCTGCGATACCATGCAGCAGCTTAGGATATTTCACAAATGTATCTGATTTTTGGTGGTATATGATTCTTTCTGTTTCTATGTTTGTTGTCCCCTTTCTTTCCTCCTGTGTCTCTCCATCTTTCCCATTTATCCTTGTTACTCAGCATGTAAGAACCGAGACAATTGACTGTATGGCGATGCTAATTGATGGGTGGCTAGTCTATAGGAAGTTTGTTTTTTTCTTTACTTCTTGATGGCTAGTTTGAAATTACTTTCATATAATGTTAAAGGTCTTAATATTCCTGAGAAGAGATCCCGTCTCTTACACACCTTGCACACAGATAAAGCTGAGGTGGTGTTTTTACAGGAAATGCTCTTCAGGAAAGGCGCTTCACCAGGTCTTTGTTCATGATATTTCCCTTTGGGATTCTTTAATAACTTCTCAGGTGCGAAAGCCAGAGAAGTTGCTATACTATTTGCTAGACATATTAGATTAAGTGAAGTATCAGAGATACCAATAGGGGACGAAAGAGGTTTGATAATCAAGGGAACCATTGGTCAACAAATTTACACATTTGTAAACCTATATGTCCTTAATCAGGGTCAATATCGTTTTCTTAAACAGTCTATAGAGATGATTAAACAACATGTAGGGGGTATTCTAGTGGCTGGTGGGGACTTTAATTGGGCACTTGAGCCTCTTCTTGACACCTCTGCTGGATCGCCTAGGACTTCATTAATAGAGGCTAAGAGATATAAGTCAATTTTACAAGACTTCCAGTTGGTAGACACTTGGCATCTTTTACACCCGGCAGACAGGGATTTTACCTTTTTTTCCTCCCCTCATGATTCATACTCCCGAATAGATTACTTTTGCGTGAGTCATGCATATTTAGACCATCTATTGGATGCAACTATTGGTCAGATCATAGGTTCAGATCACGCTCCCATAACGCTTACTCTGGCTCTCATCACCCTCCTGTGAAACAGTGGCACTGGCGCCTCAATGAACAGTTGCTCCGAAACCCGGAATTCCGTAATCAAATAGAAATGGCCATAGATGAATATATTAAACAAGACGGACACAATCTCACCTGTGACATTATGGGAAGCGCATAAATGTGTGTTTAGGGGCAAGTGCATTCAATTGGGCTCATATCTTAAGAAGCAAAAGGTAGAATGTAGAAATGCTTTACTCTCAAAAATGAAAGTCCTAGAGCGAGCTCATAAAAGTACGCTTGTCTCGGACACACTAGTGGAACTTCAAGAAGCAAGGGCTTCACTTAACAATCTACTTAATGATGGAGGGCGGGATGTATTAAGATACATCGCCGCCCCTCGCCGCTTACCACAGCGATGTTGATTGCATATGTACTGACATATGCGATCAATATCGCAATGCGGTGACGGAGGCCCCCCGCGATACCTGTGAGGTGGTCTGCGGGGGGTCTCCGTCACCTCCCCAAGATCTTCACATTGTCTAGATGCCGGGAAGCAGCAGCAGGCTGCCCCCGGCGCATCCTCCTCCCCCTGCAGCCGGAAGGACCTCCGGCTGCATTGCTAGGGGGAGGAGGAGATTACCTTCCGGGTCCAGGGCAGCCTGGAGGAAGGTATGCCGGGGGGGGGGGGGGGGGGGAGGGAGGGGGGTCGTCATCTGGGGCGGTGGAGGTGACGGATTGCGGCAGTCGGCGATAAGAAGCCCATAGGATTCTAAAGGGTATCGCCAATGGCGATACCCTGAACGGCGAAAATGCGGCGGTAGTGTTTTAGTAAATATGAAAATGCGTTAAAACCCCTGTTTTCGGGGGTTTTACTGCATTTTTCCTTTAGTACATCCCGCCCGGAGTGCATCGAACGTTCCAACGGTGTCGTCATAAATTCCATAGATGGGGGAACAAACCAGGGAAATTGCGGGCCTGAGCTCTTACAGCACAAATGGCACTAACTTACATATCTACACTTAAAGACTCCACGGGTACCCCCCACTTTACGGATAAAGAGATGGCTAGAAACGTCCACACTTATTACTTGGAATTATATAATCTAACTTCAACTCTCTCACTGTCTGAACAACAGACACACAAGCATGAGATAAACAATTTCCTAAACAATATCGAATTTCCTACACTCCTTGAGGAAGTTACTCAAGTTCTTGAGAAGCCCTTCACGGAGGGTGAACTTCTATCAGCCTGGAAGTCATCCCCGGCGGCAGGTAAAAGTACGGGTCCTTATGGCTTCCCTATCTCCTATTATAAAGCTTTTCAGGATAAACGTATCCCCCTTCTGATACAGGCGTGTAATGCCATCTTCCAGAAGTCCTATGTTTCTGATTAATCTCTTAGAGCCCATATTACCGTTATCCCAAAAGAGGGTAAAGATGCTTCACTTCCGTCAAGTTATAGACCGATCTCTTTATTAAAGGTAGATGTTAAATTATATGCAAAACTCATGGCTAATCGTCTCAGATCACTATTGCCCATTATTATCCACTCAGATCAGGTTGGTTTTGTTCCAGGGAGAGAGGCGAGGGATTATACCATAAATATAATTGATTTGGTAGCTTATGCGCAATCAACAAAAGTTCTGATGATGCTCCTCTCCACTGACGCGGAAAAGGTCTTTTAGAAAAGCGGTCCTGAGATGATTGGGCCTGGGCGAAACATTTGTACAATGAATTCTCTCACTATGTCGGGCTCCATCGGTCCAGGTTAGAGTAAACGAGACGCTCTCTGACACAATAAAAATTTCTAAAGGCACTCGCCATGGCTGCCCACTCTCACCTCTAGTATTTGTTTTATGTATGGAAGCCCTGGCGAGGGCAATAAGGAAAAATCCCAATATTACCGGCTTGCAGGTTGGAGATACTAATCATCGTCTAGCTCTATGTGCAGATGATCTACTTGCAGTCATATCTAAACCAGTCATCTCTCTTCCAAACTTATGGAAGAATTCCCACGCTTTGGTAAATTATCTAACTTTAAAATCAATTATTTGATACCTACAGCATTGAATATTACTATACCCAAAACCACGGTTTCTGCGTAGAGAGCTTTATTTCCATTTACATGGCACTCCTCCCATCTAAAATATCTGGGCATACTGATTCCCTCATCTACTGTATACATAAAACGGGTGCGCTTAACCACATACCTCTTCTACGGAAATTGCGACAAGAGTTGGCAACATGGCTCACACAGAAGTTCTCTTGGTTGGGATGTATAAATATAGTAAAAATGAGTATACTCCCCAGACTGTTATATTTATTTCAAACAATACCTTTAAAACTCCCACCCCCAATTCCTCTGGGAAGCTCACAAAGCTATAAGCCATTTTGTATGGGGAGGTCGGAACCCTAGATTCAAGCATTATAATTGTATCCAACGTAAAACCCAAGGTGGCCAGCAACTACCCACAATCACTGCATATTACCAGGCCTCGGACTTCTATAGGATCCTGGACTGGTCGCAACCAGGTTTACAGAGGAATCAATGGGTTGAACTTGAAAATATTGGCACTAACATCAGAAATGTCTTCACTTCTGCCCATCCTGAGTAACCCCGGAAATTCGCTGGGATTAACAGGACGGACAGCCGCTAACTGGAGGGGGGCCGGTATCACCAGATCGTACGATTACATCATTCTCAGAGATATGAGAGATTGCTGACACATTAAAAAAAGTCTAATGGTTTTATCTCCAGGTCCATCACCCTGTCTCCTCTTTAGGAGTAATATCTACATTTTGATAGGGATCTTATGTTCCCAGCCTGTTGATCCTACACATATAATCTCGGGAATATATAACATTTTGTTGCACGATCACTTTCCTAACAATCCTTCCTGTTGTGACGCATGGGACGGCGATCTATTGCATTGCGGGGTTATAATTAATTGGGAAAAACAATGGTCAGTTATAGCACATTGCTCCACAAGCCTCAATATAAACTACTCACAAGATGGTACAGATGCCCTACCCGCCTTCATAAGTTTTATCCTTCGGTTTCACCTCTTTGTTGGCGATGTGGTAAGGACAGAGGCACCTTAATTCACATTTGGTGGGATTGTTCATTAATCATTCCCTTCTGGACTAAGGTTATTGAGATATCATCTACAATTCTGGGGTATCAGGTCCCACGTGGGCCAGACTTCGGGTTACTATCACACTCAACCATCCCTATAGCGAGTTATAAAAAATATCTTCTTAAACATCTGAACAAAGCTGCTCGGGCTGTAGTTCTGGTGCTTTGGCGTTCAGTGATTGCACCAACAATTTGGGAATGGTGTCAGCAAATAGACATTTATATGTTCATGGAAGACATTTTTAATACAGCCTTAGAAAGACATTTGGACTATGTCGCCACTTGGTTTAGCTGTATAGAGTTTAAATCCATGTTGACCTATGCTGCACTACTACCCCCAACTCAACCGTATAACAGAAGTACCTACAGTACTTCCCCTTTGATTAGACTAACGTCTTCTTCCAGTGTACTTTCTCACTTGCTATCCTTCCCTTTTCCCCTCTGTTCCTTTCCCTTTGTCCAGTCTTCTCTTCACCCTGATACAAATAGATGATTATTCACTGTTGATTATGCTGCTTTCTAGTACATGTACAACTTACTTGCAGAAATATCGCTGAATATGATTGTAGAAGCAAAAAGAGACAAAGCAACAAGATTGTTGGTTACATGGGATCAGTACGTAATCCCGCTGGGCGGGATCCCGGCGGTCGAAATACCGACGCCGGAATCCCGACCACACAATCCCGACAGGGGTGGCGAGCGGAACGCAGCCCCTTGTGGGCACAGTGCCTCGCTACGCTCGGCACACTATTGTATTCTCCCTCTATGGGTGTCGTGGACACCCACGGAGGGAGAATATGTCGGGATTGTGGCGGTCGGGATTCCGGCGTCAGTATTTTGACCGCCGGTATCCCGTCCAGCGGGATGTTGACCGCATCCCGGTTACATTACTTTATTCAATTCACTTATTGATGTACTACGGAAGTAGCAATGTTTTATTGTATTTGATTGTTGGGAAAAACCATCACTCTCAAAATAAAGAATTTATAAGAAAGTAAGATTCTCCCTCCTGCAACCCAGACTTTCAGCGCTTCTGTCCGGTAAGGAAAGCAAGAACCCAGCGAAACGATTAGAACAATCAAACAAACCAGCAGGGAAAAGATGGTCAAAAAGCAAAGCTTTCATGACTGAGCGCGAGGCAGGGAATGCAGTGTCCCACCATCTGCTTCAGAGAAAAGGAACCAACAGTAAGTGACCAAAATCCTCTTTACTCTTTCAGCAAGGCTGGGTAACATTGGACCATGGGACGTTCAACAGCCGCCCCTCCCCCCCTCCACAGGGAAGGGAACGCTCACGCTGCCTGATCACAGAACTGTACGCCCAAAATGGATGCCGCCAGAGGCAAAAACCTGAAATGTGTGCACAGAGAACCAGGTAGCTGCACGACAGACTTGTACTGCCGAAATCCCTGATCATGCTGCCTAGGAGATAGCCACCACCCTAGCGGAATACGCTGACCTTCAGTGTGGGGTCTATCACCCAACACTAGAGTAGACATGAGGGATAACTGAACGGAGAAACACGCAATGGCCTGCATAGCTGTCCAACCACCTTCATGCATTATAAAGGATCCAGTGGTGGCTCTAGGTGCAGGGCTACCGCCCAGGGTGCTTCAACCTCAGGGTGCAGCCACAGTCACCCCATCAGCACCTGCCACCCTTCAGGGATAGAGAGAGAAGGAAGAGAGAAAAGGGGGTGAGATAGACTGTGTCAGAAATAGAGAGAGAGGGGGGTGAGAGAGACAGAGGGAGAGAGTGTCAGGAATAGAGAAAGGTGGTGAAAGAGATGATGTCGGATAGCAAGAGGGAGTGAGAGAGGAATGAGAGAGAAGTGGGTGAGAGAGAGGGTGTCAGAGATAGAGAGGGGGTCATTGATAGAGAGAGTGGTGTGTGAGAGAGAGAGGGTGTCAGGGATAGAAAGAGAGGGGCATGAGAGAGAGGGGTAAGAGAGAGAGATGGTGTCAGAGAAAGAGAGGGTGTGAGAGGGTGTCAGGGATAGAGAGAGAGGGGGTGAGATGGTGTCAGGGATAGAGAGGAGGTGAGAGAGAGGATGTCAGGGATAGAGAGAGGTGGTGAGATGGTGTCAGGGATAGAGAGGGTGAGAGAGAGGGAAGAGAGAGAAGGGGGTGAGAGAAGGTGTCAGGGATAGAGAGATGGGAGTTGAGAGAGAGAGGGTATCAGGGATAGAGAGGGGGTGAGAGAGAGGGAAGAGAGAGAAGGGGGTGAGAGAGGGTGTCAGGGATAGAGAGATGAGGCTTGACAGAGGGTGTCAGGGATAGAGAGACGGGGGTTGAGAGAGAGGGTGTCAGGGATAGTTAGAGAGGGGGTGAGAGAAGGTGTCAGGGATAGAGAGAGAGGGGATGAGAGAGAGAGAGGGAAGAGAGAGAAGGGGTGAGAGAGAGGGTGTCCGGGATAGAGAGATGGGGGTTGAGAGAGAGAGGGTGTCAGGGATAGAGAGGGAAGAGAGAGAAGGGGTGAGAGAGAGGGTGACATGGATAGAGAGGGGGTGACAGAGGGAAGAGAGAGAAGGGGGTGAGAGAGGGTGTCAGGGATAGAGAGGGGGTGAGAGAGAGGACAGAGAGAGAAGGGGGTGAGAGAGAGGGTGTCAGGGATAGAGAGATGGGGGTTGAGAGAGAGGGTGACAGGGATAGTTAGAGAGGGGGTGAGAGAAGGTGTCAGGGATAGATAGAGAGAGGGGGGGTGAGAGAGGGAAGAGAGAGAAGGGGGTGAGAGAGGGTGTCAGGGATAGAGAGGGGGCGAGAGAGAGGGAAGAGAGAGAAGGGGCTGAGAGAGAGGGTGTTAGGGATAGAGAGGGGGTGAGAGAGAGGGAAGAGAGAGAAGGGGGTGAGAGAAGGTGTCAGGGATAGATAGAGAGAGAGGGGGTGAGAGAGAGGGAAGAGAGAGAAGGTGTGGCCGGAGAGGCTCCAGCCACGTGGAAAATGGCCGCCGCGGCACTGAAGGGGTTAACCCCTAGTGCCCGGCGCCATTATACAGGACAATGGGCGCTTGGCACCATGTTTAAAAATGTTGTGGGCGCTAGGCGCCATGTTTGCAAATGTATAAAATTTTCAAAACATGTATTTTTAAAGGTGCCGTGGTCCCGGACCTCTCTGGAGACCACGGCAGTGAGGGCAGCCCCCGGCGTGCTCAGCAGAGTGTGCGTGCCGGGGGAGAGGGCAGCCGCTGACCGCCGGAGTCCGGGAGCTCCGCTCCCGGCAGCGATCGGTGCAGCCCCGGGCGCACTGGAGTGTGCGCGCCGGGGAGAAGGGAGAGCCGCCGCTGGGGGCCGGGAGCTCTGCTCCCGGCGCCTCAGCCCGTCACGGGTGGCCAGCCGCGGCAGCCGGGACGGATGTCCCGGGCTGCTGGCCGGCAAGGGGGGGTGCGCCGCAGCCCGGCTCCCCGCCGGACCCTGCGGCGAGGGCACCTGAAATCAGCGCCACATACAGGGGACCGGGCTAGCCGGCTCCCTGCGCGGCGAGGCCACCACAGGCGCCGCTCATGGGGGACCGGGCTAGCCGGCTCCCTAGCGGCGTGGGTGCAATTAGGCTGGTGAGCAGGACGATGAGCGCTGGGGTCAGGGAGCTACGCTCCCGGCACCTCAGCGCTGCAAAGGAGCCAGAGACACAGCGGCCGGGACAAATGTCCCGGGCCGCTGGGCTCCAGATCAGGGGGGTGCGCCGCACTGTATGGTGAGGCCACTGAGTTAGTGCCACACTGGAAGGACAGGGAGAGCCAGCTCCCTGGATCCCAGTGGCAGGCAGGCAGGCAAGAGGATGGGGGAAGCCAGCCCCATACCTCCAGCACTGAGAGAGCCCTAGCAGCCAGGCTGCAGGGCTAGGGAAGCCCAGCGCTGAGCGCTGGGCACAGTAGTTAAGAAACCAGACATTGTGTTACCAATAATAAAAAGTACAGTGTGTTGTAAGGCATTGCAGTGCCTGAGTATGTAGAGTCTGTGCAGGGCACAGGCTCAGTGTATATGTAGAGGGGAATGTAGAGTGTGTTTTAAATGTGATGTATTTAAAGGTAAATTGCACTTACTTGGTTGTGTGTCCCAGGAGGGGCGAATCCATGGCTGTGCAGGCTGATGGATTCTCCCAGACCTTTTCCCCAAAAACGGAATGCTTTCCCATCCAGCCTCACACTTCCAAGGGGCACTGGGAGAAAGAGAAGCAGCTCAGCTATGAAACAAGCTGAGTGGTTTCTAGAAGCTCCATGGAGATCACCCGTAGTGGCCAAGAAACCTGGACCGGGGAGCCAGGCTGCCCAGCTCTGGAGCCCAAATCCAGGCTGCAGGCAGTGAGCTGGGTCCCGGGCAGGTTTCTGGAAGTCAGATTTAGGAGGGAAAACTTCCCCCAGCCTAGACTGAACGGCACCGGGGCGTATCCTGATCCTCCAAGATGGGATAGTCAAAGGAGAACGACCACTCCCCACTGTCCATAGGGAACAATGTTAGCTGTGCATGTGACCAAGGCATGCACAGCTCATGGGTAAACATTGATTGGTTGTACACCACAGGGCGGGCTTACCCCCTGTAGTAATGGGTCTTGGAGAGGGATAAAAGGAGGGCAGTTGGCCCATAGGAGTGTGTATTATACCATCTTATTCTGCTGAAAACATCTGATTGTATGCTGTTGCCCCTAGCAATAGGGAGGAGCCTGTCACGATCCGGGTATCTGGACGCCATTTCTTACCTATCAGATGCCTCCTAAGGCTGGCTCAGCGCTCCAGGACCGGATCCCATCTGTCATCCTGATGTGCACATTCCCGCATCCTCGCCTGTCTCTCTGGACGCAGTCACAGTAACGCCTTATACATCTGGCATGGCGTCTCCCGCGGCCTCCGCCGCCGTCCCTGAGCTTCTGCATTCAGAGTGGCGATTACGTCAGCCGCGGCCTCTGCTGTGTCCGCGTGGTTGGATGTGCATCTGTCAGCCTGGCGTCTCCTGTCTCCGGTGGCCGGCGCCGCCATTACTGTTTTCCAGACCACATGGATTACAATCCAAACTTCCCTCCAAGTGTCTGCATGGGCGCAGCCATCTTGGATTCTGTCAGCTGATCATTCCTACCAATCCGTTGTCAGTATTATTAATTTGCATAATTGCCTAGCCAATGCCTTCCTTGCTGCAGGTATAAATAGGTTGTGCCTGAGCAAGGAAGGCGTCAGTGCTTTGGTTGTCAAACCTAGTTCCAGTTTGTCTCTCTTCTGTGAATGTCTTCCAGGTTCCAGCTCCTGTTTCCAGACTTCTGCTATAGAGATCCGCACCAGCATTCCATCTGCGGTGTAGCCTGACTCTCCGATCCATACTGGACTCACCTGTTTCCAGCTACAACATCACCTGCTTCCAGCTCAGCTTCCAGCAGTGTACAGCTTCTCTTAAAGGGCCGGTGTCCTTTCTGCAGTTTACCACTCTCCACCGGTATTATTATTTCTCCGCTCTCAAATTCTACATTTCATCTACATTGCATCGCTCTCAAGCTTTATTTATTATTTAACTGGTTCCAGCCAGTATCCACTCCGTGCCAACACCTGTCTGGTTCTAACCAGTACCCACAGCAGCATTTTATCTACAGCAATCCAGCTTTCCCTGGAACACCAGCTGGTACGACCCTGGGCTTTCCTCATTGCTACAGTTGAGCCTGGTAAGGACTTTCCAACTTGCAGATAATAAGAACTGTCTCATACCACCAGAGCTCTGTGGCCCCTGCCACCCTGTAGTACCCAGGAACTGTATTATTATTTCTCTGCTGATTTTTATGTTACTTTTTACTGCTACTGTGATGCATGGAGTTTGTCATAAATAAATATCATTGACTTTTACTCAAGTTGTCGTGGTCACGCCTTCGGGCGGTTTCTCTTCATGTTACTTACATGTCCAGGGGTCTGATACAACCTCCCAGGTTCCGGTACATCTCAGCCCCTACAACTGAGGCTGCCTTCCATCAGCTCAGGCCCTCAGTTGTGACAGTAAGCACTGACCTAATGAATCCAGCCGGAGACCAGGATCAAGCGGCCAGGCCGATGCAAGAACTGGCAGCCCGACTTGAACATCAGGAGGCTGCACAGGGCCACATCATCCGCTGTCTCCAGGATCTCTCTACTCGGCTGGATGGGATTCAGACAACTCTCCGTGGATCAGGCGCATCTGGGGCGTCAACCACAGTGACTCCAACTATAACCCCACCCACCTTACCCGTTTCTGCTCCACGTCTTCATCTTCCAACGCCAGCAAAATTTGACGGATCTCCAAGATTCTGCAGGGGATTTCTCAACCAGTGTGAGATTCAGTTTGAGCTACAACCTGGCAATTTTCCCAGTGACCGTACAAAAATTGCCTACATCATCTCACTTCTCAGTGGCTCAGCTCTTGACTGGGCATCACCGTTATGGGAGAGGTCCGACACCCTGCTATCTTCTTACACTGCATTCGTGTCAACATTCAGGCGCATCTTCGACGAGCCAGGCCGGGTAACTTCAGCTTCGTCTGAGATTCTCCGTTTACGCCAGGGATCACATACTGTAGGACAATATCTTATACAGTTCCAGATCCTGGCATCTGAACTGGCATGGAACGACGAGGCCCTGTATGCTGCATTCTGGCATGGTTTATCCGAGCGTATTAAAGATGAGTTAGCTACCAGAGACTTACCCTCCAAGTTAGATGAGCTAATCTCACTTTGTACAAAAGTTGACTTACGTTTCAGAGAGAGAGCAACTGAGCGTGGAAGATCATCTGCTCCAAAATCTTCTGCTCCTCCTCCTCGCCAACTGTCACCAACTAAAGATGAACCCATGCAAATTGGCCGTTCCCGTTTAACTCCTGCTGAGCGCCGAAGACGTCTCTCTGAGTCTCTCTGTCTGTATTGTGCAGCCCCGTCTCACACTATTAATGCCTGTCCCAAACGTCCAGGACTCCAGACCCTAGCTCGCCAAGGAGAGGGCCGGCTAGGAGTAATGATCTCCTCTCCATCTCCTCAAGATTGTAATCTCCCAGTCTCGCTTCAAGTTGCTCAACGTTATCGGAACGTCATTGCCCTCCTTGATTCCGGAGCAGCTGGGAACTTTATTACCGAAGCCTATGTTAAACGGTGGTCCCTACCCACCGAGAGACTTCCTTCCTCCTTTTCCTTAACTGCCGTGGATGGCAGTAAAATTTTTGATACAGTTATTGCTCTAAGGACTCTACCAGTTCGTCTGAGAGTGGGAGTTCTTCATTCCGAACTTATTTCACTTTTAGTGATTCCAAGAGCCACACATCCTGTGGTCCTGGGCCTTCCATGGCTCCGTCTTCACAATCCTACAATTGATTGGACGACTACGCAAATCCTGGCATGGGGTCCCTCCTGTGCTGAGACATGTTTGTTTAAAGTGTTGCCTGTCTGTTCTTCCTCCCCCAGGTCGTCTGATGTTCCACCTCCTCCATATCAAGATTTCAAGGATGTGTTCAGTAAAGCTTCTGCTGATATCCTTCCTCCTCATAGAGAATGGGACTGCCCGATTGATCTCGTTCCAGGGAAGGTTCCACCTCGAGGCCGAACTTATCTGTTGTCTCTGCCCGAGACGCATTCTATGGAGGAATACATTAAAGAGAACCTAGCAAAGGGGTTCATTCGACCTTCTTCTTCTCCAGCCGGCGCAGGCTTCTTTTTTGTAAAAAAGAAAGATGGTGGTCTGCGGCCGTGCATCGACTACAGAGGTTTGAACGACATTACCATCAAGAACCGCTATCCTTTACCCCTGATTACTGAGCTCTTTGACAGAGTTAGCGGAGCTACCATCTTTACAAAGCTGGACTTGAGAGGTGCATACAATCTCATCCGGATCCGTGAGGGTGACGAGTGGAAGACCGCATTTAACACCCGTGACGGACATTATGAGTACCTCGTCATGCCCTTCGGATTGAGCAATGCTCCAGCTGTCTTCCAGCATTTCGTCAATGAGATCTTCAGAGACATTCTATACCGTCATGTCATGGTCTATCTAGATGATATCCTCATTTTTGCCAACAATTTAGAGGAACATCGTTTTTGGGTAAAGGAGGTTCTGTCCCGTCTCCGTGTCAATCATCTCTATTGCAAATTAGAGAAATGCGTCTTTGAAGTCAAGTCCATTCCGTTTCTAGGGTACATTGTGTCCGGTTCCGGACTAGAGATGGATCCTGAGAAACTACAAGCAATCCAGAATTGGCCGGTACCCTTAACCCTTAAAGGGGTCCAGAGGTTCTTGGGGTTCGCCAATTATTACCGAAAGTTTATACGAGACTTTTCCACCATTGTGGCGCCTATTACTGCTTTCACCAAGAAGGGTGCTAACCCGTCCAAGTGGTCTGAAGAAGCCATGCAAGCTTTTCGTCTTTTAAAACAGAGGTTCATCTCTGCGCCTGTCCTGAAACAGCCTGACATCGACTCTCCTTTCATCCTAGAGGTGGATGCCTCCTCCGTTGGAGTAGGAGCGGTGTTATCTCAGAGGGCTAAAGATGGCCATTTACATCCTTGCAGTTTCTTCTCACGGAAGTTCTCCCCAGCGGAGCGCAACTATGCCATTGGCGACCAGGAGTTGCTAGCCATCAAGCTCGCTCTAGAGGAGTGGAGATATCTGTTGGAGGGAGCTTCTCATTCAATCACCATCCTTACAGACCACAAGAACCTTCTATATCTGAAAGGCGCACAATGTCTCAACCCTCGTCAGGCCAGATGGGCACTTTTCTTTTCCAGGTTCGACTTTAAACTCCAGTTCTGTCCGGGCTCTCAGAATCGCAAGGCCGATGCCCTTTCCCGCTCATGGGAGCAAGAAAATGAGTCAGAGTCTTCAGACAAGCATCCTATTATAAATCCGTTGGCATTCTCCACGGTAGGGATGGACTCTACGCCCCCATCAGGGAAAAGTTTTGTGAAGCCGACACTAAGGAAGAAGCTCATGCATTGGGCCCATGCTTCCCGCTTTGCCGGACATACAGGTATCCAAAAAACCCTGGAGTTTATCTCTAGGTCCTATTGGTGGCCAACTCTGAAAAAGGACGTTTTGGAGTTCATTGCATCTTGCCCAAAGTGTGCTCAACATAAAGTATCCCGCCAGTCGCCTGCGGGGCAACTGGTTCCACTATCTGTTCCCCGTCGTCCATGGACCCATTTGTCGATGGATTTTATTACAGATTTGCCCATGTGCAACAAGTTTAATACCATCTGGGTGGTAGTTGACCGGTTCACCAAGATGGCACACTTCATTCCTCTCACCGGTCTTCCGTCAGCTTCCAAGTTGGCTCAAGTATTCATACAAGAGATCTTTCGACTCCACGGTCTTCCAGAAGAAATGATCTCAGATCGAGGAGTTCAATTCACAGCCAAATTCTGGCGAAGTTTATGTCAAGCCCTCCAAGTCAAGCTAAAGTTTTCCACGGCTTACCATCCTCAGACCAATGGTCAAACTGAGAGGGTGAATCAGGACTTGGAGTCCTTCCTCCGCATCTATGTGTCCTCCTCTCAAGATGACTGGGTTCAATTACTTCCCTGGGCCGAGTTCTGTCATAACAACCAGTATCATTCTTCATCTTCTTCAACACCATTCTTCACCAACTTTGGATTCCACCCTAAAGTCCCTGAGTTCCAACCGCTTCCAGCAACTTCTGTTCCCGCAGTGGATATCACCTTGCATCAGTTTGCCAATATCTGGAAGAGCGTACGATCAGCTCTGCTCAAGGCATCGTTCAGGTACAAGAAGTTTGCGGATAAGAAACGTCGAGCAGTTCCTGCTCTCAAGGTGGGTGATCGGGTATGGTTATCCACGAAGAATTTGAGGTTAAGAGTTCCCAGTATGAAGTTTGCACCTCGCTACATCGGTCCTTTTAAAATTGATCAAGTCATCAATCCTGTTGCTTACAGACTCCAGTTGCCTCCCTTCTTAAAGATACCCAGGACATTCCATGTTTCCCTGTTGAAACCGCTAATCTTGAATCGGTTTCATTCCTCACTTCCTCCAACTCCGAAAGTCCAAACTCAACGAGGCGTTGAGTATGAAGTAGCCAAGATCCTGGACTCACGTCACCGTTACGGTCAACTTCAGTATCTTATTGACTGGAAGGGTTATGGCCCTGAGGAACGTTCATGGACCAATGCTTCTGATGTCCATGCTCCTGCCTTGGTCCGGAGATTCCATTCCAAGTTTCCTCAAAAGCCAAAGAAGTGTCCTGGGGCCACTCCTAAAGGGGGGGGTGCTGTCACGATCCGGGTATCTGGACGCCATTTCTTACCTATCAGATGCCTCCTAAGGCTGGCTCAGCGCTCCAGGACCGGATCCCATCTGTCATCCTGATGTGCACATTCCCGCATCCTCGCCTGTCTCTCTGGACGCAGTCACAGTAACGCCTTATACATCTGGCATGGCGTCTCCCGCGGCCTCCGCCGCCGTCCCTGAGCTTCTGCATTCAGAGTGGCGATTACGTCAGCCGCGGCCTCCGCTGTGTCCGCGTGGTTGGATGTGCATCTGTCAGCCTGGCGTCTCCTGTCTCCGGTGGCCGGCGCCGCCATTACTGTTTTCCAGACCACATGGATTACAATCCAAACTTCCCTCCAAGTGTCTGCATGGGCGCAGCCATCTTGGATTCTGTCAGCTGATCATTCCTACCAATCCGTTGTCAGTATTATTAATTTGCATAATTGCCTAGCCAATGCCTTCCTTGCTGCAGGTATAAATAGGTTGTGCCTGAGCAAGGAAGGCGTCAGTGCTTTGGTTGTCAAACCTAGTTCCAGTTTGTCTCTCTTCTGTGAATGTCTTCCAGGTTCCAGCTCCTGTTTCCAGACTTCTGCTATAGAGATCCGCACCAGCATTCCATCTGCGGTGTAGCCTGACTCTCCGATCCATACTGGACTCACCTGTTTCCAGCTACAACATCACCTGCTTCCAGCTCAGCTTCCAGCAGTGTACAGCTTCTCTTAAAGGGCCGGTGTCCTTTCTGCAGTTTACCACTCTCCACCGGTATTATTATTTCTCCGCTCTCAAATTCTACATTTCATCTACATTGCATCGCTCTCAAGCTTTATTTATTATTTAACTGGTTCCAGCCAGTATCCACTCCGTGCCAACACCTGTCTGGTTCTAACCAGTACCCACAGCAGCATTTTATCTACAGCAATCCAGCTTTCCCTGGAACACCAGCTGGTACGACCCTGGGCTTTCCTCATTGCTACAGTTGAGCCTGGTAAGGACTTTCCAACTTGCAGATAATAAGAACTGTCTCATACCACCAGAGCTCTGTGGCCCCTGCCACCCTGTAGTACCCAGGAACTGTATTATTATTTCTCTGCTGATTTTTATGTTACTTTTTACTGCTACTGTGATGCATGGAGTTTGTCATAAATAAATATCATTGACTTTTACTCAAGTTGTCGTGGTCACGCCTTCGGGCGGTTTCTCTTCATGTTACTTACATGTCCAGGGGTCTGATACAACCTCCCAGGTTCCGGTACATCTCAGCCCCTACAACTGAGGCTGCCTTCCGTCAGCTCAGGCCCTCAGTTGTGACAGAGCCTTTTTAAAGGTTATTGAGCAAATAAACATCATTGCCTCAAGAAGACTGCTTCCTCTTGTGACCAACAGGGTTAGGCCAAACCTAGCCCCGTCCTCCGGCTGTCCAGGGAAGCACCTAACGTCTCCAAGTTCCGCCATCCGCCAGCTACCGGTAGAGGCCTAGCAAGTGGCTAGTGGGGATTCGTCAACACCACACAGGTGTGGTAAGGCAGTGCGTCGGCACATACAGAGCAGACCCGTGGTTCCCCAAACGCCACGGCAGGTTAGGAGTTTGGTGGTGGCAGCAAAACCCGCCCACAACGCAGTGGGTGGAGTCAGTAACAGGCGGTTACTGACGTTAAGCGGGAATCCCCTATGTGATCAGGCCTCGTGTGACTTGACCTTCCATTCTGTGCGCAGTCGACGGGACGCGAAAGCGGCGAGTGCTTCCGTACGGTACCGTCCTGTCACAGAAATTGGTGGCATAGCGGTGGGATATTCCCAGGCGGCTTTTCATCACCCGATTGGAGAAACCGAGTTACTCAGGAGAGGAGTAACTGAAGCGCAGGAGAACGCACAAGATGGCGGAATTCAGCGGAATGTCCAAGGGCGATCTGGAGATCGTGTGCCAGGAGAAGGGTGTGGATATCCCTTCCAACGCGTCCAGAGCGTCATGAAGGCGGCGCTCAGGAGCGTGGAGGAGTCTCATCGGGCGGAGGTGGAAAGCACTGACTGCGTCAGCATCGCAGAGGACGGCCCAACAGTGGACCTTCGTAAGGAACCGGTGAGAACCACAAGCCACGCCCTCTCTCACCGCAGCAATGTTTCCCAGCAATCCCTAGCAGGGCCAGGATCCCAACGTCCCAGGGGGGGCGGCCCTGATACCCTAGCAGATCGGCTAGCGGAATTGGGGGAAAGGGCAACGGAGCAAGAGCGCTTGATCATCATCCAGATGTGGCGTGATGAGCGGGCACCACAGGCTGTGGTACCCCGGGAGCCATTGTCAGCTGTTGTACACAGATCGGGACGCATTCAGTTTGCCAAGTTTGCAGACAGTGATGGGGACATTGATGGACATTTACAAGTTTTTGAAAGGACTTGCAAACTACACGATTTACCCAAGTCGGAGTGGGTGAGACACCTTGTGCCCACTCTGCATGGAGAGGCATTGGAGGCCTATCGAGGAGTGGCCACGGAGGACTGTGGGAACTACAACAAAGTCGCGAAGGCCCTCCTCCAGCGATTCTTCATCACTCCAGAGTCTTACAGGAAGAAGTTCAAAGACTTGCCCAAGAATCCTAGCAGCACCCATGAGCAGTTCGCCACCCAGCTGCGGCAGTACGTGGTGAAGTGGGTGAAGGATTCGGAAGCCACTACATGGGACGCACTGATCGACCTGATCTGCAGGGAGCAGTTCTACCGCAGGTGCGCCCAAGAAGTGAAGGAGTGGGTGCTAGATCGGGAGCCACCCAGTTTAAAGATGGCTGCCCAGTTAGCAGACAAGTATGTGGCAATTCGGCCACAGGGGCAGAAGCGCCCAGCCAGCAGCCAGCTCCAAAAGACTGCACCACCAAGGGGACCCCCCTCTTCAGCTCATCACCCCCAAAGACAAGCATCTTCCAACCCGGGTGCTCTTGGCCAGCAACCGCACCGCAGCGTCCCTGCAACTGATCAGAGATCATCGGTGCCACGACTGGAGAAGAAGTGCTACGGCTGTGGGAAAATCGGACATCTGAGGATGAACTGTCCTACATCCCAAGCACCCCAGACTCGTGCCCCAAATCCGAGTGCTGGAGCCCGGATCGCTTGTTTGACGAGAGGAGATGAGCCTACAGAGACTGTTCCCCCTCCAGTCAGTCCGATGGAGTGTGGCGAGAGACAGGTGCACTCTGCGGAGAGAGTCACCTGCATGGCCAAACAGCCCCTACACAACATGTGGAGGCACCTGCAGCCAGTCCACGTGGGACCCCTGCAGGGAGAAGGCCTAAGAGACTCTGGGGCCTCAATCACTGTGGTGAGCCCCCTCCTTATAGATCCTGCTGCAGTATTGCAGGGTCGCACTGCCAAGGTCACCCTGGCAGATGGAACAGAGAAAGCGGTTCCCATGGCAAGAGTCTACCTGGACTGGGGAGCTGGACCAGAGTTGCGAGAAGTTGCCGTCATGGATGGTCTCCCAACTGATGTGGTCCTAGGAAATGATCTGGGTGGTGGGATCGTCACTACGTTTGTTGGCGCCATTCCCCGGAGTCAAGTTCCAAAACCACCGTTGACATCAGCTACTCCAGCACAGCCCAGCCCAGAGGAAAAGACTACAGCTGCTAGACAACTGCCAGCACAGCCAACCACAGCATCAACCAGCCCAGAGGAAAAGATTACAGCGGCTAGATCAGTACATCGACCCCGCATGCCTTTTGCCTCTGGTATGCCTACGTCCCCTAGCAACGTAGAGGATGTCGGTTCCAGCTCGTTTGATCCTGTGGGGGTGCCCAATGATGCTCCTGACCCAAGTGGTTTGCCAACTCCGGCGGTGAGTATGAGAAACCACACTGACTTTTCCATGACTGACCCCTACCAGACTGACCCTAGTAGTCCCCACCTAGATCCCCCTGTAGAGTGTCCCAATTTAGGAGAGATTGAGGGCCACAGGCAGGAGTTTAGGGAGGCTCAACTCTCTGACCCATCCCTGATAGGCATGAGGCGCCACTCTGGCAGCGGCCTTGACAGGGTTGGGGCGGGAAGTATGACCTGGCGGGAAGGGTTAAGGTACAGGGTAGCCAGGAAAGTGGGAGGGGATAGACCAGATAGGGAATGTGTCCAACTGGTCCCCCAGGGAACTTTCCTGCGCAACCGGTGTCGGTTGCCAGCGAAACCCCTTTGGACAGTAACCCGGAGACAGACCGTACCCTGAAGTGCCTGACACAGTGCTTACCCTGGTCTGGAATGTCGGATGACGCCCAGACCAACTGTAAGGCTGGTGCCATGCATTGGCAGCCGGGGCACTCCAGCGGTTGTGTTGTCTCTGGGCCTCTGCCCATAGGAGAACCCTTGCAGCAAGTTGCTGTGGACATAGCAGGTCCCCTGCCTGTGCGCAGTAGATCGGGGAAGACACGCAGCCTCCCTGTAGTGGATGCCACACAGGATCCAGAGGCTGGTGGTCTGGCCGCCATCACTGTGGCACAGGTAGCGGACGAGGAGGAAGGAGTAGGCCTAGGTGACAGGGTAGGTTTCCCGAGTCATAGGTCGACGGAGGAGAGGATTGGAGGGCAGGTCTGACAGTTAGGGCAGACAGTTGCCAGATAGGTATGACGGAGGTGCAGTGCCTGGGGCACCATGTGGGAGGAGACAGGGGTAGGCCCAAACCAGAGGGGGTGGAGGCAACCAGAGGCTGTCCCCGACCCACATCACCCAGACCGGTACTGACCTTAGAACCTGTAAGGCCCTACGGACACGTTGTCATTGACTTTAGTCCTGTAGTGAACCCCTTGACAGAGATGGCTAGGAAGGGCATTCCCAAGTCAGTGGACTTTGCACCCGCTTGCGAGTTGGCATTCCAGTCATTGAAGGAGGCTCGGTTACCCGCTCCAGTGCTGATGGCGTACATTCTTGACCAGGACTGTGTGTTACGAACTATTGCGCCACTGCACGGACTGGGAGCAGTACCGAGCCAGAAAGAGCCATATGGGCAGGAGCACCCTGTGGCCTGTTTGAGCAGTATACTGCTATTGTGGGAGGTGGGGTATGCCACAATTGGGACACCGTGGGTGGCACTTGTTTGTAACCGGCCCCCCACCGTGGTGACTTACCACCCACCTGTTAGGTGGCTGCAACCTACCTTGGGGAAATTGGACAGACTTTTGTGGTGGAGCCTTGAACTTGGACTTCAGGTGGACTATTTGAACATTGTGCACCCACTAGGAGAGGCCCACTACACTATGGATGGACTGTCTAAGCCAGAGCCTACAACCCCCAGGTAGCGTCCCCTTCACCCCAACGGACTGCGGGACCAGGACCCAAATCGTTGGGACATGGGTCCCTGGTTGACCTGCTTGAATGGGGGGGGAAGGAGTGTGGCCGGAGAGGCTCCAGCCACGCGGAAAATGGCCGCCGCGGCACTGAAGGGGTTAACCCCTAGTGCCCGGCGCCATTATACAGGACAATGGGCGCTTGGCGCCATAATTAAAAATGTTGTGGGCGCTAGGCGCCATGTTTGCGAATGTATAAAATGTTCAAAACATGTATTTTTAAAGGTGCCGCGGTCCCGGACCTCTCCGGAGACCACGGCAGTGAGGGCAGCCCCCGGCGCGCTCAGCAGAGTGTGCGCGCCGGGGGAGAGGGCAGCCGCTGACCGCCGGAGTCCGGGAGCTCCGCTCCCGGCAGCGATCGGTACAGCCCCGGGCGCACTGGAGTGTGCGCGCCGGGGAGAAGGGAGAGTCGCCGCTGCGGCGAGGGCACCTGAAATCAGAGCTGCATACAGGGGACCGGGCTAGCCATTAGGCTGGTGAGCAGGATGATGAGCGCTGGGGTCCGGGAGCTACGCTCCCGGCACCTCAGCGCTGCAAAGGAGCCAGAGACACAGCGGCCGGGACAAGTGTCCCGGGCCGCTGTGCTCCAGATCAAGGGGGTGCGCCGCACTGTGCGGTGAGGCCACCGAGTTAGTGCCACACTGGGGGGACAGGGAGAGCCAGCTCCCTGGACCCCAGTGGCAGGCAGGCAGGCAAGAGGATGGGGGAAGCCAGCCCCATACCTCCAGCACTGAGAGAGCCCTAGCAGCCAGGCTGCAGGGCTAGGGAAGCCCAGCGCTGAGCGCCTGGCACAGTAATTAAGAAACCAGACATTGTGTTACCAATAATAAAAAGTACAGTGTGTTGTAAGGCATTGCAGTGCCTGAGTATGTAGAGTCTGTGCAGGGCACAGGCTCAGTGTATATGTAGAGGGGAATGTAGAGTGTGTTTTAAATGTGATGTATTTAAAGGTAAATTGCACTTACTTGGTTGTGTGTCCCAGGAGGGGCGAATCCATGGCTGTGCAGGCTGATGGATTCTCCCAGACCTTTTCCCCAAAAACGGAATGCTTTCCCATCCAGCCTCACACTTCCAAGGGGCACTGGGAGAAAGAGAAGCAGCTCAGCTATGAAACAAGCTGAGTGGTTTCTAGGAGCTCCATGGAGATCACCCGTAGTGGCCAAGAAACCTGGACCGGGGAGCCAGGCTGCCCAGCTCTGGAGCCCAAATCCAGGCTGCAGGCAGTGAGCTGGGTCCCGGGCAGGTTTCTGGAAGTCAGATTTAGGAGGGAAAACTTCCCCCAGCCTAGACTGAACGGCATCGGGGCGTATCCTGATCCTCCAAGATGGGATAGTCAAAGGAGAACGACCACTCCCCACTGTCCATAGGAAACAATGTTAGCTGTGCATGTGACCAAGGCATGCACAGCTCATGGGTAAACATTGATTGGTTGTACACCACAGGGCGGGCTTACCCCCTGTGGTAATGGGTCTTGGAGAGGGATAAAAGGAGGGCAGTTGGCCCATAGGAGTGTGTATTATACCATCTTATTCTGCTGAAAACATCTGATTGTATGCTGTTGCCCCTAGCAATAGGGAGGAGCCTTTTTAAAGGTTATTGAGCAAATAAACATCATTGCCTCAAGAAGACTGCTTCATCTTGTGACCAACAGGGTTAGGCCAAACCTAGCCCCGTCCTCCGGCTGTCCAGGGAAGCACCTAACGTCTCCAAGTTCCGCCTTCCGCCAGCTACCGGTAGAGGCCTAGCAAGTGGCTAGTGGGGATTCGTCAACACCACACAGGTGTGGTAAGGCAGTGCGTCGGCACATACAGAGCAGAACCGTGGTTCCAAACGCCACGGCAGGTTAGGAGTTTGGTGGTGGCAGCAAAACCCGCCCACAACGCAGTGGGTGGAGTCTGTAACAGGCGGTTACTGACGGTAAGCGGGAATACCCTATGTGGTCAGGCCTCGTGTGACTTGACCTTCCATTCTGTGCGCAGTCGACGGGACGCGAAAGCGGCGAGTGCTTCCGTACGGTACCGTCCTGTCACAGAAGGGGATGAGAGAGAGGGAGTCAGGCTACCCGCCATGTTTTGGGTCTCGCGTGCGCACACTTCACCGGGCTTCAGCCTGTGACCCTTTGCTGTAGCAGCGTTCTGGTCGGAATCGGGCCCGTGTTGCTCTGTTTAGGACTATGGATCTTCCTTCTGTCTGCTGCAGCTGCCCCTGAAAACCTGGCCTGTCTGCTAACATCCTGCAAGGCCAGGCTTCACTTAATCCTGCATTCCAGGTCTGTCTGCTAACATCTTGCTAGCCAAAGCTACGGCCAATCCTGCACACCCGGTCTGTCTGCCAACATCCTGTAAGGCCAAGCTGAAGTAATTCCTGCACACCTGGCCTGTCTGCTAGCACCCTGCAGGTTCAGGATACTGCCATTCTATATATCGGGCCCTACACAACTCTTTCAGGCGCTAATGTATAAACATTTTTCAAAAGATGCTTGTATTTAATAATATGTCTTAAAAATACACCAAGCAGCAACCGAGTCCCACACTGTCTGTGTACACACAACTAATGACACCTAAACTCCAACACAATGTATTTTACTGACACACAACCAATGTCCAGCTGTGTCTGTGTACACACAACTAATGTATTTTACTGACACACAACCAATGTCCAGCTGTGTCTGTGTACACACAACTAATGACACCTAAACTCCAACACAATGTATTTTACTGACACACAACCAATGTCCAGCTGTGTCTGTGTACACACAACTAATGACACCTAAACTCCAACACAATGTATTTTACTGACACACAACCAATGTCCAGCTGTGTCTGTGTACACACAACTAATGTATTTTACTGACACACAACCAATGTCCAGCTGTGTCTGTGTACACACAACTAATGTATTTTACTGACACACAACCAATGTCCAGCTGTGTCTGTGTACACACAACTAATGTATTTTACTGACACACAACCAATGTCCAGCTGTGTCTGTGTACACACAACTAATGTATTTTACTGACACACAACCAATGTCAAGCTGTGTCTGTGTACACACAACTAATGACACCTACACTCCAACACAATGTATTTTACTGACACACAACCAATGTCCAGCTGTGTCTGTGTACACACAACTAATGTATTTTACTGACACACAACCAATGTCAAGCTGTGTCTGTGTACACACAACTAATGACACCTACACTCCAACACAATGTATTTTACTGATGACTTTTGTGCATAAATAACTGAACACACACCGCTTCATTACATTTATCTTTATAGTTTGTATCAAAAGAAGAAAAAGAAAAACATTTTCATTGTATACACAAACAATGTATATCATATAAAATATTTAATGAACGGCTTACAATGCTATAGATAAAAAGTTAATGGTCACGTGACTAACGATGTGTCTAATCTAACACACCAATATAAAAGATCTGTATATATGTATATCCTCCTTTATAATAACATGGAGACTATACTTTATATCATGACTATAGTCCAGAATGATACACTGTATTTTATAGTACCATTAATTCACACTGTCTCCACTTTCCATGGGCTCACATGGGCTCACCTGCCTCCATTCACTATCAATTGAGAATCTCCTCCTGTGATCTCCCGCCGGGAGGCTGGAAACGTGAATTACCGTCCTCTCTTGTAGCGAGAATGGACCAGCTTCCAGTGAGATGAATGATCGTGCAGCTGGGTGTAATGTCTCGTTCCGCTGCTGTAATGTCAGACGCATCTCCCAGCGGTGTGCACCAGCCGCCGGAGCTCACCCTGGTACTTGGGCCGCGTCTGGCTTCTACACACCAGCTGTTGGTTTCCTGCTTTGAACGTCCTATTCATGGTAGGCGCCTCTGGCGTGTGGCGTCACATTCAATGCCGTGATACCTGGATGGCTGGATTTGATGGTCAGCATGTGGGCAGGTGATCACAGTTGGAGCTGAAGTCCTTCCTGGAAATTATGGGTGCAATTTCTAACACGTTTCGCACCCTTGGGTGCTTCCTCATAGAGTCTGGCTGCTAGCGCACGTGGAGGAATATATACTGATAACCACACATGGAGAGTGTGAGACACAGCAATATGTATAGTGTATATCGAAACACATAGGTGAGAGTGACACAGCAATATATACTGATAACCACACATGGAGAGTGTGAGACACAGCAATATGTATAGTGTATATCGAAACACATAGGTGAGAGTGACACAGCAATATATACTGATAACCACACATGGAGAGTGTGAGACACAGCAATATGTATAGTGTATATCGATACACATAGGTGAGAGTGACACAGCAATATATACTGATAACCACACATAGGGAGTGTGAGACACAGCAATATGTACAGTGTATATAGATACGCATAAGTGAGAGTGACACAGCAATATATACTGATAACCACACATGGGGAGTGTGAGGCACAGCAATATGTATAGTGTATATCGATACACATAGGTGAGAGTGACACAGCAATATATACTGATAACCACACATGGAGAGTGTGAGACACAGCAATATGTATAGTGTATATCGATACACATAGGTGAGAGTGACACAGCAATATATACTGATAACCACACATAGGGAGTGTGAGACACAGCAATATGTACAGTGTATATAGATACGCATAAGTGAGAGTGACACAGCAATATATACTGATAACCACACATGGGGAGTGTGAGGCACAGCAATATGTATAGTGTATATCGATACACATAGGTGAGAGTGACACAGCAATATATACTGATAACCACACATGGAGAGTGTGAGACACAGCAATATGTATAGTGTATATCGATACACATAAGTGAGAGTGACACAGCAATATATACTGATAACCACACATGGGGAGTGTGAGGCACAGCAATATGTACAGTCTATATAGATACACATAGGTGAGAGTGACACAGCAATATATACTGATAACCACACATGGGGAGTGTGAGGCACAGCAATATGTATAGTGTATATCGATACACATAGGTGAGAGTGACACAGCAATATATACTGATAACCACACATGGAGAGTGTGAGACACAGCAATATGTATAGTGTATATCGATACACATAGGTGAGAGTGACACAGCAATATATACTGATAACCACACATAGGGAGTGTGAGACACAGCAATATGTACAGTGTATATAGATACGCATAAGTGAGAGTGACACAGCAATATATACTGATAACCACACATGGGGAGTGTGAGGCACAGCAATATGTACAGTCTATATAGATACGCATAGGTGAGAGTGACACAGCAATATATACTGATAACCACACATGGGGAGTGTGAGACACAGCAATATGTATAGTGTATATCGATACACATAGGTGAGAGTGACACAGCAATATATACTGATAACCACACATGGAGAGTGTGAGACACAGCAATATGTATAGTGTATATCGATACACATAGGTGAGAGTGACACAGCAATATATACTGATAACCACACATAGGGAGTGTGAGACACAGCAATATGTACAGTGTATATAGATACGCATAAGTGAGAGTGACACAGCAATATATACTGATAACCACACATGGGGAGTGTGAGGCACAGCAATATGTACAGTCTATATAGATACGCATAGGTGAGAGTGACACAGCAATATATACTGATAACCACACATGGGGAGTGTGAGACACAGCAATATGTATAGTGTATATCGATACACATAGGTGAGAGTGACACAGCAATATATACTGATAACCACACATGGAGAGTGTGAGACACAGCAATATGTATAGTGTATATCGATACACATAGGTGAGAGTGACACAGCAATATATACTGATAACCACACATAGGGAGTGTGAGACACAGCAATATGTACAGTGTATATAGATACGCATAAGTGAGAGTGACAGCAATATATACTGATAACCACACATGGGGAGTGTGAGGCACAGCAATATGTACAGTCTATATAGATACGCATAGGTGAGAGTGACACTGCAATATATGCTGATAACCACACATGGGGAGTGTGAGGCACAGCAATATGTATAGTGTATATCGATACACATAGGTGAGAGTAACACAGCAATATATGCGGATAACCACACATGGGGAGTGTGAGACACAGCAATATGTATAGCGTACATAGATACACATAGGTGAGAATAACACAGCAATATATACTGATTACCACACATGGGGAGTGTGAGACACAGCAATATGTATAGTATATATAGATATGCATAGGTGAGAGTGACACAGCAATATATACTGATAACCACACATGGGGAGTGTGAGACACAGCAATATGTATAGTGTATATAGATACACATAGGTGAGAATAACACAGCAATATATACTGATTACCACACATGGGGAGTGTGAGACACAGCAATATGTATAGTGTATATAGATACGCATAGGTGAGAGTGACACAGCAATATATACTGATAACCACACATGGGGAGTGTGAGACACAGCAATATGTATAGCGTATATAAATACGCATAAGTGAGAGTAACACAGCAATATATACTGATAACCACACATGGGGAGTGTGAGACACAGTAATATATATAGTGTATATAGATACGCATAAGTGAGAGTGACACAGCAATATATACTGACACACACAGGGGAGTGTGAGACACAGCAATATATATAGTGTATATAGATACGCATAAGTGAGAGTGACACAGCAATATATACTGATAACCACACATGGGGAGTGTGAGACACAGCAATATGTATAGTGTATATAGATACGCATAAGTGAGAGTAACAGCAATATATACTGATTACCCAGTAGCGGATCTTGCCACGGGCAAGCAGGACTTTTGCCCGGGGCGCCGCCATCCGGAGGGCGCCGCACCATGGCAAGATCCGCTGCTGCTGTGCCCCCCGCTGCCGCTGCCCGCTATCAAGGGAAACTAGATGCTACGTGTCTAGTTTCCCTTCGTCGGCTGCCCGTTGTGAAGGGAAACTAGACACTACGCGTCTAGTTTCCCTTCGTGGAGAGGACCTTTACTGTAATGATACCGCACAGCAAAGGTCCTCTCCACGAAGGGAACTAGACGCTTAGCGTCTAGTTTTCCTTCGTGGAGAGGACCTTTACTGTGCGGTGCGCGATGACGTCATCGCGCACCGCACATCCTACTACTGTACAGGGGGCGTAACTGACCACGTCCCCTGTATGAAGCCACGCCCCTAATGCCGCCCGGGGCACAAGAAGCCCTGGAACCGGCCCTGTGATTACCACACATGGAGAGTGTGAGACACAGCAATATGTTTAGTGTATGTAGATACACATAACTGAGAATGACACAGCGATATCTACTGATAACCACACATAGGGAGTGTTAGACACAGCAATATGTACAGTGTATATAGATATGCATAGGTGAGAGTGACACAGCAATATATACTGATAACCACACATGGGGAGTGTGAGACACAGCAATATGTATAGCGTACATAGATACACACAGGTGAGAGTGACACAGCAATATATACTGATAACCACACATAGGGAAGTGTGAGACACAGCAATATGTATAGTGTATATAGATACACATAGGTGAGAGTGACACAGCAATATATACTGATAACCACACATAGGGAAGTGTGAGACACAGCAATATGTATAGTGTACATAGATACGCATAAGTGAGAGTGACACAGCAATATACTGATAAACACATAGGTGAGTGTGAGACAAAGCAATATGTATAGTGTATATAGATACGCATAGGTGAGAGTAACACAGCAATATATACTGATAACCACACATGGGGAGTGTGAGACACAGCAATATGTATAGTGTATATAGATACGCATAGGTGAGAGTAACACAGCAATATATACTGTTAACCACACATGGGGAGTGTGAGACACAGCAATATGTATAGTGTACATAGATACGCATAAGTGAGAGTAACACAGCAATATACTGATAAACACATAGGTGAGTGTGAGACAAAGCAATATGTATAGTGTATATAGATACGCATAGGTGAGAGTAACACAGCAATATATACTGATAACCACACATGGGGAGTGTGAGACACAGCAATATGTATAGTGTATATAGATACGCATAGGTGAGAGTAACACAGCAATATATACTGATAACCACACATGGGGAGTGTGAGACAAAGCAATATGTATAGTGTATATAGATACGCATAGGTGAGAGTAACACAGCAATATATACTGATAACCACACATGGGGAGTGTGAGACACAGCAATATGTATAGTGTATATAGATACGCATAAGTGAGAGTAACACAGCAATATATACTAGTGATTTTTCGGGTTTTGTGTTTTGGTTTTGGATTCGGTTCCGCTGCCGTGTTTTGGATTCGGACGCATTTTGGCAAAACCTCCCTGAAAATTTTTTGTCGGATTCGGGTGTGTTTTGGATTTGGGTGTTTTTTTTTTTCAAAACCCCCTCAAAAGCAGCTTAAAGCATAGAATTTGGGGGTCATTTTGATCCCATAGTATTGTTAACTTCAATAACCATAATTTCCACTCATTTCCAGTCTATTCTGAACACCTCACACCTCACAATATTATTTTTAGTCCTAAAATTTGCACCGAGGTCGCTGGATGACTAAGCTAAGCGACCCAAGTGGCCGACACAAACACCTGGCCCATCTAGGAGTGGCACTACAGTTTTCTAGCTGTTAGGTTCCTGGTGCTCAGAACAAGGGAGATGTTGCGTAGTGAGTTCTGAGCACCAGAACGTGACGCTGAAACGAGGTGTGGTGTGGAAATAGCCCCTAGCACCCTACCTCCGTTGTTTCACCCGTGTGGTCCGTTCACGCCTGAGTGACTATGGTTTCTTGGGCCCACGGCAGCCGCGTTTGAATGGCGGATTTGGTCTGCCCAACTCCGATGCCCCCAGGTCTTAGATTGAGACAAGGTGTGAACCGAGACAGGATAATAACAAGGGGACCTCTAGCTAAAACAAACAGAAGGCTAGGGGGCTACTAACAACCCTAAACCTAAATATATGTGCGGCACGCCGCCAAAGGACAAGAACAACAAAGGAAATGCTGTCCACTCGCCTACACAAAACCGTTGTGTACCGGCGGTGACAGCACAAGCAGAACCCTCTGCAAAACACCAGAAACAAATTATAACCAAAGAATACTGCGGCCTGAGCCGACGAACGCGGCAAAGCCGCTTCTCACGGAACCGGTACAAATACTGGCAATCGGACAGGAACCCCCAATGTAGCCGACACAGACTCTCAGAACTGGAGGACAGGCAGAATCCCAAACGACAGACCGGTGGACACCAAGAAGCCAGATATTCGACCAGGCACAGACAAAGCCACAGGACTCCTGGACAGGAACGCTTCACGGCAGGACACAGGATCAGGCACTGGAATCGACACTGGAATCGACACAGGAACCGACACTCAAAGCAGCTAGACAGACACTGCTAGACAGGAGCTCAGGAACTGGCAGGGACTAGCTCAGAACTCAAGAACTCTGGAACCCAGGAAACCTGGAAATCTGGAAATATCACCAGCGTCTGTGAATTGCACTGAGCCAGCATATAACAGAGAGTCTTAATTAATTATGTCGTGCAGCTGCCCTGCTGCACAACTGAGAGGTGCAATCAACAGACAGGTGAGGCTGAACACATGGGAACAAGCTGCAATCACACAGACTCACCACTGGCAGCAAACAAGAATCTTCTTAAACCAGAGCAACGGGAAATCCTGGCCTGTAAGACTACTTATAAACATAAAATAGGAATGAACCACTACCTGTGGTTCATAACACTAGCGAGAGGATGAGTGCTTCCATCCTCATGTGAATCTGAAGCACTAGCCATGAACATAGGCCAGGGCCTCAGCCGTTCTTTGCCGCTCCGTGTCGTAAATGGCATATTGGCAAGTTTACGCTTCTCATCAGATGCTTTTAATTTTGATTTTTGGGTCATTTTACTGAACTTTTGTAGTATACTTGACGACAGAGAGGTAGGTAGAGCACTGGACTACTGTACCGTACTGCTATATATTATATACTGGTGGTCAGCAAAATTCTGCACTGTCCTCCTACTATATAATACTGCGCACAACTAAAATGCACCACAGGGATGGATGGATAGTATACTTGACGACAGAGAGGTAGGTAGAGCAGTGGACTACTGTACCGTACTGCTATATATTATATACTGGTGGTCACTGGTCAGCAAAATTCTGCACTGTCCTCCTACTATATACTACAATGCAGCACAGATATGGAGCGTTTTTCAGGCAGAGAACGTAGATATTTTCAGCACACTAAGCACAGATATTTGCAGCACACTGAGCACAGATATTTGCAGCACACTGAGCACAGATATTTGCAGCACACTGAGCACAGATATTTGCAGCACACTGAACACAGAAACCGAGAGAACGCTGCACCTCCTCTCCCTATCATCTCCAATGCACGAGTGAAAATGGCGGCGACGCGCGGCTCCTTATATAGAATACGAATCTCGCGAGAATCCAACAGCGGGATGATGACGTTCGGGCGCGCTCGGGTTAACCGAGCAAGGCGGGAGGATCCGAGTCTGCCTCAGAACCGTGTAAAATGGGTGAAGTTCGGGGGGGTTCGAAATCCGAGAAACCAAACCCGCTCATCACTAATATATACTGATAACCACACACATGGAGAGTGTGAGACACAGCAATATGTATAGTGTATATAGATACGCATAGGTGAGTGACACAGCAATATATACTGATAACCACACATAGGGAGTGTGAGACACAGTAATATGTATAGCGTACATAGATACGCATAAGTGAGAATTACACATCAATATATACTGATAAACACACCCAGGGTAGTATGAGACACAGCAATATGTAGAGCATAAATAGATACGTATAGGTGAGAGTGACACAGCAATATATACTGATAACCACACATGGGGAGTGTGACACACAGCAATATGTATAGCGTACATAGATACACATAGGTGAGAGTGACACAGCAATATATACTGATAAACACACACAGGGAAGTGTGAGACACAGCAATATATATATATATATATATATATATATATATAGTGTATATAGATACTCAGAGGTGAGAGTGACACAGCAATGTATACTGATAAACACACTTAGGGAAGTGTGAGACACAGCAATATGTATAGCGTACATAGATACGTATAGGTGATAGTGAGACACAGCAATATGTATAGCGTACATAGATACGCATAAGTGAAAATTACACATCAATATATACTGATAAACACACCCAGGGGAGTATGAGACACGGCAATATGTATAGCATAAATAGATACGTATAGGTGAGAGTGACACAGCAGTATATACTGATAACCACACATAGGGAAATGTGAGACACAGCAATATGTATAGCATAAATAGATACGTATAGGTGAGAGTGACACAGCAATTTATGCTGATAACCACACATAGGGAAGTGTGAGACACAGCAATATGTATCGTGTATATTGATACAAAAGTGAGAGTGACACAGCAGTACATACTGATAACCACACATAGGGAAGTGTGAGACACAGCAATATGTATAGCATAAATAGATACGTATAGGTGAGAGTGACACAGCAATATATACTGATAACCACACATAGGGAAGTGTGAGACACAGCAATATGTATAGTGTATATTGATGCACAAGTGAGAGTGACACAGCAATATATACTGATAAACACACATAGGGAAGTGCGAGACACAGTAATATATATAGTGTATATAGATACTCAGAGGTGAGAGTGACACATCAATGTATACCGATAACCACACATGGGGAGTGTGAGACACAGCAATATGTACAGTGTATATAGATACGCATAAGTGAAAGTGACACAGCAATATATACTGATAACCACACATGGGGAGTGTGAGACACAGTAATATATATAGTGTACATAGATACTCAGAGGTGAGAGTGACACATCAATGTATACCGATAACCACACATGGGGAGTGTGAGACACAGCAATATGTACAGTGTATATAGATACGCATAAGTGAGAGTGACACAGCAATATACACTGATAACCACACATGGGGAGTGTGAGACACAGCAATATGTACAGTGTATATAGATACGCATAAGTGAAAGTGACACAGCAATATATACTGATAACCACACATAGGGAAGTGTGAGACATAGCAATATGTATAGTGTATATATAAATACGCATAGGTGAGAGTAGCACAGCAATATATGCTGATAACCACACATAGGGAAGTGTGAGACACAGCAATATGTATAGTGTATATTGATACAAAAGTGAGAGTGACACAGCAGTATATACTGATAACCACACATAGGGAAGTGTGAGACATAGCAATATGTATAGTGTATATATAAATACGCATAGGTGAGAGTAGCACAGCAATATATGCTGATAACCACACATAGGGAAGTGTGAGACACAGCAATATGTATAGTGTATATTGATACAAAAGTGAAAATTACACATCAATATATACTGATAAACACACCCAGGGGAGTATGAGACACAGCAATATGTATAGCATAAATAGAGACGTATAGGTGAGAGTGACACAGCAATATATACTGATAACCACACATAGGGAAGTGTGAGACACAGCAATATGTATAGTGTATATTGATACACAAGTGAGAGTGACACAGCAATATATACTGATAAACACACATAGGGAAGTGCGAGACACATGAATATATATAGTGTATATAGATACTCAGAGGTGAGAGTGACACATCAATGTATATCGATAACCACACATGGGGAGTGTGAGACACAGCAATATGTACAGTGTATATAGATACGCATAAGTGAAAGTGACACAGCAATATATACTGATAACCACACATGGGGAGTGTGAGACACAGTAATATATATAGTGTATATAGATACGCATAAGTGAGAGTGACAGAGCAATATATACTGATAACCACACATGGGGAGTGTGAGACACAGCAATATGTACAGTGTATATAGATATGCATAAGTGAGAGTGACACAGCAATATATACTGATAACCACACATGGGGAGTGTGAGACACAGCAATATGTATAGTGTATATAGATACACATAAGTGAGAGTAACAGCAATATATACTGATTACCCAGTAGCTGATCTTGCCACGGGCAAGCAGGACTTTTGCCCGGGGCGCCGCCATCCGGAGGGCGCCGCACCATGGCAAGATCCGCTGCTGCTGTGCCCCCCGCTGCCGCTGCCCGCTATCAAGGGAAACTAGATGCTACGTGTCTAGTTTCCCTTCGTCGGCTGCCCGTTGTGAAGGGGAACTAGACACTACGCGTCTAGTTTCCCTTCGTGGAGAGGACCTTTACTGTAATGATGTGCGGTGCGCGTTGACGTCATCGCGCACCGCACAGCAATGGTCCTCTTACAGCAATACTGATAACCACACATGGGGAGTGTGACACACAGCAATATGTATAGCGTACATAGATACACCTAGGTGAGAGTGACACAGCAATATATACTGATAAACACACACAGGGAAGTGTGAGACACAGCAATATGTATAGCGTACATAGATACGTATAGGTGAGAGTGAGACACAGCAATATGTATAGTGTACATAAATACACATAAGTGAGAATTACACATCAATATATACTGATAACCACACATGGAGAGTGAGAGACACATCAATATGTATAGTGTATATAGATACTTAGAGGTGAGAGTGATACAGCAGCATATACTGATAAACACACATAGGGAAGTGTGAGACACAGCAATATGTACAGTGTATATAGATACTTAGAGGTGAGAGTGATACAGCAATGTATACTGATAAACACACATAGGGAAGTGTGAGACACAGCAATATGTACAGTGTATATAGATACTTAGAGGTGAGAGTGATACAGCAATGTATACTGATAAACACACATAGGGAAGTGTGAGACACAGCAATATGTACAGTGTATATAGGTACTTAGAGGTGAGAGTGATACAGCAGCATATACTGATAAACACACATAGGGAAGTGTGAGACACAGCAATATGTACAGTGTATATAGATACTTAGAGGTGAGAGTGATACAGCAGCATATACTGATAAACACACATAGGGAAGTGTGAGACACAGCAATATGTACAGTGTATATAGATACTTAGAGGTGAGAGTGATACAGCAGCATATACTGATAAACACACATAGGGAAGTGTGAGACACAGCAATATGTACAGTGTATATAGATACTTAGAGGTGAGAGTGATACAGCAGCATATACTGATAGACACACATAGGGAAGTGTGAGACACAGCAATATGTATAGCGTACATAGATACGTATAGGTGAGAGTGAGACACAGCAATATGTATAGCGTACATAGATACGCATAAGCAGGGCCGGCAACAGAAATCTCCGGGCCCCGTACAGTGATATCTGTGGGGCCCCTCAATTTATATACAGTATATATATATATATATATATATATATATATATAAATAATTATATCCACACACAGAGGCTCCAGCAGGGGCTATGCTGCAGACAAGACCAGCACTCCATTCATAGCATAAAGTTATTTAATGTGATCCAAGACATGAATAGTGCAAAATCAGCATATGACATACTGGAAAATAGAACGCTTGAATATTCTCACAAATAACGTCCATGCTGGGGATATGTGCCAACTGTGGCTCCCTCGGTCTGTCTGTCCCCAATGACTACATGCTGCATTCCCAGCTCCCCTATCCATTGCCAAAGCAATATATACCCTCACCAATCCACTCTTACCCCGGAGAGAGATTCACCTGCGCTGCACTTTCCACTATCCAGACCCGCACACCACACAGCAGGTACCATGCAGCCCTCACACCCCACCAGAAGAGGCCAGCACAGGGCACAGGAATCCTGCCCAGCGGAGCTGCTGCCATGTCCCATAACTGCTTGCAACAGATAGGGACCCGGAATAGCAGGTGCACACTTGTGCCGCACAGTCACTGTGTGTGAGAGGCTCCTGTCACTCTGAGGCTGCGCCCACACCACCTACAGCTCGCTGCCCTATTTGGACAAGACGGCTCACATCCCTGACGGTCACTAAGTGGCATATCCTTGGGGCCCCTCTGACCACTGGGGCCCGGTACAGTTGTCCCTTTTGACCCCCCCTGTCGCCGGCCCTGCGCATAAGTGAGAATTACACATCAATATATACTGATAAACACACCCAGGGGAGTATGAGACACAGCAATATGTCATACTTGCCTACTCTCCCGGAATGGCCGGGAGGCTCCCGAAAATCGGGTGACCCTCCCGGCCCCCCAAAAGAGCAGGCAAGTCTCCCGATTTGCGGGGTCCCCCCCTGCCCGTCCGCCCACTTAGTGTGTAAAGTGGGCGGTCCGGGCAGTCGATGACGCGATTCTTGCTGAATCGCGTCATCATAGCCACGCCCCCTGCAGTGTAATGCCGGTGATCGCGGCATTACAGAGCGGGGGG
Organism: Pseudophryne corroboree; assembly: GCF_028390025.1. NCBI lineage: Eukaryota > Metazoa > Chordata > Amphibia > Anura > Myobatrachidae > Pseudophryne > Pseudophryne corroboree. The sequence goes on from NC_086452.1 coordinate 482,696,358, forward strand.
GTGGCTTAAAGGAGGTGTCACTGTGACCCCGCCCTTGCTCCGCCCTGTCCCGCCTCCGGCCACCCCCTCCTTTACAGCACAGCCTCCCCTGCCCGCCCGCTGAGCCGACCTGGCTGCTCTCTCCCGCAGAGAGCAGCCAGAATATCGGTAAGTATGCAATATGTATAGCATAAATAGATACGTATAGGTGAGAGTGACACAGTAATATATACTGATAACCACACATAGGGAAGTGTGAGACACAGCAATATGTATAGTGTATATTGATACACAAGTGAGAGTGACACAGCAATATATACTGATAAACACACATAGGGAAGTGCGGGACATAGTAATATATATAGTGTATATAGATACTCAGAGGTGAGAGTGACACATCAATGTATACCGATAACCACACATGGAGAGTGTGAGACACAGCAATATGTACAGTGTATATAGATACGCATAAGTGAAAGTGACACAGCAATATATACTGATAACCACACATAAGGAGTGTGAGACACAGCAATATGTATAGTGTATATAAATACGCATAGGTGAGAGTAACACAGCAATATATACTGATAACCACACATGGGGAGTGTGAGACACAGCAATATGTACAGTGTATATAGATACGCATAGGTGAGAGTGACACAGCAATATATACTGATAACCACACATGGGGAGTGTGAGACACAGCAATATGTATAGTGTATATAAATACGCATAGGTGAGAGTAACACAGCAATATATACTGATAACCACACATGGGGAGTGTGAGACACAGCAATATGTACAGTGTATATAGATACGCATAAGTGAAAGTGACACAGCAATATATACTGATAACCACACATAGGGAAGTGTGAGACACAGCAATATGTATAGTGTATATAGATACGCATAAGTGAAAGTGACACAGCAATATATACTGATAACCACACATAGGGAAGTGTGAGACACAGCAATATGTATAGTGTATATAGATACGCATAAGTGAAAGTGACACATAGAAACATAGAATTTGACGGCAGATAAGAACCACTTGGCCCATCTAGTCTGCCCATTTTTTTTATCCTTTAGGGAATCTCAACCCTTTTTGAACCTTAATTCTTTGTAAGGATATTCATATGCCTATCCCAAGCATGTTTACATTGCTCTACAGTCTTAGCCTCTACCACCTCTGATGGGAGGCTATTCCACTTATCCACTACCCTTTCTGTGAAATAATTTTTCCTTAAATTTCCCCTGAACCTCCCCCCTCCAGTCTCAGTGCATGTCCTCGTGTCCTATTCAGTGGCGTAAGTTCGTCACAGTTGCCCGGAGGCAAGATAAATATTGGTGCCCCCCTATTTCCTATATTAAGATAAATATATGTATGTATGTGCGTGTGCTTGTGTGTATATCAGTAGCGGATCTTGCCACGGGCAAGCAGGACTTTTGCCCGGGGTGCCGCCTCCAGGAGGGCGCAGGGCACCACACCAGGGCAAGATCCGCTGCTGCTGTGCCCCCCGCTGCCCGCTGCCCCCCACTGTGAAGGGAAACTAGACGCGAAAGCGTCTAGTTTCCCTTCGTGGACAGGTCCTTTACTGTGCGGTGCGCGATGATGTCATCGCGCACCGCACATCATTTCAGTCTGTACAGGGGGCATAAATGACCACGCCCCATGTACGAAGCCACACCCCCTATTGCCGCCCGGGGCGCACAGAGCCGGCCCTGGTGTGTATATGTGTGTGTGTGTGTGTGTGTGTGTGTGTGTGTGTGTGTGTGTGTGTGTGTATGGAGTGTTCTGAAAAAAAATTATATACTGTATTTATACATTTGATTGTCTTTTATTTTAAATCACACATTTCTTAGAAGTCATACCCAGGGTTAGAACCCACGACCTGTTACACTGACAGCAGACACTTTACTGATGGAGCTATTTGCTCCTCTAGTGGAAGCATGAGAATTCTAACTATATGAAGTTACGTGTAATTGTCAGAGAAGTAACTTCATATAGTTAAAATTCCCATATTTCCTATACAGGAGCAACAGCTTCATCAGTAAGGTGTCTGCTTCCAGTGTAATAGGTTGTGGTTTCTAATCCTGGATCAGACTTACCTACATTTTGGCTGCTCTCTGCGGGAGAGAGCAGCCAGGTCAGCTCAGAGGGCGGGCAGGGGAGGCTGTGACGTCATGGAGGAGTCGGGACGGGGCGGAGAAAGGGCGAAGCGGGGGCAGAGCAAGGGTGGGGTCATGACGATGCCTTTTTAAGCCACGCCCCCGCTCTGTAATGCCGCAATCACCGGCATTACACTGCAGGGGGCGTGGCTATGATGACGCGATTCAGCAAGAATTGCGTCATCAACTGCCCGGACCGCCCACTTTACACACTAAGTGGGTGGACGGGCAGAGGGGTCCCCACGAATCGGGAGACTTGCCTGCTCTTCCGGGGGGCCGGGAGGGTCACCCGATTTTCGGGAGCCTCCCAGCCATTCCGGGAGAGTAGGCAAGTATGTCCTGGGTGTGATACTTGTAAAATGTGTATATTCAGTATAATAAAGAGGGTGTGATTTGTAAGGTGCAGGTGTAATACCCTGGAACTGCAAGCACAAATCAACTGTGGCACTACAGGTGCCAGCATGACTTTAATAAAAGTAAAATGTTTGCTGGAGTTGCATAGCACTGAGCCAGCAGCCTACAGCTTGCAGCACAGAAGGGGTTAATAGCCCAACTCACAGTTAGACAGATCAGTCTGCAAACAGCAAATGCAAGACTCACCAAATTGCAACTCAGGGCGGGAAACCCAGATGAACTCAGGGCGGGAAATCCCAGATAGAATTTCTCGCTGGGAGTAAAAGGTTATAAAAGGCTGTCATGCAGCAGCAGCATGGTGGTCTTTGCAGCCCAGACGCCTGGAGTGTTAGCAGAAGCACGTGTGTTAGCTAGGAGAGAAGCGTGGTGTGTGAGCTGGAAAGATGTAACCCCAGTGAGGGCTCCCCACATGTTTAGGTGGGGAGAGATGCCAGCCACAGCAAGGCACCTGACAGAAGTAGACACCGCAGTGTGAGAGCAGCAGTACTCAGAATCCAGTGAGGGGGTGATGCAGTGAGAAGGATGTGCCACAGGTGTGTCTCATGAGAAGAGGTATCTGGGGAGTGGTCGGAAGCCACGCGGCATGATTAGAAGCCCCCCGTGGACAAGAGTCCTCGCTAGGACAGAGAGAGATGGTAACCTGGTATGTGTAGCACTACTGGTCACAGAATGCCCTGGTACATAATGCTGTTCGCCATGTTCATGCCACTGCAATTAAGTCATGCGCTGGAGGAGGTGCCCTGATATGTGATCTAATGTAACCGTTATGCTTTGTGCTGGAGGAGGTGCATTAAGAAGTTATCCCTGCTTTGATGTTCAAATAAACTTATCCTGGCGCCCAATTCTTTATGCGCTGCACCGACACCTGTAGTCCACTCCCACAATCAGGGCCGGCGCTACCACTAGGCAGCTTTAGGCAGCTGCCTATGGGCGGCGACCACTGGAGGGCGGCACCGCAAAGTGAAAGTGAAAGAGAACACACACACTCCTCGGAGCAGCTCGTTGGCGCCTGACCAACCACGTCTGACTGTCTGCCACTGCCTTCAAACGTGAGTGTGCCGCCCTAGCTACTTCAGTTCAGTTCTTCTTCAACGTTCAACCCTGCCGTGCCGGCGCCGCCGCCCCCCCACCTAGGCTCTGCGATCATAGCCCACAGACAATTTGCTATAATGTGCAGCCAGCCTGCTGCCGCGGCCGCCTGCGCTCTTGAGTCCGGGTGACGGTCGGTGCCGTGCGTCCCACGTTATGAGCTGACCACGCGATGGTCTCCGTCTCCCGCGGCGGGCGCCCCCCCCCCTTCACCCCTGCATTTGGGCACAGACTGTTCTATGCACAAAAGCATGCGTGCTGGTGATAAGCCAGCTGTTATGTATAGCAGCACTGTCACTCCCTCTGCAATCCTCCCCGAGTTCTCCCCCTCCACTATCCGTGATAGCACCTGCTATATATCCGCCCCGTACCACAACAGCACCATTGTATATTCAGCCTCCCCACGATCTTACCCCACATCGCATGTCACCTGCGGACTCCCCCACCTTCCCCTATTATTTCACCCCTCACTGCGATCGCATTCCCCCGAACCCCCCCACGAGCGATGCTTCATGATCGCTCCCCCCCCCTCCATCAGACTGCGCCATCCGCAACAGATCAGCTCCGTGATCACCATTACAGATCTGCGCTGGTAAAGAACTCCCGGCTCCCCACTGAGCAACTGTCAGCTGCCGCCTGCGCAGAGCAGCGATGGGCTGCGGCTGCCGAGCAGTGGACTAGTTAGTGAGTTAAGCAGCCTGCAGCTCCATGACTGGCTGGGAGCGCAGGCTGCAGGGAAGGCGGAGGCGAGATCCCTATCAGCCTTATGAGTTTGTGTTCGGAGGACAGTCAGGGCGGGATGTGCAGGTTCTCTCTCCTATTATGTGCCCGTGTCATCAGAGCTTGTCTTTGCTGTCAGCAAACAAAAGTAAGACAGGATGTACTTATGTATATGTTTATTTTATTCTGTTACTAATAAATTTTAATCTTACGCTCTGGATTATTATGAATAGACCCAAGAGTCTGCACACTATATTTTGTGAGATAAATTATTGCAAGAGAGATAAGTGTTCATGAGGCCCAAGCAGTAGTAACCAGTGGCCAACAAATCCATGTCATCACCATGTTATATATTTAGGATCATTAGTGGCATAGGGGGCATTACCCCTCCTGTCACAATCCAGGGATGTTTTATATAATGCACCTCACTCTAAGAATGTCCATTTTCACATATTCAGTATTGTGGGGCAGTCACTAAAATGCTCTCCGTTTTGTCTGGTGGTCACTAAAATGCTCCTCATATTGCCTAGCTGTCACTAAAATGCTCTTTGTATTGTCTGACGGTCACTAAAATGCTCTCAGTATTGTCTGGCAGTCATTAAAATGCTCTCCGTATTGTCTGGTGGTAACTAAAATGCTCTACATATTGTCTGGCGGTCATTAAAATGTTCTCAGTATTATCTGGCGGTCATTAAAATGCTCTCCATATTGTCCGGTGGTAACTAAAATGCTCTCTGTGTTGTCTGGCAAATATTAAAATGCTCTCAGTATTACATGGTGGTCCTGCAGACAGTGTTATTGCTATTACTTTTTATAGTGTTATTATTTTTATATTTAGGTTGTTCATAAATCTAAAAATTAATATAATATTTAAAGACGTCAACTGTGTATCTGAGTGGCTGGGGGGAGGGTATTGTGTAGCTTTGCCTAGGGTGTCTAGAAACCTTGCACCGGCCCTGCCCACAATGCACCTGTAATTAAACACCTGATTATTCAGGGGACCCTCTGGTATCTGTGCCTGAACCCATGACCAGCCGGGGCAGAGTAAGTGTGATGCACTATACACAGTGACTGCAGATTTTGCATACCTAGTACCAGTGGGGTTTTACACAGGGACCAGTGAGGAAGTCGGCCACTGAAAAGACAGCGACAGCTATCAATTAACTTAATTCAATGGTGTCACAGAATGGGAGGAGAGGTGCCCCCCTTCAGAGCAGGAGCCCGGCGGCAGATGACTCCATTGCTTCCCAGAGTTCTGCCTCTGGTCCTATTGCTTCTCTTCATTTGGAGAATGTTTCCCTCCTGAACTTTGTTAAAACCTTTGATACATTTGAAAGTTTCTATCATGTCCCCCCTTTCCCTTCTCTCCTCCATACTATACATGTTAAGATCTTTTAGCCTTTCCGGGTAAGTTTTGTGATGTAGGCCATGCACCATTTTAGTTGCCCTTCTTTGTACACTCTCTAATGTATTTATATCCTTCTGGAGATATGGTCTCCAGAACTGGACACAGTATTCCAGATGGGGCCGTACCAATGGACTATACAGTGGCATTATTACTTCTCTTTTCCTGCTACTGATTCCTCTCCCTATGCAACCAAGCATCTGACTAGCCTTCCTCATTGCTTTGCTGCATTGCTTTCCTGCCTTAAAGTCACTTGAAGTCATTTTTTTGGGCCTGTCCTGCTGTGTAACCGGCAGGCTGCAGTGTCCCGCAGTAAGGGGGAAGTTGGGAGGCTCCTGCATGCGCACAGCGTCTATTCAGTGGGGACAGAGGGCATGCCTCCTCAGTGATGAAAATGGAGGCAGGGCACGTGATCATGGGCCCTCCCGTGAAGCCACAATCCCTTTTCCATAGGCCACACCCGCTTTTCCGGCGGCGTGCAGGTGTCCCTCTCCCTGGGTTTCAAATGTTGGGAGGTATAGATTAAGCTTTGCATGCTCCCCGGACACTGTGCACTTAATAGGGAAAGCTCTGGTCCCAGCCTATAGTGCACGCTCCCCTTGCCTGCTTAGGAGTGGAGCCAGAGAAACGGCGTCTGCCATTCAGGACAGCGCTGGCTGCCCCTCACCCTATAATAGGCTGCCAGCGCGCACTGTTCCTGGGCCAGACAGTCTCTGTCCGAGACCAGAGGGGTCCCCGCATCCGTGAACCCATTCACCGCGGCTGTCACATGGCTAGCTGGTCAATGACGGCAGATATGGTGGCCAATCCTGGGTTTGGGATCGGCGGAATCCCGGGACTTAGGGCCAAAAATGGCCGGGATTCAATCCCGGGATTGGAAGCTCCAATCCCGGGGATTGAGGGATCAGCGTTGAGCGTCCACAGGATGCTCAGACGCTGCCCGGCTTCCTCCTCCCGGCTCCCCAGCGTAGCGTGAGAGGTCACGCTGTGCTGTCAGCTGCTGGTGGGAGCCGCCAGGAGAGATCGGAGGTTGTTTCCCACCTGCCCGCCCCCGGTATATGGTGAGTTATGTGTGCGGGGCTGGGTGGGGCGAGGGGGTGGCCATATAGCTAAATGCTAATCCCAGGTATCCCAGCATTGGCCTCCCTAGCGGCGGAGACAGCTTCCTGCAGCCGCTGCACTATTGCTGGGTTCTGCTATGTCAGGGCCGAGTGTTTTTGTGAATCCGTTAACCCTGGACCAACCAAAGGTGTAGGTGCCGGGGTATGATGAAAGCAGGGAGGACGAAGAAAGTTCTGTTTCATATATTTATTAAAGGCAACAATTCCAGTAAGGAGTTAAATGACAAATTATTAATCACCATATATAAACTGACGTATTACATAGAGTGGTAGAATGGTAAGCAGGAACAGTCTTAAAGATTCATTGAGGAAATGTTCATAGAACTGAGTTTTAAACAGGCTTGTGAATGAATGATGAATTGTCCAAAAGAAACAATATTTGATGCCAGACTGTAAAGAGTGTTTAACTGGATATTGCAGACATAAATGAGTAACTGTAGAGACTTGTAATGAAGCTTAGAGATTAAACTGAAAGGCTGTGGAGAATTGTCCTTGATTGTAGCAACAAAGAAAATACAATACTGAATTAGGTTACTTGCGAGTTCTGAAGATAACACAGCACTGTGAAACTGCAGCAGACGACAATGGTGATGAATGGGTTAAGTTTAGAGCAGAACAAACGAACAGCTGATTTTAGTAGAATCCTCCAAAGGCTGTGTGATTGAAGCAGGCAGACAGGGTAACCTCTCACAAGACTCTGGAAATCCACTTGTTTGCCACTGGGAGAGTGATTGACTGACAGCACAGCAGGGAGCTGGAGGATCTTTAGCAGTGAAGGCTGCAGGCAGACCTCTGGGAGCGGAGGCGATATCTGGACCACGGGAATCACACGGGAATGCACGGAGAGAGCACAGAGCTAGGGCATAGAGTAGATACAACAAAGCACTGGCTCAGAGTAACATAATCCCAGCCTACTTAAAGGCAGCGCCAGCACGGGATTGGCTAACACTTACCCACAGGTGTTTCACAAGTGCTCTCTGCTCATTTGGTCTCCAACACGGCCGCCTCCTATACTGCAGACACACAGCGGTGCCTTTGGCCATTTGGTCCCCGCACTCCCAGCTCCCAGATCCTGCATCACCTGTGCCACTGACCACGCCGCGTCCCCACACGGCCACACAGCACCGCGAGCAACCGCACCGGCACCGGATGGACCCCTAGAACCCGCAGAGGTGAGAGATCGGTTCGTGACATGCTACAAGCAGCACACAGACCTAATCTTAGAGAGAAAAGTAAAAAGAATTACAAAGAAAAAGAAAGTCTAAAGCTCCGTACACATTACACATCTGTAAGCGACGTCGTCTAATGTTTCCCCTCCCGGGTCGGCGAGTCGGCGGCCGACTGTACACACTGAGCGATATGACCGCTCATATCGCTCAGTGACGTCACGCCTCCGCCAGCCGTGCATGCAGGTCGTGGACGACAGTCCAGATCCTGCATGCATGCACTGGCGACAGCGACAATCGTTGCCGACCCGCGGGGCCACGCATCGGTCGACGCTAGCGGAATACACACTTTGTGATAAAATGAGCCCTCTAAAAACCGTGCCCTCACTCCAAGGCACCTAAAATGAAAGTGAAGTCTGGGGTTGCAGGGGGAGGATCTTACTGTTAAAGCTACAGTTTAATTTACGTGCCAGCTCTAGCCCCATCCTGCAATCCCATGGTCCAGTGTCCCACAAGCCTGAACGAGTAAATGTTCCATTGTTCACTCTGAGCCAGAGTCTGTCGCCCTAGGAACCCATCTCCATTATGTGGTAGAAAAGATCCTGGACTCTACATCTGTACAGGGGCAGGTACACTTCTTGGTCCATTGGAAATACAACGGTCCGGTAGAGAGATTGTGGATTCCTGAAAGATTTCTTCATGCATCAGAACTTAAGAAATCATTCTTAAGAGTAATATAAACCACATAAACCAGGTTCTAGGAGTTTCGTAACCCCTCCTCCAAGGGGGGTGTACTGTTACTAGATGCCATGGCTCATCTCTCCCACAGGTCCTGGCCAATGCTAGGCAACCAGGATGTCATGTCACTTCTGCCTGGAAAAATCCCCACTGGTCACTAGGCAACTGGGATTCCGTGTGGCCGCAGGGGACCCTGAAGCTGTCTCCACTGTCAGCCAGGATCGTGGGAGACAACGTCATTAAGTGGTGCTCTCTCCTCCAATGCTGCTGATTGGTCCTGAGACCAGCAAGCCCAGTCAGGTATAGTTTATGCTGTAGTGTAGACTGCTGGCCCATGTCCCAGATTTCTGCACCTTGTTTCTAACCCATGGATACTCTGCACGTATGCCGGATTCTCTAATTTAGCCCCTGGTTTGCCTGAACCCTCGTCCTGTTCCATTGTTTATTAACCTCTTGCTTGTCTCCTCAGTTGTGCTCATCCTGCAAATTTACATCAACTGTATGGTGCTCATATTCCACCTCACAGTGCCTCATCTGCCCTCGCTGAGATCCTCACCCAGTTCTGACCTTAACCCCCTGAGTTCTGGTCTTGTCTGTTACTCTTTCCCTTGTACATTACTCCAGCCTCCTAACCTGCAGCAATTGTGTTAGCCTCTACTGCTGGAGGTATAAGTCATGGTGGCATCCTAATTACTGGTGTGTACATCAAGGTAACAATGGGTGCCTGTTATAGGCAGAAGACCCTCTCGCTGGTTCTAAGGGTTTTTGCACAATTGTGCTGGAGTTCCCTAACAGGCAGTAACTGTAATGCACTCTGTCTTATATGGTGGTCACTGCGATACTTTGTGTATTATATGAAGGACACTTTAGCACTTTCTGAATTATATTGTGTTCACTGCAATGCTCTTTGTATGGTGGGCATTGATTTGGCAGGGCTGTTTCTAGTCAATATCAAATGCAGGTCCACAGGAAGCCGGGTGGGTAGGTGGGCTGCTCAAACAAGTCTCCAGCGGTGGTGGTGGTGGTGGGGGGGTGACAGCACAGCAGCCAGCAGGTGTCGGGGGCTGGCAGGCTTCCCATGCGATTGCTCTGCTTGCCTGTCCCTAGAAATTACCCTGTATGCCAGTCACTGCGATGCTCTCTGCATGTTATGTGATGGTCATTGCAATGCTCTCTGTATGAGATGGTAGTCACTGCAATGCTCTCTTCATTATGTGGCAGTCACTGTGATGCTATCTGTTTAGTATAGTGGTCACTGAAATGCTCTCTGTATTATGTAATTATTATGTGGTGGTCACTGTAATACTCTTTGCATTATATGGTGGACACTGTAACATTCTGTGTCATTGTGATGCTCTCTACATTATATGTGGTCACTGTGATGCTCCTTATATAGTATGGTAGTCACTGTAATGATCTCTGCATGACATGGTGGACATTGCGATGCCAGGGCCGAAACTAGGGGGGGGCTAGGGGGGCAGGCGACCTGGGCGCTGGATTGGAGGGGGCGCCGAGACCCCCTAACATCCTCTCCCTATGCGCCAGTGCCGTTTCTTGCGGCGGGCAAGCCGTGCAACCGCACGGGGCGCCCGCCGCGGCACTTCTTTGTACTTTGAAACCCCCTTCTCCCTCCTCCCGAGTGCCCAGCTCGGGGGGGCGGGGTTTCGCGGAATGACGCGATTGCGTCGTGACGTCACGACGCAAACGCGTCATTCCACGAAACCCCGCCCCCCCGAGCTGGGCACTCGGGAGGAGGGAGAAGGGGGAGCCGCGCAGACGAGGAGGGAGAGGCGGCTGAAGAGCGTCGAGAACCGCTTCAAATGTAAGTCAGCCCCTCTCCCTCCCTCCCTCTCTCTCTCTCTCTCTCCCCACCACCTGCCGGAATGTGTAAAATGGGGACCTGTCTGCCGCAATATGTAAGATGGGGACACTTTTTCCTGCCGCAATGTGTAAAATGGGGACACTTTTTCCTGCCGCAATGTGTAAAATGGGGACACTTTTTCCTGCCGCAATGTGTAAAATGGGGACACTTTTTCCTGCCGCAATGTGTAAAATGGGGACACTTGCCTGTCGTACTGTGTAAAATGGGGACACGTGCCTGCCGCAATGTGTAAAATGGGGACACTTTTTCCTGCCGCAATGTGTAAAATGGGGACACCTGTCTGCCGCAATGTGTAAAATGGGGTCACCTGTCTGCCGCAATGTGTAAAATGGGGACACTTGCCTGTCGTACTGTGTAAAATGGGGACACTTTTTCCTGGATATGAAATTTATGTTAGAAAAGGCAATTTTTCAGGTAAAAAAGTTCTGAAAGAGATATATATATATATATATATATATATATATATATATATATATATATAATATTTTTATTCATTTATTTATTTTAAAATGTTTATTTTTTTATTGTAAAAAAAAAATCTGTTTTTTTTTTGGGGGGTGTGGGGGGTGTGGGGGGGGTGTCAAATGACTACCTTGCCCCGGGTGACAAAAATCCTAGTTTCGGCCCTGGCGATGCTCTCCATATTATATGGTGGTCATTGTAATGCTCTCTGCATTATATGGCAGTCATTGTGATGCTCTCCATATTATATGGTGGTCATTGTAATGCTCTCTGCATGTTATGTGATGGTCATTGCAATGCTCTCTGTGTGAGATGGTAGTCACTGCAATGCTCTCTTCATTATGTGGCAGTCACTGTGATGCTATCTGTATAGTATAGTGGTCACTGAAATGCTCTCTGTATTATGTAATTATTATGTGGTGGTCACTGTAATACTCTTTGCATTATATGGCAGTCATTGTGATGCTCTCCATATTATATGGTGGTCATTGTAATGCTCTCTGCATTATATGATGGACACTGTAACTCTCTGTGTTATATGGTGGTCACTGTAATGCTCTTGTCATGCCTGAGGGTTTGGCTTGGGCATGCATTTGTGGGCAGAGCTGGCACAGAGGGAGTGTGAGTGAAGCGAGGAGGCTTTAACCAGGTTTTGCGCATAGAACATGGAATGTATATTTAGAAGAATAGTTAGTGTTTTAGCAGTGATAAGCCCGAAGGCGGAATAACATTAGTAACAAATTTATCAAACAGAAACTGTGGATCACTGCAACTTCTCTATAATGAGTTTACTGGGACCGGATTGGTGACCAGAATGCAACTGGAATGTTGGCCGGAAATGAACCGGAGTGGTGACTGGAATGGAGTCGAAATGGTGACCAGAATGCTGGCCAAAATGGAACCAGAATGGAGCAGGAGTTGTGACCGGAATGCAACCAAAAAGTCTGGCCAGAATGGAAACAGAATGCTGGCCGGACTAGATCCGGAATGACGACACTGGAGAGTCCTGAGAGATGCAGATGTAAATGCAGAAATACTTGGAACTTGGAAATCACCAGACTGGAACTGGATCAGAGAAAAGTCACTAAAATGAGTCAGTAAAATGTAGGAGCTCAGCACAGAGCTGTGCTTCCTGAGAAGAGACTGTTGTACTGGCGATTTCATGTCCGCAGGAAATTCCCTTTATATATAGCATAGAGTGTTCAGCGATTGGATGCTATGATCAGCTGGTGGAAGGAGCTCCTGGATTGGACAATGGTGGATCAGCTGATAGAATCAAATATGGCAGTGCCCAGGTCTGGATTTGAAGGGAACTCTTGACTAGTGATGAGCGGATTCGGTTTTACTCGGTTTTACTCGGTTCTCAAAACCGAATCTTATTGGCTCACTGATGTCACGTGTTTGAGAACCGAGTAAAACCGAATCCGCTCATCACTACTCTTGACTAGGCCCAAACACCAGGAAGCAGACATCATGGAGGACAATGCTGAGACAGTGGGCAGTGGCAGCAAGTGCCATGCAGCATTATTCACAGAGTCAGCAGCAGCTACTGGGAACTTCATGTGGACACAATAAACAGAGAGATCAGATGCTGGACACAGGATCCTGTTGATTACACAGAGGAATTCCTACTCAGGTGGCTTAATCAAGAGTAAGTAACACAGACTGCAGTTTGTATGCTGAAGGCAAGCAGGTCAGGATGTACTTGAATGTGCTGGCTAAAACCCAGTATGGAGGATAGATGATCTGCAGGAGAGATGGAAGAGGTAAGTCACAGAACATGAGAATTTCAGTCAGGATTGTGACAGTTCTCTGCATTTTATGGCAGTCACTGAACTGCTCTCTGTATTATATGGCAGTCACTGTGATGCTCTCTGTATTATATGGCAGTCACTGTGATGCTCTCTGTATTATATTGCAGTCACTGTAATGCACTGTATTATATGGCAGTCACTGAACTGCTCTCTGTATTATATGGCAGTCACTGTAATGCTCTCTGTATTATATGACAGTCACTGTAATGCTCTCTGTATTATATGGCAGTCACTGAACTGCTCTCTGTATTATATGGCAGTCACTGTGATGCTCTCTGTATTATATGGCAGTCACTGAACTGCTCTCTGTATTATATGGCAGTCACTGTGATGCTCTCTGTATTATATGGCAGTCACTGTAATGCTCTCTGTATTATATGGCAGTCACTGAACTGCTCTCTGTATTATATGGCAGTCACTGTGATACTCTCTGTATTATATAGCAGTCACTGTAATGCTCTCTGTATTATATGGCAGTCACTGTACTGCTCTCTGTATTATATGGCAGTCACTGTAATGCTCTCTGTATTATATGGCAGTCACTGTAATGCTTTCTTGAAAGTTACCATTAGTAAGTGATAACGCTGCTATCTGGTGAAGGCTTCTCAGATCCTTTGCATGGGGAAGCCCTATTTACTAGTATTGTAGCTGTTGTATACTGCCACATTACCAGTTCATTTAGCGCTATCTCAGGTTGGCATAACTGTTTAAAATAGCTTTTTATATGAAAATATTTTTTTCTTAAATATTTTTTATTTTAAAGTTGATTGATATTTTTTTTATTTACAAGTAAAACTGAAAGTCCCAGCAGCACACCCCCAGCATCCAATGGCCCTGTACATCCAGCAGCACACCCCCAGCATCCAATGGCCCTGTACATCCAGCAGCACACCCCCAGCATCCAATGGCCCTGTACATCCAGCAGCACACCCCCAGCATCCAATGGCTCTGTACATCCAGCAGCACACCCCCAGCATCCAATGGCCCTGTACATCCAGCAGCACACCCCCAGCATCCAATGGCCCTGTACATCCAGCAGCACACCCCCAGCATCCAATGGCCATGTACATCCAGCAGCACACCCCCAGCATCCAATGGCCCTGTACATCCAGCACCACACCCCCAGCATCTAATGGCCCTGTACATCCAGCAGCAGCACACCCCCAGCATCCAATGGCCCTGTACATCCAGCAGCACACCCCCAGCATCCAATGGCCATGTACATCCAGCAGCACACCCCCAGCATCCAATGGCCCCGTACATCCAGCAGCACACCCCCAGCATCCAATGGCCCCGTATATCCAGCAGCACACCCCCAGCATCCAATGGCCATGTACATCCAGCAGCACACCCCCAGCATCCAATGGCCCTGTACATCCAGCAGCACACCCCCAGCATCCAATGGCCCTGTACATCCAGCAGCACACCCCCAGCATCCAATGGCCCCATAGACAAATCTATGGGGCCAGATGGGATACATCCAAGGATATTAAAAGAACTTAAAGAGGTGCTGGTAGCACCATTGACAGAATTATTCAACCAGTCATTAGCTACAGGAGAAATTCCAGGGGACTGGAAAAGAGCAAACGTAGTCCCACTGCACAAAAGTGGAAGCAAGGAAGAGGCAAACAACTACAGACCAGTGAGTCTTACATCAGTAGTAGGGAAATTGATGGAAACACTCTTAAAAGAAAGAGTTGTAGATTATCTCAAATCCGGCAATTTACTGGATCCCAACAAGCATGGATTCACTGGGGGGAGATCATGTCAAACAAATCTTATTGACTTTTTTGATTGTGTGACTAAAGTGATGGATAAAGGTGGAGCCATGGATATAGCTTATCTAGACTTTAATAAGGCTTTTGACACAGTTCCACATCGCAGACTGCTAAATAAACTTGAAAGTTTGGGATTGGATATTAGGATTATTGAATGGATAAGATCTTGGTTGAAGGATAGAAAACAGAGAGTTGTGGTAAATGGAGTGCATTCACAGGAGGGAAATGTTACCAGTGGAGTACCCCAGGGATCTGTACTTGGACCAGTGCTTTTTAATATCTTTATTGGTGACATTGCAAATGGCATTAAAGGGAAAGTATGCCTTTTTGCAGATGACACAAAGGTATGCAACAGGGTAGACACACCAGGTGGGGTAAAACAAATGATTGAGGATCTAGGTAGACTAGAGGAATGGTCAAGAGTCTGGCAATTACAGTTTAATGCCAAAAAATGCAAAATCATGCACTTGGGTCTCAAAAATCCAAAGGCTAAATATAGTATTAATGGCACTATACTGGAAACTACTGAGGAGGAAAGGGATCTAGGAGTCACTATTTCAGATGACTTAAAAGCAGGTAAGCAATGTAACAAGGCAATGAGGAAGGCTAGTCAGATGCTTGGCTGCATTGGGAGAGGAATCAGCAGCAGAAAGAAAGAAGTAATAATGCCACTGTATAGGTCATTAGTACGGCCTCATCTAGAATACTGTATTCAGTTCTGGAGGCCATATCTTCAAAAGGATATTAATACATTAGAAACTGTACAAAGGAGGGCAACTAAAATGGTGCATGGCCTACATCACAAAACATACCCAGAAAGACTAAGAAATCTCAATATGTATAGTTTGGAGCAGAGAAGGGAAAGGGGGGACATGATAGAAACTTTCAAATATATCAAGGGTTTTAACAAAGTCCAGGAGGGAAACATTCTCCAAATGAAGAGAAGCAATAGGACACGAGGACATGCACTGAGACTGGAGGGGGGGAGGTTCAGGGGAAATTTGCGGAAAAATTATTTCACAGAAAGGGTAGTGGACAAGTGGAATAGCCTCCCATCAGAGGTGGTAGAGGCTAAGACAGTAGAGCAATTTAAACATGCATGGGATAGACATAAGGATATCCTTACAAAGAAATAAGGATCAAATAAGGTTAGTGATAAAAAATAATATAAAAAAAAATGAAAAAAATAAGGGGCAGACTAGATGGGCCAAGTGGTTCTTATCTGCCGACAAATTCTATGTTTCTATGTTTCAATGGCCATGTACATCCAGCAGCACACCCCCAGCATCCAATGGCCCTGTACATCCAGCAGCAGCCGGCTCCCAGCATCCAATGGCCCTGTACATCCAGCAGCAGCCGGCTCCCAGCATCCAATGGCCCTGTACATCCAGCAGCAGCCGGCTCCCAGCATCCAATGGCCCTGTACATCCAGCAGCACACCCCCAGCATCCAATGGCCCTGTACATCCAGCAGTACACCCCCAGCATCCAATGGCCCTGTACATCCAGCAGTACACCCCCAGCATCCAATGGCCCTGTACATCCAGCAGTACGCCCCCAGCATCCAATGGCCCTGTACATCCAGCAGCACGCCCCCAGCATCCAATGGCCCTGTACATCCAGCAGCACGCCCCCAGCATCCAATTGCCATGTACATCCAGCAGCACGCCCCCAGCATCCAATGGCCCTGTACATCCAGCAGCACACCCCCAGCATCCAATGGCCCTGTACATCCAGCAGAACACCCCCAGCATCCAATGGCCATGTACATCCAGCAGCACGCCCCCAGCATCCAATGGCCATGTACATCCAGCAGCACGCCCCCAGCATCCAATGGCCCTGTACATCCAGCAGCACGCCCCCAGCATCCAATGGCCCTGTACATCCAGCAGCACGCCCCCAGCATCCAATGGCCCTGTACATCCAGCAGCACGCCCCCAGCATCCAATGGCCCTGTACATCCAGCAGCACGCCCCCAGCATCCAATGGCCCTGTACATCCAGCAGCACACCCCCAGCATCCAATGGCCCTGTACATCCAGCAGCACACCCCCAGCATCCAATGGCCATGTACATCCAGCAGCACACCCCCAGCATCCAATGGCCCTGTACATCCAGCAGCACACCCCCAGCATCCAATGGCCCTGTACATCCAGCAGCACACCCCCAGCATCCAATGGCCCTGTACATCCAGCAGCACACCCCCAGCATCCAATGGCCCCGTACATCCAGCAGCACACCCCCAGCATCCAATGGCCCCGTACATCCAGCAGCACACCCCCAGCATCCAATGGCCCCGTACATCCAGCAGCACACCCCCAGCATCCAATGGCCCCGTACATCCAGCAGCACACCCCCAGCATCCAATGGCCCCGTACATCCAGCAGAACACCTCCAGCATCCAATGGCCCCGTACATCCAGCAGCACACCCCCAGCATCCAATGGCCCTGTACATCCAGCAGCACACCCCCAGCATCCAATGGCCCTGTACATCCAGCAGAACACCCCCAGCATCCAATGGCCCTGTACATCCAGCAGCACGCCTCCAGCATCCAATGGCCCTGTACATCCAGCAGCACGCCTCCAGCATCCAATGGCCCTGTACATCCAGCAGCACGCCCCCAGCATCCAATGGCCCTGTACATCCAGCAGCACGCCCCCAGCATCTAATGGCCCTGTACATCCAGCAGCACACCCCCAGCATCCAATGGCCCCGTACATCCAGCAGCACACCCCCAGCATCCAATGGCCCCGTACATCCAGCAGTACACCCCCAGCATCCAATGGCCCTGTACATCCAGCAGCACACCCCCAGCATCCAATGGCCCTGTACATCCAGCAGAACACCTCCAGCATCCAATGGCCCTGTACATCCAGCAGCACACCCCCAGCATCTAATGGCCCTGTACATCCAGCAGCACACCCCCAGCATCCAATGGCCCTGTACATCCAGCAGCACACCCCCAGCATCCAATGGCCCTGTACATCCAGCAGCACACCCCCAGCATCCAATGGCCCTGTACATCCAGCAGCACACCCCCAGCATCTAATGGCCCTGTACATCCAGCAGCACACCCCCAGCATCCAATGGCCCCGTACATCCAGCAGTACACCCCCAGCATCCAATGGCCCTGTACATCCAGCAGCACACCCCCAGCATCCAATGGCCCTGTACATCCAGCAGAACACCTCCAGCATCTAATGGCCCTGTACATCCAGCAGCACACCCCCAGCATCTAATGGCCCTGTACATCCAGCAGCACACCCCCAGCATCCAATGGCCCTGTACATCCAGCAGCACACCCCCAGCATCCAATGGCCCTGTACATCCAGCAGAACACCCCCAGCATCCAATGGCCCTGTACATCCAGCAGCACACCTCCAGCATCCAATGGCCCTGTACATCCAGCAGCACACCCCCAGCATCCAATGGCCCTGTACATCCAGCAGCACACCCCCAGCATCTAATGGCCCTGTACATCCAGCAGCACACCCCCAGCATCCAATGGCCCTGTACATCCAGCAGCACACCCCCAGCATCCAATGGCCCTGTACATCCAGCAGCAGCCTTTGGCACCCATCCCCCCAACAAGTCCCTGCTCCCAACCCCCCATCAAGTTTCTGTCTCCCATTGCGGTGTCTTTAATATTGCGGAGGGAGTGGTTACACAACAAAAGTAGACATTTTTGGTGTGACATTTTTTGGGCTGTACAGGTGATTGATGGTCAGTGTCCTTCTTTGATGGCTGTGGGGCTTATTTGCCATTGAGTTTTATGTTATTGCAGTTAAATATGCATTTTAAGGTCAAGTATGTTTCCACGGGTTGCCCTATGAAAATGTAATTGGAGTTGAAATAGTTTTCGCCAGCACTAATGAGGATGGTAGGTGGTATCTTCTTATGTTTGGTAGGTTTTTGGTAGGTGGTATCGTCTTATGTTAACCTTTAAACGCTCCCTGAAAACTCACCTCTTCAGACAAGCCTATCAAATTCCAGACCCACCCACATAACCTTCAGTGCTTCCCTATCTAATTACATCCTCTCTGTACAGTACACATAACATCACATATCTTGTCTGTCTTTACTCTCACACCCTCCTGACACTTGGCCAACATTGCGGGGTGATCATATCATACAACCCATTAAGAACCTAGCAATCTGGTGACCATTATGTAATAGGTAGCATCTGTCCTTGTGTATCTATGATTATCTCCCTATAGATTGTAAGCTTGCGAGCAGGGCCTTCCTACCTCTATGTCTGTCTGTTTTTACACAGTTTTGTTCTATTACTGTTGTTCTAATTGTAAAGCGCAACAAATATGCTGCGCTATATAAGAAACTGCTAATAAATAAATAATATGTTTGGCATATTGTCTTGCGGACACGGAAGGCTTGGTAGTGAGAGCTCGTGTCCCATTCATGTGGAAGCAGTCAGAATGTCAGCGGAGGGTGAGAGTTATGTTATGGGATGGTAGGTTAGGGTCAGACTGTTGAAGGGGCGGTTAGTGTTAGGCACTAGGGGAAAGGGGGGGGGGGGGGTTTAGCAATACTCACCTCTGGAAACACTGCCAGAAGTCATCAGGATGTCAACGCTGGACACGTAAGACAACGCTGAAGCCAACAGACCCACCATGCCAAGTAAGTCAGTTCTAGAGCACCAGGGATGTTTTGTTGACATGATGAATGTTGATAAAATATACTGTACCACACCCATGAACCACACCCAGGTAACGCAGATATCGTGTAGGGTGACCAGGAATGAATGGAGGATTTTTAATGTATCGCAGGGTTGTAAGATAACGTGGATATTCCATCACTCATTCTGCTGGAGCTGGGTCAGTAAGGTGTCATTAGTAACACACAGGTGGTGTAAGAGCCACATTATAATGGACCTTTGGGCCTGCACCAGCCTCTGAGCCCTCGTGTCTATATGACGCTTATTTACACACTACACCATATTGACCTATGTACTATTCTCTTGTCTCCTCTGACTACTGTATACGGGTAAGAAGCAGGAGTTGGCCTCTATACTTCGGCTAAGCCTAAGGCAGTGGTTGCTATGGATGTTGGCTGGAAGTTTTATTCGCCTATAATGGAGTCTGCCGGAGAGAGCAGTCGCCATCTTATTGACATTAATGTAGTAAGACAATTGATACACGTCGGGTGACATCAAGTATGATTTTGATTTGTGCTTATTTCGTCTCACCGTTTTTGGGGGTGTTTTGCCCCCAGTAATTTGAATAGACTGGATGAGGTTCTTCTGTCGGCTGAAGGAAGGACACTCTTTTGGCTAATTTGTTTCATTGTATGTTTGGGCGGTAAAAGGTCTCTTGGTGGTGGGACGTGAGTTCTTTGACAGTGTGGCGGTAGAGTACGATAGCCAGCGATCATTGATGGCGCAATAAATAATGACAGCACTACCCTAATACTGCAGCGATGGTTTCCTCATTACCGGTGTGTGGGGTCTGTTACTGAACTGGGGGAGGAGGTGGTGGATTCTCCCGAACACAAGTTCATGGTGGACATCCCTCCCACTCCCTTTCCTGTTTTAGGCTGGAACCGATGCTACTTTGCCACCATATTATTAAAGCTGTGGCCTCTTCTGGCAGAATTATGTGTCTGTGTTTTTATTTTTCTGATTTTATTGGGTAGGTGGGATGGAGACACGGGACGAGTAGGATGATAAATGTCTGGGACATTCACAGCTCTTCTGCCCATTGCCTGCAGTAATACAAGATCTCCTTGTCAGTCATTATAGTCAATGTTCACCCCTTGTACTATGGTAACATATGGCTGCTTACAATCATGTCTGAGAGGTCCTCTCTACAGACATTCTCCATATGAACCTTTCTGATGAGATCCTACAGCCCTCCCATTCCCACCATCACACCAGATAATCAGGACTTTCAATGAAACAATTTTAATTCTTATAAAATGTCTGATTTGACAATAGACACAGGCACCGGTCCCATGCTTCAGATATCAGTGACTGTAGAATGTATCAGTGCAAGTGGCCTGTTATTGGGGGTCAGGATCCCTCACAATTTCAGAACATACGTCTCTAACATGCGTGTCTCCTGGAAACTCTGTAACTCTCTGGGTGTTATCATGGCAGGCCAGCAGACGCAGATGTTCCTGAGGGAATGGAAGGACCGATCCTCATTTAGTTGTCTGTAGACTGAATCCGATTTCTTGGCAGTGGTCTTGGAGGTTTATTTTTGGATGATTCTGTGTCACCGCCCTCAGATTTTACATTAGAACCCTGGACCAGTTGGGGTGGATTAGGTGGGGGCATGTTGGGGACTCTGAGGCTACCACCAAAATTTCTTCTAGGAATGGGTCTCGGGTTCTGTAAAGCATCAGAAGTGTCAGTGTTGGGGGACCCTCGAGGCTGCACGGGCGGAGCGACCATGGGGCGTAGCGGAGCCGGTCTCTTCACTACTGCAAAAAGAATTCTAGTTTAAAAGTCAGATATTACTTTCATCAAGTCAGTATATACAGAACACACAGAAACAAAGAGTATATGCAATGTGCTTCTATTATATCATCTCATACACGTCAGTATGTACAGAACACACAGAAATACAGAGTATATGCAATGTACTTCTATTATACCATCTCATACACGTCAGTATATACACAACACACAGAAATACAGAGTATATGCAATGTACTTCTATTATACCATCTCATACACGTCAGTATGTACAGAACACACAGAAATACAGAGGATATGCAATGTGCTTCTATTATATAATCTCATACACGTCAGTATGGAAGGAACACCACAGAAATACAGAGTATATGCAATGTACTTCTATTATATCATCTCATACACGTCAGTATATACAGAACACACAGAAATACAGAGTATATGCAATGTGCTTCTATTATATCATCTCATACACGTCAGTATGTACAGAACACACAGAAATACAGAGTATATGCAATGTGCTTCTATAATACCATCTCATACACGTCAGTATGTAGTATGTACAGAACACACAGAAATACAGAGGATATGCAATGTACTTCTATTATATCATCTCATACACGTCAGTATGTACAGAACACACAGAAACAAAGAGTATATGCAATGTACTTCTATTATATCATCTCATACACGTCAGTATGTACAGAACACACAGAAACAAAGAGTATATACAATGTACTTCTATTATATCATCTCATACACGTCAGTATGTACAGAACACACAGAAATACAGAGTATATGCAATGTACTTCTATTATATCATCTCATACACGTCAGTATGTACAGAACACACAGAAATACAAAGTATATGCAATGTGCTTCTATTATATCATCTCATACACGTCACTATGTACAGAACACACAGAAATACAGAGTATATGCAATGTACTTCTATTATATCATCTCATACACGTCACTATGTACAGAACACACAGAAATACAGAGTATATGCAATGTACTTCTATTATATCATCTCATACACGTCAGTATATACAGAACACACAGAAACAAAGAGTATATGCAATGTACTTCTATTATATCATCTCATACACGTCAGTATATACAGAACACACAGAAACAAAGAGTATATGCAATGTGCTTCTATTATATCATCTCATACACGTCACTATGTACAGAACACACAGAAATACAGAGTATATGCAATGTACTTCTATTATACCATCTCATACACGTCAGTATATACACAACACACAGAAATACAGAGTATATGCAATGTGCTTCTATTATACCATCTCATACACGTCAGTATGGAAGGAACACCACAGAAATACAGAGTATATGAAATGTGCTTCTATTATATCATCTCATACACGTCAGTATGTACAGAACACACAGAAATACAGAGTATATGCAATGTACTTCTATTATATCATCTCATACACGTCAGTATATACAGAACACACAGAAATACAGAGTATATGCAATATACTTCTATTATACTATCTCATACACGTCAGTATGTACAGAACACACACAAACACAGAGTATATGCAATGTGCTTCTATTACACCATCTCATACACGTCACTATGTACAGAACACACAGAAATACAGAGTATATGCAATGTACTTCTATTATATCATCTCATACACGTCAGGATATACAGAACACACAGAAACAAAGAGTATATGCAATGTACTTCTATTATATCATCTCATACACGTCAGTATGTACAGAACACACAGAAATACAGAGTATATGCAATGTGCTTCTATTATACTATCTCATACACGTCAGTATGTACACAACACACAGAAACACAGAGTATATGCAATGTGCTTCTATTATACCATCTCATACACGTCACTATGTACAGAACACACAGAAATACAGAGTATATGCAATGTACTTCTATTATATCATCTCATACACGTCAGTATATACACAACACACAGAAATACAGAGTATATGCAATGTGCTTCTATTATACCATCTCATACACGTCAGTATGGAAGGAACACCACAGAAATACAAAGTATATGCAATGTACTTCTATTATATCATCTCATACACGTCAGTATATACAGAACACACAGAAATACAGAGTATATGCAATGTACTTCTATTACACCATCTCATACACGTCAGTATATACAGAACACACAGAAATACAGAGGATATGCAATGTACTTCTATTATATCATCTCATACACGTCAGTATGTACAGAACACACAGAAATACAGAGGATATGCAATGTACTTCTATTACACCATCTCATACACGTCAGTATGTACAGAACACACAGAAATAGAGAGTATATGCAATGTACTTCTATTACACCATCTCATACACGTCAGTATATACAGAACACACAGAAATAGAGAGTATATGCAATGTACTTCTATTATACCATCTCATACACGTCAGTATATACACAACACACAGAAATACAGAGTATATGCAATGTGCTTCTATTATACCATCTCATACACGTCAGTATGGAAGGAACACCACAGAAATACAAAGTATATGCAATGTACTTCTATTATATCATCTCATACACGTCAGTATATACAGAACACACAGAAATACAGAGTATATGCAATGTACTTCTATTACACCATCTCATACACGTCAGTATATACAGAACACACAGAAATACAGAGGATATGCAATGTACTTCTATTATATCATCTCATACACGTCAGTATATACAGAACACACAGAAACAAAGAGTATATGCAATGTACTTCTATTATATCATCTCATACACGTCAGTATATACAGAACACACAGAAACAAAGAGTATATGCAATGTGCTTCTATTATACCATCTCATACACGTCAGTATATACACAACACACAGAAATACAGAGTATATGCAATGTGCTTCTATTATACCATCTCATACACGTCAGTATGGAAGGAACACCACAGAAATACAGAGTATATGAAATGTGCTTATATTATATCATCTCATACACGTCAGTATGTACAGAACACACAGAAATACAGAGTATATGCAATGTACTTCTATTATATCATCTCATACACGTCAGTATATACAGAACACACAGAAATACAGAGTATATGCAATATACTTCTATTATACTATCTCATACACGTCAGTATGTACAGAACACACACAAATACAGAGTATATGCAATGTGCTTCTATTACACCATCTCATACACGTCACTATGTACAGAACACACAGAAATACAGAGTATATGCAATGTACTTCTATTATACCATCTCATACATGTCAGGATATACAGAACACACAGAAACAAAGAGTATATGCAATGTACTTCTATTATACCATCTCATACACGTCAGTATATACACAACACACAGAAATACAGAGTATATGCAATGTGCTTCTATTATACCATCTCATACACGTCAGTATGGAAGGAACACCACAGAAATACAAAGTATATGCAATGTACTTCTATTATATCATCTCATACACGTCAGTATATACAGAACACACAGAAATACAGAGTATATGCAATGTACTTCTATTACACCATCTCATACACGTCAGTATATACAGAACACACAGAAATACAGAGGATATGCAATGTACTTCTATTATATCATCTCATACACGTCAGTATGTACAGAACACACAGAAATACAGAGGATATGCAATGTACTTCTATTACACCATCTCATACACGTCAGTATATACAGAACACACAGAAATACAGAATATATGCAATGTGCTTCTATTATATCATCTCATACACGTCACTATGTACAGAACACACAGAAATAGAGAGTATATGCAATGTACTTCTATTACACCATCTCGTACACGTCAGTATATACAGAACACACAGAAATAGAGAGTATATGCAATGTACTTCTATTATACCATCTCATACACGTCAGTATATACACAACACACAGAAATACAGAGTATATGCAATGTGCTTCTATTATACCATCTCATACACGTCAGTATGGAAGGAACACCACAGAAATACAAAGTATATGCAATGTACTTCTATTATATCATCTCATACACGTCAGTATATACAGAACACACAGAAATACAGAGTATATGCAATGTACTTCTATTACACCATCTCATACACGTCAGTATATACAGAACACACAGAAATACAGAGGATATGCAATGTACTTCTATTATATCATCTCATACACGTCAGTATGTACAGAACACACAGAAATACAGAGGATATGCAATGTACTTCTATTACACCATCTCATACACGTCAGTATGTACAGAACACACAGAAATAGAGAGTATATGCAATGTACTTCTATTACACCATCTCATACACGTCAGTATATACAGAACACACAGAAATAGAGGGTATATGCAATGTACTTCTATTATACCATCTCATACACGTCAGTATGTACAGAACACACAGAAATACAGAGTATATGCAATGTACTTCTATTATACCATCTCATACACGTCAGTATGTACAGAACACACAGAAATACAGAGGATATGCAATGTACTTCTATTATATCATCTCATACACGTCAGTATGTACAGAACACACAGAAATACAGAGTATATGCAATGTACTTCTATTATATCATCTCATACACGTCAGTATATACAGAACACACAGACATAGAGAGTATATGCAATGTACTTCTATTATACCATCTCATACACGTCTGTATATACAGAACACACAGAAATACAGAGTATATGCAATGTACTTCTATTACACCATCTCATACACGTCACTATGTACAGATTAGAACACACAGAAATACAGAGTATATGCAATGTACTTATATTATACCATCTCATACACGTCAGTATGTACAGAACACCACAGAAATACAGAGTATATGCAATCTCATACACGTCAGTATATACTAGAGATGAGCGGGTTCGGTTTCTTTGAATCCGAACCCGCACAAACTTCACTTTTTTTTTCACGGGTCCGAGCGACTCGGATCTTCCCGCCTTGCTCGGTTAACCCGAGCGCGCCCGAACGTCATCATGACGCTGTCGGATTCTCGCGAGACTCGGATTCTATATAAGGAGCCGCGCGTCGCCGCCATTTTCACACGTGCATTGAGATTGATAGGGAGAGGACGTGGCTGGCGTCCTCTCCATTAGAATAGATTAGAAGAGAGAGAGAGAGAGAGAGATTGTGCAGACAGAGTTTACCACAGTGACCAGTGCAGTTGTTGTTAAGTTAACTTTTATTTAATATATCCGTTCTCTGCTATATCCGTTCTCTGCCTGAAAAAAACGATACACAGCAGTCACACAGTGTGACTCAGTCTGTGTGCACTCAGCTCAGCCCAGTGTGCTGCACATCAATGTATAAAAGCTTATAATAATTGTGGGGGAGACTGGGGAGCACTGCAGGTTGTTATAGCAGGAGCCAGGAGTACATAATATTATATTAATTTAAAATTAAACAGTGCACACTTTTGCTGCAGGAGTGCCACTGCCAGTGTGACTAGTGGTGACCAGTGCCTGACCACCAGTATAGTAGTATATTGTTGTATACTATCTCTTTATCAACCAGTCTATATTAGCAGCAGACACAGTACAGTGCGGTAGTTCACGGCTGTGGCTACCTCTGTGTCGGCAGTCGGCACTCGGCAGGCAGTCCGTCCATCCATAATTGTATAATTATATACCACCTAACCGTGGTATTTTTTTTTCTTTCTTTATACCGTCGTCATAGTCATACTAGTTGTTACGAGTATACTACTATCTCTTTATCAACCAGTGTACAGTGCGGTAGTTCACGGCTGTGGCTACCTCTGTGTCGGCAGTCGGCAGGCAGTCCGTCCATCCATAATTGTATTATTATAATATATACCACCTAACCGTGGTTTTTTTTTCATTCTTTATACCGTCATAGTGTCATACTAGTTGTTACGAGTATACTACTATCTCTTTATCAACCAGTGTACAGTGCGGTAGTTCACGGCTGTGGCTACCTCTGTGTCGGCAGTCGGCAGGCAGTCCGTCCATCCATAATTGTATTATAATATATACCACCTAACCGTGGTTTTTTTTTCATTCTTTATACCGTCATAGTGTCATACTAGTTGTTACGAGTATACTACTATCTCTTTATCAACCAGTGTACAGTGCGGTAGTTCACGGCTGTGGCTACCTCTGTGTCGGCAGTCGGCAGGCAGTCCGTCCATCCATAATTGTATTATAATATATACCACCTAACCGTGGTTTTTTTTTCATTCTTTATACCGTCATAGTCAGTCATACTAGTTGTTACGAGTATACTACTATCTCTTTATCAACCAGTGTACAGTGCGGTAGTTCACGGCTGTGGCTACCTCTGTGTCGGCACTCGGCAGGCAGTCCGTCCATCCATAATTGTATTATAATATATACCACCTAACCGTGGTTTTTTTTTCATTCTTTATACCGTCATAGTGTCATACTAGTTGTTACGAGTATACTACTATCTCTTTATCAACCAGTGTACAGTGCGGTAGTTCACGGCTGTGGCTACCTCTGTGTCGGCAGTCGGCAGGCAGTCCGTCCATCCATAATTGTATTATAATATATACCACCTAACCGTGGTTTTTTTTTCATTCTTTATACCGTCATAGTGTCATACTAGTTGTTACGAGTATACTACTATCTCTTTATCAACCAGTGTACAGTGCGGTAGTTCACGGCTGTGGCTACCTCTGTGTCGGCAGTCGGCAGGCAGTCCGTCCATCCATAATTGTATTATAATATATACCACCTAACCGTGGTTTTTTTTTCATTCTTTATACCGTCATAGTCAGTCATACTAGTTGTTACGAGTATACTACTATCTCTTTATCAACCAGTGTACAGTGCGGTAGTTCACGGCTGTGGCTACCTCTGTGTCGGAACTCGGCAGGCAGTCCGTCCATCCATAATTGTATTACAATATATACCACCTAACCGTGTTTTTTTTTTCATTCTTTATACCGTCATAGTCAGTCATACTAGTTGTTACGAGTATACTACTATCTCTTTATCAACCAGTGTACAGTGCGGTAGTTCACGGCTGTGGCTACCTCTGTGTCGGAACTCGGCAGGCAGTCCGTCCATCCATAATTGTATTACAATATATACCACCTAACCGTGGTTTTTTTTTCATTCTTTATACCGTCATAGTCAGTCATACTAGTTGTTACGAGTATACTACTATCTCTTTATCAACCAGTGTACAGTGCGGTAGTTCACGGCTGTGGCTACCTCTGTGTCGGAACTCGGCAGGCAGTCCGTCCATCCATAATTGTATTATTATAATATATACCACCTAACCGTGGTTTTTTTTTCATTCTTTATACCGTCATAGTGTCATACTAGTTGTTACGAGTATACTACTATCTCTTTATCAACCAGTGTACAGTGCGGTAGTTCACGGCTGTGGCTACCTCTGTGTCGGAACTCGGCAGGCAGTCCGTCCATCCATAATTGTATTACAATATATACCACCTAACCGTGGTTTTTTTTTCATTCTTTATACCGTCATAGTCAGTCATACTAGTTGTTACGAGTATACTACTATCTCTTTATCAACCAGTGTACAGTGCGGTAGTTCACGGCTGTGGCTACCTCTGTGTCGGAACTCGGCAGGCAGTCCGTCCATCCATAATTGTATTACAATATATACCACCTAACCGTGGTTTTTTTTTCATTCTTTATACCGTCATAGTCAGTCATACTAGTTGTTACGAGTATACTACTATCTCTTTATCAACCAGTGTACAGTGCGGTAGTTCACGGCTGTGGCTACCTCTGTGTCGGAACTCGGCAGGCAGTCCGTCCATCCATAATTGTATTATTATAATATATACCACCTAACCGTGGTTTTTTTTTCATTCTTTATACCGTCATAGTCAGTCATACTAGTTGTTACGAGTATACTACTATCTCTTTATCAACCAGTGTACAGTGCGGTAGTTCACGGCTGTGGCTACCTCTGTGTCGGCAGTCGGCAGGCAGTCCGTCCATCCATAATTGTATTATAATATATACCACCTAACCGTGTTTTTTTTTTCATTCTTTATACCGTCATAGTCAGTCATACTAGTTGTTACGAGTATACTACTATCTCTTTATCAACCAGTGTACAGTGCGGTAGTTCACGGCTGTGGCTACCTCTGTGTCGGCACTCGGCAGGCAGTCCGTCCATCCATAATTGTATTACAATATATACCACCTAACCGTGGTTTTTTTATACCACCTAACCGTGGCAGTCCGTCCATAATTGTATACTAATATCCAATCCATCCATCTCCATTGTTTACCTGAGGTGCCTTTTAGTTCTGCCTATAAAATATGGAGAACAAAAAAGTTGAGGTTCCAAAATTAGGGAAAGATCAAGATCCACTTCCACCTCGTGCTGAAGCTGCTGCCACTAGTCATGGCCGAGACGATGAAATGCCAGCAACGTCGTCTGCCAAGGCCGATGCCCAATGTCATAGTACAGAGCATGTCAAATCCAAAACACCAAATATCAGAAAAAAAAGGACTCCAAAACCTAAAATAAAATTGTCGGAGGAGAAGCGTAAACTTGCCAATATGCCATTTACCACACGGAGTGGCAAGGAACGGCTGAGGCCCTGGCCTATGTTCATGGCTAGTGGTTCAGCTTCACATGAGGATGGAAGCACTCAGCCTCTCGCTAGAAAACTGAAAAGACTCAAGCTGGCAAAAGCACCGCAAAGAACTGTGCGTTCTTTGAAATCCCAAATCCACAAGGAGAGTCCAATTGTGTCGGTTGCGATGCCTGACCTTCCCAACACTGGACGTGAAGAGCATGCGCCTTCCACTATTTGCATGCCCCCTGCAAGTGCTGGAAGGAGCACCCGCAGTCCAGTTCCTGATAGTCAGATTGAAGATGTCAGTGTTGAAGTACACCAGGATGAGGAGGATATGGGTGTTGCTGGCGCTGGGGAGGAAATTGACCAGAAGGATTCTGATGGTGAGGTGGTTTGTTTAAGTCAGGCACCCGGGGAGACACCTGTTGTCCGTGGGAGGAATATGGCCGTTGACATGCCAGGTGAAAATACCAAAAAAATCAGCTCTTCGGTGTGGAGGTATTTCACCAGAAATGCGGACAACAGGTGTCAAGCCGTGTGTTCCCTTTGTCAAGCTGTAATAAGTAGGGGTAAGGACGTTAACCACCTCGGAACATCCTCCCTTATACGTCACCTGCAGCGCATTCATAATAAGTCAGTGACAAGTTCAAAAACTTTGGGTGACAGCGGAAGCAGTCCACTGACCAGTAAATCCCTTCCTCTTGTAACCAAGCTCACGCAAACCACCCCACCAACTCCCTCAGTGTCAATTTCCTCCTTCCCCAGGAATGCCAATAGTCCTGCAGGCCATGTCACTGGCAAGTCTGACGAGTCCTCTCCTGCCTGGGATTCCTCCGATGCATCCTTGCGTGTAACGCCTACTGCTGCTGGCGCTGCTGTTGTTGCCGCTGGGAGTCGATGGTCATCCCAGAGGGGAAGTCGTAAGCCCACTTGTACTACTTCCAGTAAGCAATTGACTGTTCAACAGTCCTTTGCGAGGAAGATGAAATATCACAGCAGTCATCCTACTGCAAAGCGGATAACTGAGGCCTTGGCATCCTGGGTGGTGAGAAACGTGGTTCCGGTATCCATCATTACTGCAGAGCCAACTAGAGACTTGTTGGAGGTACTGTGTCCCCGGTACCAAATACCATCTAGGTTCCATTTCTCTAGGCAGGCGATACCGAAAATGTACACAGACCTCAGAAAAAGAG
Organism: Pseudophryne corroboree; assembly: GCF_028390025.1. Classification (NCBI taxonomy): domain Eukaryota; kingdom Metazoa; phylum Chordata; class Amphibia; order Anura; family Myobatrachidae; genus Pseudophryne; species Pseudophryne corroboree. The sequence continues at coordinate 482,727,314 of NC_086452.1, forward strand.
TCACCAGTGTCCTAAAAAATGCAGCTGTACCCAATGTCCACTTAACCACGGACATGTGGACAAGTGGAGCAGGGCAGGGTCAGGACTATATGACTGTGACAGCCCACTGGGTAGATGTATGGACTCCCGCCGCAAGAACAGCAGCGGCGGCACCAGTAGCAGCATCTCGCAAACGCCAACTCTTTCCTAGGCAGGCTACGCTTTGTATCACCGCTTTCCAGAATACGCACACAGCTGAAAACCTCTTACGGCAACTGAGGAAGATCATCGCGGAATGGCTTACCCCAATTGGACTCTCCTGTGGATTTGTGGCATCGGACAACGCCAGCAATATTGTGTGTGCATTAAATATGGGCAAATTCCAGCACGTCCCATGTTTTGCACATACCTTGAATTTGGTGGTGCAGAATTTTTTAAAAAACGACAGGGGCGTGCAAGAGATGCTGTCGGTGGCCAGAAAAATTGCGGGACACTTTCGGCGTACAGGCACCACGTACAGAAGACTGGAGCACCACCAAAAACTACTGAACCTGCCCTGCCATCATCTGAAGCAAGAAGTGGTAACGAGGTGGAATTCAACCCTCTATATGCTTCAGAGGTTGGAGGAGCAGCAAAAGGCCATTCAAGCCTATACAATTGAGCACGATATAGGAGATGGAATGCACCTGTCTCAAGTGCAGTGGAGAATGATTTCAACGTTGTGCAAGGTTCTGATGCCCTTTGAACTTGCCACACGTGAAGTCAGTTCAGACACTGCCAGCCTGAGTCAGGTCATTCCCCTCATCAGGCTTTTGCAGAAGAAGCTGGAGGCATTGAAGAAGGAGCTAACACGGAGCGATTCCGCTAGGCATGTGGGACTTGTGGATGCAGCCCTTAATTCGCTTAACAAGGATTCACGGGTGGTCAATCTGTTGAAATCAGAGCACTACATTTTGGCCACCGTGCTCGATCCTAGATTTAAAGCCTACCTTGGATCTCTCTTTCCGGCAGACACAGGTCTGCTGGGGTTGAAAGACCTGCTGGTGACAAAATTGTCAAGTCAAGCGGAACGCGACCTGTCAACATCTCCTCCTTCACATTCTCCCGCAACTGGGGGTGCGAGGAAAAGGCTCAGAATTCCGAGCCCACCCGCTGGTGGTGATGCAGGGCAGTCTGGAGCGACTGCTGATGCTGACATCTGGTCCGGACTGAAGGACCTGACAACGATTACGGACATGTCGTCTACTGTCACTGCATATGATTCTCTCAACATTGATAGAATGGTGGAGGATTATATGAGTGACCGCATCCAAGTAGGCACGTCACACAGTCCGTACTTATACTGGCAGGAAAAAGAGGCAATTTGGAGGCCCTTGCACAAACTGGCTTTATTCTACCTAAGTTGCCCTCCCACAAGTGTGTACTCCGAAAGAGTGTTTAGTGCCGCCGCTCACCTTGTCAGCAATCGGCGTACGAGGTTACATCCAGAAAATGTGGAGAAGATGATGTTCATTAAAATGAATTATAATCAATTCCTCCGCGGAGACATTGACCAGCAGCAATTGCCTCCACAAAGTACACAGGGAGCTGAGATGGTGGATTCCAGTGGGGACGAATTGATAATCTGTGAGGAGGGGGATGTACACGGTGATATATCGGAGGGTGAAGATGAGGTGGACATCTTGCCTCTGTAGAGCCAGTTTGTGCAAGGAGAGATTAATTGCTTCTTTTTTGGGGGGGGTCCAAACCAACCCGTCATATCAGTCACAGTCGTGTGGCAGACCCTGTCACTGAAATGATGGGTTGGTTAAAGTGTGCATGTCCTGTTTTGTTTATACAACATAAGGGTGGGTGGGAGGGCCCAAGGATAATTCCATCTTGCACCTCTTTTTTCTTTTCTTTTTCTTTGCATCATGTGCTGATTGGGGAGGGTTTTTTGGAAGGGACATCCTGCGTGACACTGCAGTGCCACTCCTAGATGGGCCCGGTGTTTGAGTCGGCCACTAGGGTCGCTAATCTTACTCACACAGCTACCTCATTGCGCCTCTTTTTTTCTTTGCGTCATGTGCTGTTTGGGGAGGGTTTTTTGGAAGGGACATCCTGCGTGACACTGCAGTGCCACTCCTAGATGTGCCCGGTGTTTGTGTCGGCCACTAGGGTCGCTAATCTTACTCACACAGTCAGCTACCTCATTGCGCCTCTTTTTTTCTTTGCGTCATGTGCTGTTTGGGGAGGGTTTTTTGGAAGGGCCATCCTGCGTTACACTGCAGTGCCACTCCTAGATGGGCCCGGTGTTTGTGTCGGCCACTAGGGTCGCTAATCTTACTCACACAGCTACCTCATTGCGCCTCTTTTTTTCTTTGCGTCATGTGCTGTTTGGGGAGGGTTTTTTGGAAGGGACATCCTGCGTGACACTGCAGTGCCACTCCTAGATGGGCCCGGTGTTTGTGTCGGCCACTAGGGTCGCTTATCTTACTCACACAGCGACCTCGGTGCAAATTTTAGGACTAAAAATAATATTGTGAGGTGTGAGGTATTCAGAATAGACTGAAAATGAGTGTAAATTATGGTTTTTGAGGTTAATAATACTTTGGGATCAAAATGACCCCCAAATTCTATGATTTAAGCTGTTTTTTAGTGTTTTTGGAAAAAAACACCCGAATCCAAAACACACCCGAATCCGACAAAAATAATTCGGTGAGGTTTTGCCAAAACGCGTTCGAACCCAAAACACGGCCGCGGAACCGAACCCAAAACCAAAACACAAAACCCGAAAAATTTCAGGCGCTCATCTCTAGTATATACAGAACAAACAGAAATACAGAGTATATGCAATGTGCTTCTATTACACCATCTCATACACGTCAGTATGTACAGAACACACAGAAATAGAGAGTATATGCAATGTGCTTCTATTATATCATCTCATACACGTCAGTATATACATAGCACACAGAAATACAGAGTATATGCAATGTGCTTCTATTATATCATCTCATACACGTCAGTATGTACAGAGCACACAGAAATACAGAGTATATGCAATGTACTTCTATTACACCATCTCATACACGTCAGTATGTACAGAGCACACAGAAATACAGAGTATATGCAATGTACTTCTATTACACCATCTCATACACGTCAGTATGTACAGAACACACAGAAATACAGAGTATATGCAATGTGCTTCTATTATATCATCTCATACACGTCAGTATATACAGAGCACACAGAAATACAGAGTATATGCAATGTGCTTCTATTATATCATCTCATACACGTCAGTATGTACAGAGCACACAGAAATACAGAGTATATGCAATGTACTTCTATTACACCATCTCATACACGTCAGTATGTACAGAGCACACAGAAATACAGAGTATATGCAATGTACTTCTATTATACCATCTCATACACGTCAGTATGTACAGAGCACACAGAAATACAGAGTATATGCAATGTACTTCTATTACACCATCTCATACACGTCAGGATATACAGAACACACAGAAATACAGAGGATATGCAATGTACTTCTATTACACCATCTCATACACGTCAGTATATACAGAACACACAGAAATACAGAGTATATGCAATGTGCTTCTATTACACCATCTCATACACGTCAGTATGTACAGAACACACAGAAATACAGAGTATATGCAATGTACTTCTATTATACCATCTCATACACGTCACTATGTACAGAACACACAGAAATACAGAGTATATGCAATGTGCTTCTATTATATCATCTCATACACGTCAGTATGTACAGAACACACAGAAATACAGAGTATATGCAATGTACTTCTATTATATCATCTCATACACGTCACTATGTACAGAACACACAGAAATACAGAGTATATGCAATGTGCTTCTATTATATCATCTCATACACGTCAGTATGTACAGAACACACAGAAATACAGAGTATATGCAATGTACTTCTATTATATCATCTCATATACGTCAGTATGTACAGAACACACAGAAATACAGAGTATATGCAATGTACTTCTATTATATCATCTCATACACGTCAGTATATACAGAACACACAGACATAGAGAGTATATGCAATGTACTTCTATTACACCATCTCATACACGTCACTATGTACAGATTAGAACACACAGAAATACAGAGTATATGCAATGTACTTCTATTATACCATCTCATACACGTCAGTATGTACAGAACACCACAGAAATACAGAGTATATGCAATCTCATACACGTCAGTATATACAGAACAAACAGAAATACAGAGTATATGCAATGTGCTTCTATTACACCATCTCATACACGTCAGTATGTACAGAACACACAGAAATAGAGAGTATATGCAATGTGCTTCTATTATATCATCTCATACACGTCAGTATATACAGAACACACAGAAATACAGAGTATATGCAATGTGCTTCTATTATATCATCTCATACACGTCAGTATATACAGAGCACACAGAAATACAGAGTATATGCAATGTGCTTCTATTATATCATCTCATACACGTCAGTATGTACAGAGCACACAGAAATACAGAGTATATGCAATGTGCTTCTATTATATCATCTCATACACGTCAGTATGTACAGAACACACAGAAATACAGAGTATATGCAATGTGCTTCTATTATATCATCTCATACACGTCAGTATGTACAGAGCACACAGAAATACAGAGTATATGCAATGTACTTCTTTTACACCATCTCATACACGTCAGTATGTACAGAGCACACAGAAATACAGAGTATATGCAATGTACTTCTATTACACCATCTCATACACGTCAGTATATACAGAACACACAGAAATACAGAGTATATGCAATGTACTTCTATTATATCATCTCATACACGTCACTATGTACAGAACACACAGAAATACAGAGTATATGCAATGTACTTCTATTATATCATCTCATACACGTCACTATGTACAGATTAGAACACACAGAAATACAGAGTATATGCAATGTACTTATATTATACCATCTCATACACGTCAGTATATACAGAACACACAGAAATAGAGGGTATATGCAATGTACTTCTATTATACCATCTCATACACGTCAGTATGTACAGAACACACAGAAATACAGAGTATATGCAATGTACTTCTATTATACCATCTCATACACGTCAGTATATACAGAACACACAGAAATACAGAGGATATGCAATGTACTTCTATTATATCATCTCATACACGTCAGTATGTACAGAACACACAGAAATACAGAGTATATGCAATGTACTTCTATTATACCATCTCATACACGTCAGTATATACAGAACACACAGAAATACAGAGGATATGCAATGTACTTCTATTATACCATCTCATACACGTCAGTATGTACAGAACACACAGAAATACAGAGGATATGCAATGTACTTCTATTATATCATCTCATACACGTCAGTATGTACAGAACACACAGAAATACAGAGTATATGCAATGTACTTCTATTATATCATCTCATACACGTCAGTATATACAGAACACACAGACATAGAGAGTATATGCAATGTACTTCTATTATACCATCTCATACACGTCTGTATATACAGAACACACAGAAATACAGAGTATATGCAATGTACTTCTATTACACCATCTCATACACGTCACTATGTACAGATTAGAACACACAGAAATACAGAGTATATGCAATGTACTTATATTATACCATCTCATACACGTCAGTATGTACAGAACACCACAGAAATACAGAGTATATGCAATCTCATACACGTCAGTATATACAGAACAAACAGAAATACAGAGTATATGCAATGTGCTTCTATTACACCATCTCATACACGTCAGTATGTACAGAACACACAGAAATAGAGAGTATATGCAATGTGCTTCTATTATATCATCTCATACACGTCAGTATATACATAGCACACAGAAATACAGAGTATATGCAATGTGCTTCTATTATATCATCTCATACACGTCAGTATGTACAGAGCACACAGAAATACAGAGTATATGCAATGTACTTCTATTATATCATCTCATACACGTCAGTATGTACAGAACACACAGAAATACAGAGTATATGCAATGTGCTTCTATTACACCATCTCATACACGTCAGTATGTACAGAGCACACAGAAATACAGAGTATATGCAATGTACTTCTATTACACCATCTCATACACGTCAGTATGTACAGAACACACAGAAATACAGAGTATATGCAATGTGCTTCTATTATATCATCTCATACACGTCAGTATATACAGAGCACACAGAAATACAGAGTATATGCAATGTGCTTCTATTATATCATCTCATACACGTCAGTATGTACAGAGCACACAGAAATACAGAGTATATGCAATGTACTTCTATTACACCATCTCATACACGTCACTATGTACAGATTAGAACACACAGAAATACAGAGTATATGCAATGTACTTCTATTATACCATCTCATACACGTCAGTATGTACAGAACACCACAGAAATACAGAGTATATGCAATCTCATACACGTCAGTATATACAGAACAAACAGAAATACAGAGTATATGCAATGTGCTTCTATTACACCATCTCATACACGTCAGTATGTACAGAACACACAGAAATAGAGAGTATATGCAATGTGCTTCTATTATATCATCTCATACACGTCAGTATGTACAGAACACACAGAAATACAGAGTATATGCAATGTGCTTCTATTATATCATCTCATACACGTCAGTATATACAGAGCACACAGAAATACAGAGTATATGCAATGTGCTTCTATTATATCATCTCATACACGTCAGTATGTACAGAGCACACAGAAATACAGAGTATATGCAATGTGCTTCTATTATATCATCTCATACACGTCAGTATGTACAGAACACACAGAAATACAGAGTATATGCAATGTGCTTCTATTATATCATCTCATACACGTCAGTATGTACAGAGCACACAGAAATACAGAGTATATGCAATGTACTTCTATTATACCATCTCATACACGTCACTATGTACAGAGCACACAGAAATACAGAGTATATGCAATGTGCTTCTATTATATCATCTCATACACGTCAGTATGTACAGAACACACAGAAATACAGAGTATATGCAATGTACTTCTATTATATCATCTCATACACGTCAGTATATACAGAGCACACAGAAATACAGAGTATATGCAATGTGCTTCTATTATATCATCTCATACACGTCAGTATGTACAGAGCACACAGAAATACAGAGTATATGCAATGTACTTCTATTATACCATCTCATACACGTCACTATGTACAGAACACACAGAAATACAGAGTATATGCAATGTGCTTCTATTATATCATCTCATACACGTCAGTATGTACAGAACACACAGAAATACAGAGTATATGCAATGTACTTCTATTATACCATCTCATACACGTCAGTATGTACAGAACACACAGAAATACAGAGTATATGCAATGTACTTCTATTACACCATCTCATACACGTCACTATGTACAGAACACACAGAAATACAGAGTATATGCAATGTACTTCTATTACATCATCTCATACACGTCAGAATATACAGAACACACAGAAATACAGAGTATATGCAATGTGCTTCTATTATATCATCTCATACACGTCAGTATGTACAGAACACACAGAAATAGAGAGTATATGCAATGTGCTTCTATTATATCATCTCATACACGTCAGTATATACAGAACACACAGAAATAGAGAGTATATGCAATGTACTTCTATTATATCATCTCATACACGTCAGGATATACAGAACACACAGAAATACAGAGTATATGCAATGTACTTCTATTTCTCTATCGTCCTAAGTGGATGCTGGGGTTCCTGAAAGGACCATGGGGAATAGCGGCTCCGCAGGAGACAGGGCACAAAAAAGTAAAGCTTTACTAGGTCAGGTGGTGTGCACTGGCTCCTCCCCCTATGACCCTCCTCCAGACTCCAGTTAGATTTTGTGCCCGAACGAGAAGGGTGCAATCTAGGTGGCTCTCCTAAAGAGCTGCTTAGAGAAAGTTTAGTTTAGGTTTTTTTCTTTACAGTGAGTCCTGCTGGCAACAGGATCACTGCAACGTGGGACTTAGGGGGAAAGTAGTAAACTCACCTGCATGCAGAGTGGATTTGCTGCTTGGCTACTGGACACCATTAGCTCCAGAGGGATCGAACACAGGCCCAGCCGTGGAGTCCGGTCCCGGAGCCGCGCCGCCGACCCCCTTGCAGATGCTGAAGCGTGAAGAGGTCCGGAAACCGGCGGCTGAAGACTCCTCAGTCTTCATAAGGTAGCGCACAGCACTGCAGCTGTGCGCCATTTTCCTCTCAGCACACTTCACTGGGCAGTCACTGAGGGTGCAGAGCGCTGGGGGGGGGGCGCTCTGAGAGGCAAATATAAACCTTATACAAGGCTAAAAATACCTCACATATAGCCCATAGGGGCTATATGGAGATATTTAACCCCTGCCTGACTGGAAAAATAGCGGGAGAAGAACCCGCCGAAAAAGGGGCGGGGCCTATCTCCTCAGCACACGGCGCCATTTTCTGTCACAGCTCCGCTGGTCAGAACGGCTCCCAGGTCTCTCCCCTGCACTGCACTACAGAAACAGGGTAAAACAGAGAGGGGGGGCACATTAATGGCTATATATATATATATTAAAGCAGCTATAAGGGAGCACTTAATATAAGGATATCCCTTGTATATATAGCGCTTTGTGGTGTGTGCTGGCAGACTCTCCCTCTGTCTCCCCAAAAGGGCTAGTGGGTCCTGTCTTCATTAGAGCATTCCCTGTGAGTTTGCGGTGTGTGTCGGTACGTGGTGTCGACATGTATGAGGACGATATTGGTGTGGAGGCGGAGCAATTGCCAAATATGCAGATGTCACCCCCCAGGGGGTCGACACCAGAATGGATGCCTTTATTTGTGGAATTACGTGATGGTTTATCTTCCCTTAAACAGTCAGTTGAGGACATGAGGCGACCGGACAATCAATTAATGCCTGTCCAGGCGCCTCAAACACCGTCAGGGGCTGTAAAACGCCCTTTGCCTCAGTCGGTCGACACAGACCCAGACACGGGCACTGATTCCAGTGACGACGGTAGAAATTCAAACGTATTTTCCAGTAGGGCCACACGTTATATGATTTTGGCAATGAAGGAGACGTTACATTTAGCTGATACTACAGATACCGTAAAACAGGGTATTATGTATGGTGTGAAAAAACTACAAACAGTTTTTCCTGAATCAGAAGAATTAAATGACGTGTGTGATGAAGCGTGGGTTGCTCCTGATAAAAAGTTGATAATTTCAAAAAAGTTATTGGCATTATACCCTTTCCCGCCAGAGGTTAGGGCGCGCTGGGAAACACCCCCTAAGGTGGACAAGGCGCTCACACGCTTATCCAAACAAGTGGCGTTACCCTCTCCTGAGACGGCCGCACTTAAGGATCCATCAGATAGAAAGATGGAAGTTATTCAAAAGAATATATACACACATGCAGGTGTTATACTACGACCAGCTATAGCAACTGCCTGGATGTGCAGTGCTGGAGTAGTTTGGTCAGAATCCCTGATTGAAAATATTGATACCCTAGATAGGGACAATGTTTTACTGTCGTTAGAACAAATAAAGGATGCATTTATCTATATGCGTGATGCACAGAGGGATATTTGCACACTGGCATCTCGGGTGAGTGCTATGTCCATTTCAGCCAGAAGAGCCTTATGGACACGACAGTGGACAGGCGATGCGGATTCAAAACGTCACATGGAGGTTTTGCCGTATAAAGGGGAGGAGTTATTTGGAGTTGGTCTATCAGACTTGGTGGCCACGGCTACTGCCGGGAAATCCACTTTTTTACCTCAAGTCACTCCCCAACAGAGAAAGGCACCGACCTTTCAACCGCAGCCTTTTCGCTCCTACAAAAATAAGAGAGCAAAGGGCTTGTCGTACCTGCCACGAGGCAGAGGAAGAGGGAAGAGACACCAACAGGCAGCTCCTTCCCAGGAACAGAAGCCCTCCCCGGCTCCTGCAAAAACCTCAGCATGACGCTGGGGCCTCTCAAGCGGACTCGGGGACAGTGGGGGGCCGTCTCAAAAATTACAGCGCGCAGTGGGCTCACTCGCAGGTAGACCCCTGGATCCTGCAGATAATATCTCAGGGGTACAGGTTGGAATTAGAGACGGATCCTCCTCATCGTTTCCTGAAGTCTGCCTTACCAACCGTCTCTTCCGAAAGGGAGAGGGTGTTGGAAGCCATTCACAAGCTGTACGCTCAGCAGGTGATAGTCAAAGTACCCCTATTACAACAAGGAAAGGGGTATTATTCCACTCTATTTGTGGTACCGAAGCCGGATGGCTCGGTAAGGCCTATTCTAAATCTGAAGTCCTTGAACCTCTACATAAAAAAGTTCAAGTTCAAGATGGAGTCACTCAGAGCAGTGATAGCGAACCTGGAAGAAGGGGACTTTATGGTATCCTTGGACATCAAGGATGCGTATCTACACGTTCCGATTTACCCCGCACACCAGGGGTACCTCAGGTTCATTGTTCAAAACTGTCACATACTTGGACGATCTCCTAATAAGGGCAAGGTCCAGAGAACAGCTGGAGACAGCTTTAGCACTATCTCAAGAGGTGCTAAGACAACACGGGTGGATTCTGAATATTCCAAAATCCCATTTAATCCCGACAACTCGTCTGCTGTTCCTAGGAATGATTCTGGACACGGTTCAGAAAAAGGTTTTCCTTCCAGAGGAAAAAGCCAAGGAGTTATCCGATCTGGTCAGGAACCTCCTAAAACCAGGAAAAGTGTCAGTACATCAATGCACAAGAGTCCTGGGAAAAATGGTGGCTTCTTACGAAGCAATTCCATTCGGCAGATTCCATGCAAGAATATTCCAAAGGGATCTGTTGGACAAATGGTCAGGGTCGCATCTGCAGATGCACCTGCGAATAACCCTGTCACCAAAGACAAGGGTGTCACTTCTGTGGTGGTTGCAGAAGGCTCACCTATTAGAAGGCCGCAGATTCGGCATTCAGGATTGGATCCTGGTGACCACGGACGCCAGCCTGAGAGGCTGGGGAGCAGTCACACAAGGAAGAAACTTCCAGGGAGTATGGACGAGTCTGGAAAAGTCTCTTCACATAAACATTCTGGAACTAAGAGCAATCTACAATGCTCTAAGCCAGGCGGAACTTCTCCTGCAAGGAAAGCCGGTGTTGATTCAGTCGGACAACATCACGGCGGTCGCCCATGTAAACAGGCAGGGCGGCACAAGAAGCAGGAGTGCAATGGCAGAAGCTGCCAAGATTCTTCGCTGGGCGGAGAATCACGTGATAGCACTGTCAGCAGTGTTCATCCCGGGCGTGGACAACTGGGAAGCAGACTTCCTCAGCAGACACGATCTTCATCCGGGAGAGTGGGGTCTACATCCAGAAGTCTTCAACATGTTAATAGACCGTTGGGAAAGACCAATTGTAGACATGATGGCGTCTCGCCTCAACAAGAAACTGGACAAATATTGCGCCAGGTCAAGAGATCCACAGGCAATAGCTGTGGACGCACTGGTAACTCCTTGGGTGTACCAGTCAGTGTATGTGTTTCCTCCTCTGCCGCTCATACCAAAGGTATTGAAGATCATACGGCAAAGAAGAGTAAGAACAATACTAGTGGTTCCGGATTGGCCGAGAAGGACTTGGTATCCGGAACTTCAAGAGATGCTCACGGACGAACCGTGGCCTCTACCTCTGAGAAGGGACCTGCTACAGCAGGGTCCCTGTCTTTTTCAAGACTTACCGCGGCTGCGTTTGACGGCATGGCGGTTGAACGCCAGATCCTAAAAGGGAAAGGCATTCCAGAAGAAGTCATTCCTACCTTGATTAAGGCACGGAAGGAAGTCACCGTGAAACATTATCACCGCATTTGGCGAAAATATGTAGCGTGGTGCGAGGATCGGAGGGTTCCGACGGAGGAATTCCAACTGGGTCGTTTCCTACATTTCCTGCAATCAGGATTATCTATGGGTCTCAAATTGGGATCCATTAAGGTTCAAATTTCGGCCCTGTCAATATTCTTCCAAAAAGAATTGGCCTCTGTCCCTGAGGTCCAGACTTTTGTCAAGGGAGTACTGCATATACAGCCTCCTGTGGTGCCTCCGGTGGCACCGTGGGATCTAAATGTAGTTTTAGATTTCCTCAAATCCCATTGGTTTGAACCATTGAAAAAGGTGGATTTGAAATATCTCACATTGAAAGTGACTATGTTACTAGCCCTGGCCTCTGCCAGGAGAGTATCTGAATTGGCGGCTTTATCTTATAAAAGTCCTTATCTAATCTTCCATTCGGATAGGGCAGAACTGCGGACTCGTCCGCATTTTCTCCCTAAAGTGGTATCAGCATTTCATCTGAACCAACCTATTGTGGTGCCTGCGGCCACTAGCGACTTGGAGGACTCCAAGTTGTTGGACGTTGTCAGAGCCTTAAAAATACATTGCAAGGACGGCTGGAGTCAGAAAATCTGACTCGCTGTTTATATTGTATGCACCCAACAAGTTGGGCGCACCTGCTTCTAAGCAGTCGATTGCTCGTTGGATTTGTAACACAATTCAACTTGCACATTCTGTGGCAGGCCTGCCACAGCCTAAAACTGTAAAAGCCCACTCCACAAGGAAGGTGGGCTCATCTTGGGCGGCTGCCCGAGGGGTCTCGGCATTACAACTCTGCCGAGCAGCTACGTGGTCGGGGGAGAACACGTTTGTAAAATTTTACAAATTTGATACCCTGGCAAAGGAGGACCTGGAGTTCTCTCATTCGGTGCTGCAGAGTCATCCGCACTCTCCCGCCCGTTTGGGAGCTTTGGTATAATCCCCATGGTCCTTTCAGGAACCCCAGCATCCACTTAGGACGATAGAGAAAATAAGAATTTACTTACCGATAATTCTATTTCTCGGAGTCCGTAGTGGATGCTGGGCGCCCATCCCAAGTGCGGATTATCTGCAATACTTGTACATAGTTATTGTTAACTAATTCGGGTTATTGTTAAGGAGCCATCTTTAAGAGGCCCTTTCTGTTGTCATACTGTTAACTGGGTTTAGATCACAAGTTGTACGGTGTGATTGGTGTGGCTGGTATGAGTCTTACCCGGGATTCAAAATGCCTCCCTTATTGTGTATGCTCGTCCGGGCACAGTACCTAACTGGAGTCTGGAGGAGGGTCATAGGGGGAGGAGCCAGTGCACACCACCTGACCTAGTAAAGCTTTACTTTTTTGTGCCCTGTCTCCTGCGGAGCCGCTATTCCCCATGGTCCTTTCAGGAACCCCAGCATCCACTACGGACTCCGAGAAATAGAATTATCGGTAAGTAAATTCTTATTTATATCATCTCATACACGTCAGTATATACAGAACACACAGAAATACAGAGTATATGCAATGTACTTCTATTATACCATCTCATACACGTCAGTATATACAGAACACACAGAAACAAAGAGTATATGCAATGTACTTCTATTATACCATCTCATACACGTCAGTATATACAGAACACACAGAAATACAGAGTATATGCAATGTACTTCTATTATATCATCTCATACACGTCAGTATATACAGAACACACAGAAATACAGAGTATATGCAATGTGCTTCTATTATATCATCTCATACACGTCAGTATATACAGAGCACACAGAAATACAGAGTATATGCAATGTACTTCTATTATATCATCTCATACACGTCAGTATATACAGAACACACAGAAATACAGAGTATATGCAATGTACTTCTATTATACCATCTCATACACGTCAGTATATACAGAACACACAGAAACAAAGAGTATATGCAATGTACTTCTATTATACCATCTCATACACGTCAGTATATACAGAACACACAGAAATACAGAGTATATGCAATGTACTTCTATTATATCATCTCATACACGTCAGTATGTACAGAACACACAGAAATACAGAGTATATGCAATGTACTTCTATTACACCATCTCATACACGTCAGAATATACAGAACACACAGAAATACAGAGTATATGCAATGTGCTTCTATTATATCATCTCATACACGTCAGTATATACAGAGCACACAGAAATACAGAGTATATGCAATGTGCTTCTATTATATCATCTCATACACGTCAGTATGTACAGAACACACAGAAATAGAGAGTATATGCAATGTACTTCTATTATACCATCTCATACACGTCAGTATGTACAGAACACCACAGAAATACAGAGTATATGCAATCTCATACACGTCAGTATATACAGAACAAACAGAAATACAGAGTATATGCAATGTGCTTCTATTACACCATCTCATACACGTCAGTATGTACAGAACACACAGAAATAGAGAGTATATGCAATGTGCTTCTATTATATCATCTCATACACGTCAGTATATACAGAGCACACAGAAATACAGAGTATATGCAATGTGCTTCTATTATATCATCTCATACACGTCAGTATATACAGAGCACACAGAAATACAGAGTATATGCAATGTACTTCTATTATACTGTCTCATACACGTCACTATGTACAGAACACACTGAAATACAGAGTATATGCAATGTACTTCTATTATACTGTCTCATACACGTCACTATGTACAGAACACACAGAAATACAGAGTATATGCAATGTACTTCTATTATATCATCTCATACACGTCAGTATGTACAGAACACACAGAAATACAGAGTATATGCAATGTACTTCTATTACACCATCTCATACACGTCAGAATATACAGAACACATAGAAATACAGAGTATATGCAATGTACTTCTATTACACCATCTCATACACGTCACTATGTACAGAACACACAGAAATACAGAGTATATGCAATGTACTTCTATTATATCATCTCATACACGTCACTATGTACAGAACACACACAGAAATACAGAGTATATGCAATGTACTTCTATTATATCATCTCATACACGTCAGAATATACAGAACACATAGAAATACAGAGTATATGCAATGTACTTCTATTACACCATCTCATACACGTCAGTATGTACAGAACACACAGAAATAGAGAGTATATGCAATGTGCTTCTATTATATCATCTCATACACGTCACTATGTACAGAACACACACAGAAATACAGAGTATATGCAATGTGCTTCTATTATATCATCTCATACACGTCAGTATGTACAGAACACACAGAAATACAGAGTATATGCAATGTGCTTCTATTATATCATCTCATACACGTCACTATGTACAGAACACACACAGAAATACAGAGTATATGCAATGTGCTTCTATTATATCATCTCATACACGTCAGTATGTACAGAACACACAGAAATACAGAGTATATGCAATGTGCTTCTATTATATCATCTCATACACGTCACTATGTACAGAACACACACAGAAATACAGAGTATATGCAATGTACTTCTATTATATCATCTCATACACGTCAGTATGTACAGAACACACACAGAAATACAGAGTATATGCAATGTGCTTCTATTACACCATCTCATACACGTCAGAATATACAGAACACACAGAAATACAGAGTATATGCAATGTGCTTCTATTATATCATCTCATACACGTCAGTATGTACAGAACACACAGAAATACAGAGTATATGCAATGTACTTCTATTATATCATCTCATACACGTCACTATGTACAGAACACACAGAAAATAAGATTTTACTTACCGATAAATCTATTTCTCGTAGTCCGTAGTGGATGCTGGGACTCCGTCAGGACCATGGGGAATAGCGGCTCCGCAGGAGACAGGGCACAAGATGTAAAAGTTTGACCACTAGGTGGTGTGTACTGGCTCCTCCCCCTATGACCCTCCTCCAAGCCTCAGTTAGGATACTGTGCCCGGACGAGCGTACACAATAAGGAAGGATTTTGAATCCCGGGTAAGACTCATACCAGCCACACCAATCACACCGTACAACTTGTGATCTGAACCCAGTTAACAGTATGACAAACGTAGGAGCCTCTGAACAGACGGCTCACAACAATAACAACCCGATTTTTTTGTAACAATAACTATGTACAAGTATTGCAGACAATCCGCACTTGGGATGGGCGCCCAGCATCCACTACGGACTACGAGAAATAGATTTAATCGGTAAGTAAAATCTTATTTTCTCTGACGTCATAGTGGATGCTGGGACTCCGTCAGGACCATGGGGATTATACCAAAGCTCCCAAACGGGCGGGAGAGTGCGGATGACTCTGCAGCACCGAATGAGAGAACTCCAGGTCCTCCTTAGCCATGGTATCAAATTTGTAGAATTTTACAAACGTGTTCTCCCCTGACCACGTAGCTGCTCGGCAGAGTTGTAATGCCGAGACCCCTCGGGCAGCCGCCCAAGATGAGCCCACCTTCCTTGTGGAATGGGCCTTGACAGATTTAGGCTGTGGCAGGCCTGCCACAGAATGTGCAAGTTGAATTGTGCTACAAATCCAACGAGCAATCGTCTGCTTAGAAGCAGGAGCACCCAGCTTGTTGGGTGCATACAGTATAAACAGCGAGTCAGATTTTCTGACTCCAGCCGTCCTTGAAATATATATTTTCAATGCTCTGACAACGTCCAGCAACTTGGAATCCTCCAAATCGCTAGTAGCCGCAGGCACCACAATAGGCTGGTTCAGGTGAAACGCTGAAACCACCTTAGGCAGAAAGTGAGGACGCGTCCGCAGTTCTGCCCTGTCCGAATGGAAAATCAGATATGGGCTTTTATACGATAAAGCCGCCAATTCTGACACTCTCCTGGCTGAAGCCAGGGCCAGTAGCATGGTTACTTTCCATGTAAGATATTTCAAATCCACCGATTTGAGTGGCTCAAACCAATGGGATTTGAGAAAATCCAAAACTACATTAAGATCCCACGGTGCCACTGGGGGCACAACCGGGGGCTGTATATGTAGTACTCCTTTTACAAAAGTCTGGACTTCAGGAACTGAAGCCAATTCTTTCTGGAAGAAAATCGACAGGGCCGAAATTTGAACCTTAATGGACCCTAATTTGAGGCCCATAGACAGTCCTGTTTGCAGGAAATGTAGGAATCGACCCAGTTGAAATTCCTCCGTCGGGGCCTTCCTGGCCTCACACCACGCAACATATTTTCTCCAAATGCGGTGATAATGTTGTGCAGTCACCTCCTTCCTGGCTTTTACCAGGGTAGGGATGACCTCTTCCGGAATGCCTTTTTCCCTTAGGATTCGGCGTTCAACCGCCATGCCGTCAAACGCAGCCGCGGTAAGTCTTGGAATAGACACGGTCCCTGCTGAAGCAGGTCCCGTCTTAGAGGTAGAGGCCACGGATCTTCCGTGAGCATCTCCTGAAGTTCCGGATACCAAGTTCTTCTTGGCCAATCCGGAGCCACGAGTATCGTTCTTACTCCCCTTTGCCGTATAATTCTCAGTACTTTTGGTATGAGAGGCAGAGGAGGAAACACATACACTGACTGGTACACCCATGGTGTTACCAGAGCGTCTACAGCTATTGCCTGAGGGTCTCTTGACCTGGCGCAATACCTGTCCAGTTTTTTGTTGAGGCGGGACGCCATCATGTCCACCATTGGTCTTTCCCAATGGACCACAATCATGTGGAAGACTTCTGGATGAAGTCCCCACTCTCCCGGGTGCAGATCGTGTCTGCTGAGGAAGTCTGCTTCCCAGTTGTCCACTCCCGGGATGAACACAGCTGACAGTGCTAACACATGATTTTCTGCCCAGCGGAGAATCCTTGCAGCTTCTGCCATTGCCCTCCTGCTTCTTGTGCCGCCCTGTCTGTTTACGTGGGCGACTGCCGTGATGTTGTCCGACTGAATCAACACCGGCTGACCCTGAAGCAGAGGTTTTGCCAGGCTTAGAGCATTGTAGATTGCTCTTAGCTCCAGTATATTTATGTGAAGAGACGTCTCCAGGCTTGACCACACGCCCTGGAAGTTTCTTCCCTGTGTGACCGCTCCCCAGCCTCTCAGGCTGGCATCCGTGGTCACTAGGACCCAGTTCTGTATGCCGAATCTGCGGCCCTCTAACAGATGAGCACTCTGCAACCACCATAGCAGAGACACTCTTGTCCTTGTGGACAATTTTATCCGCTGATGCATCTGCAGATGCGATCCGGACCATTTGTCCAGCAGATCCCACTGAAAAGTTCGTGCATGGAATCTGCCGAATGGAATCGCTTCGTAAGAAGCTACCATTTTTCCCAGGACTCTTGTGCATTGATGCACAGACACTTTTCCTGGTTTTAGGAGGTTCCTGACTAGATCGGATAACTCCCTGGCTTTCTCCTCCGGAAGAAATTCCTTTTTCTGAACAGTGTCCAGAATCATCCCTAGGAACAACAGACGTGTCGTCGGGATCAGTTGGGATTTTGGAAAATTCAGAATCCACCCGTGTTGTTGGAGCACTACTTGGGTTAGTGCTACTCCGACCTCCAGCTGTTCTCTGGATCTTGCCCTTATCAGGAGATCGTCCAAGTAAGGGATAATTAAGACGCCTTCTCTTCGAAGAAGGATCATCATTTCGGCCATTACCTTGGTAAAGACCCGGGGTGCCGTGGACAATCCAAACGGCAGCGTCTGAAACTGATAATGACAGTTTTGGACCACTAACCTGAGGTACCCTTGGTGTAGGAGGGGTACCTTGACTATCACCTGCTGAGAATACAGCTTGTGAATGGCCTCCAATACCGTCGCCCTGTCGGAGGGAGACGTTGGCAAAGCAGACTTTAGGAAACGGCGAGGAGGGGACTTCTCGAATTCCAACCTGTAACCCTGAGATACTACCTGCAGGATCCAGGGGTCCACCTGCGAGTGAGCCCACTGTGCGCTGAAATGTTTGAGGCGACCCCCCACCGCCCCTGAGTCTGCTTGTAAGGTCCCAGCGTCATTCTGACGCCTTTGTAGAAGCCGGGGAGGGCTTCTGCTCCTGGGAAGGAGCTGCTTGTTGCAGTCTCTTACCCTTTCCTTTGCCTCGGGGCAAATAGGAATGTCCTTTTGCTCGTTTGTTCTTATAGGAACGAAAGGACTGCGGCTGAAAAACCTGCGGCTTTTTCTGCTGGGAGGTGACCTGGGGTAAAAAGGTGGATTTTCCGGCCGTTGCCGTGGCCACCAGATCCGATAGACCGACCCCAAATAATTCCTCCCCCTTATACGGCAATACTTCCATATGTCGTTTGGAATCCGCATCACCTGACCACTGGCGCGTCCATAAACTTCTTCTGGCAGATATGGACATCGCACTTACTCTTGATGCCAGAGTGCAAATATCTCTCTGTGCATCTCGCATATAAAGAAATGCATCCTTTAACTGCTCTATAGTCAGTAAAATACTGTCCCTATCCAGGGTATCAATATTTTCAGACAGTGACTCCGACCAAGCCACGCCAGCACTGCACATCCAGGCTGAGGCGATTGCTGGTCTCAGTATAACATCCGTATGTGTGTATATACTTTTTAATGTATTCTCCAGCCTCCTATCAGCTGGATCCTTGAGGGCGGCCGTATCAGGAGACGGTAACGCCACTTGCTTTGATAAGCGTGTGAGCGCCTTATCCACCCTAGGAGGTGTTTCCCAGCGCGCCCTAACCTCTGGCGGGAAAGGGTATAATGCCAATAACTTCTTTGAAATTAGCAGTTTTCTATCTGGGGTAACCCACGCTTCATCACACACTTCATTCAGTTCCTCTGATTCAGGAAAAACTATCGGTAGTTTTTTCACACCCCACATAATACCCCTTTTTGTGGTACTTGCAGTATCAGAGATATGCAAAGCCTCCTTCATTGCCGTGATCATATAACGTGTGGCCCTACTGGAAAATACGTTTGTTTCTTCACCGTCGACACTGGATTCAGTGTCAGTGTCTGTGTCGACCGACTGAGGTAAAGGGCGTTTTACAGCCCCTGACGGTGTCTGAGACGCCTGGACAGGTACTAACTGGTTTGCCGGCTGTCTCATGTCGTCAACCGACTTTTGTAGCGTGCTGACACTATCCCGTAATTCCATAAACAAAGCCATCCATTCTGGTGTCGACTCCCTAGGGGGTGACATCACCATTACAGGCAATTGCTCCGCCTCCACGCCAACATCGTCCTTATACATGTCGACACACACGTACCGACACACAGCAGACACACAGGGAATGCTCTGATAGAAGACAGGACCCCACTAGCCCTTTGGGGAGACAGAGGGAGAGTTTGCCAGCACACACCCAAGCGCTATAAATATATATATAGGGACAACCTTAATAAGTGTGTTCCCTTTATAGCAGCTCAAATATTATAAATATCGCCAATAAGTGCCCCCCCTCTCTGTTTTTACCCTGTTTCTGTAGTGCAGTGCAGGGGAGAGTCCTGGGAGCCTTCCTCGCAGCGGAGCTGGGCAGGAAAATGGCGCTGTGTGCTGAGGAGAATAGGCCCCGCCCCCTTTTCGGCGGGCTTCTTCTCCCGGTTTTTTGGGAACCTGGCAGGGGTTAAATACATCCATATAGCCCCAGGGGCTATATGTGATATATTTTAGCCAGAATAGGTATATTACATTGCTGCCCAGGGCGCCCCCCCCAGCGCCCTGCACCCTCAGTGACCGCTGGTGTGAAGTGTGCGGAGAGCAATGGCGCACAGCTGCAGTGCTGTGCGCTACCTCATGAAGACTGAGACGTCTTCTGCCGCCGGTTTCTGGACCTCTTCTCTATTCGGCATCTGCAAGGGGGTCGGCGGCGCGGCTCCGGTGACCCATCCAGGCTGTACCTGTGATCGTCCCTCTGGAGCTAGTGTCCAGTAGCCTAAGAAGCAAATCCATCCTGCACGCAGGTGAGTTCACTTCTTCTCCCCTAAGTCCCTCGTTGCAGTGAGCCTGTTGCCAGCAGGACTCACTGAAAATAAAAAACCTAACAAACTTTTTCTAAGCAGCTCTTTAGGAGAGCCACCTAGATTGCACCCTTCTCGGCCGGGCACAAAAATCTAACTGAGGCTTGGAGGAGGGTCATAGGGGGAGGAGCCAGTACACACCACCTAGTGGTCAAACTTTTAAATTTTGTGCCCTGTCTCCTGCGGAGCCGCTATTCCCCATGGTCCTGACGGAGTCCCAGCATCCACTAGGACGTCAGAGAAATAGAGAGTATATGCAATGTGCTTCTATTATATCATCTCATACACGTCAGTATATACAGAACACACAGAAATAGAGAGTATATGCAATGTGCTTCTATTATATCATCTCATACACGTCAGTATATACAGAGCACACAGAAATACAGAGTATATGCAATGTACTTCTATTATACTGTCTCATACACGTCACTATGTACAGAACACACAGAAATACAGAGTATATGCAATGTGCTTCTATTATATCATCTCATACACGTCAGTATGTACAGAACACACAGAAATACAGAGTATATGCAATGTACTTCTATTATACCATCTCATACACGTCAGTATATACAGAACACACAGAAATACAGAGGATATGCAATGTACTTCTATTATATCATCTCATACACGTCAGTATATACACAACACACAGAAATACAGAGTATATGCAATGTACTTCTATTATACTATCTCATACACGTCAGTATGTACAGAACACACAGAAATACAGAG
The DNA here is from genome assembly GCF_028390025.1 of Pseudophryne corroboree. Lineage (NCBI taxonomy): Eukaryota > Metazoa > Chordata > Amphibia > Anura > Myobatrachidae > Pseudophryne > Pseudophryne corroboree. Next base: position 482,748,997 of record NC_086452.1, read on the forward strand.
GATATGCAATGTACTTCTATTATATCATCTCATACACGTCAGTATGTACAGAACACACAGAAATACAGAGTATATGCAATGTGCTTCTATTATATCATCTCATACACGTCAGTATGTACAGAAAACACAGAAATACAGAGTATATGCAATATACTTCTATTATACCATCTCATACACGTCAGTATATACAGAACACACAGAAATACAGAGTATATGCAATGTGCTTCTATTATATCATCTCATACACGTCAGTATGTACAGAAAACACAGAAATACAGAGTATATGCAATATACTTCTATTATACTATCTCATACACGTCAGTATATACAGAACACACAGAAATACAGAGGATATGCAATGTGCTTCTATTATACCATCTCATACACGTCAGTATATACAGAACACACAGAAATACAGAGTATATGCAATGTACTTCTATTATATCATCTCATACACGTCTGTATATACAGAACACACAGAAATAGAGAGTATATGCAATGTACTTCTATTATATCATCTCATACACGTCAGTATATACAGAACACACAGAAATACAGAGTATATGCAATGTACTTCTATTATATCATCTCATACACGTCAGTATATACAGAACACACAGAAATACAGAGTATATGCAATATACTTCTATTATACTATCTCATACACGTCACTAGGGCCCTCATTCCGAGTTGTTCGCTCGGTATTTTTCATCGCATCGCAATGAAAATCCGCTTAGTACGCATGCGCAATGTTCGCACTGCGACTGCGCCAAGTAACTTTGCTATATGTAGAAAGTAATTTTACTCACGGCTTTTTCATCGCTCCGGCGAACGTAATGTGATTGACAGGAAATGGGTGTTACTGGGCGGAAACACGGCGTTTCAGGGGCGTGTGGCTGAAAACGCTACCGTTTCCGGAAAAAACGCAGGAGTGGCCGGAGAAACGGTGGGAGTGCCTGGGCGAACGCTGGGTGTGTTTGTGACGTCAACCAGGAACGACAAGCACTGAACTGATCGCACAGGCAGAGTAAGTCTGAAGCTACTCTGAAACTGCTAAGTAGTTAGTAATCGCAATATTGCGAATACATCGGTCGCAATTTTAAGAAGCTAAGATTCACTCCCAGTAGGCGGCGGCTTAGCGTGTGTAACTCTGCTAAATTCGCCTTGCGACCGATCAACTCGGAATGAGGGCCTATGTACAGAACACACAGAAATACAGAGTACATGCAATGTGCTTCTATTATATCATCTCATACACGTCACTATGTACAGAACACACAGAAATACAGAGGATATGCAATGTGCTTCTATTATATCATCTCATACACGTCACTATGTACAGAACACACAGAAATACAGAGGATATGCAATGTGCTTCTATTATACCATCTCATACACGTCAGTATATACAGAACACACAGAAATACAGAGGATATGCAATGTGCTTCTATTATATCATCTCATACACGTCAGTATGTACAGAACACACAGAAATAGAGAGTATATGCAATGTACTTCTATTATATCATCTCATACACGTCAGTATGTACAGAACACACAGAAATACAGAGGATATGCAATGTGCTTCTATTATATCATCTCATACACGTCAGTATGTACAGAACACACAGAAATACAGAGTATATGCAATGTACTTCTATTATACCATCTCATACACGTCAGTATGTACAGAACACACAGAAATACAGAGTATATGCAATGTACTTCTATTATATCATCTCATACACGTCACTATGTACAGAACACACAGAAATACAGAGTATATGCAATGTACTTCTATTATATCATCTCATACACGTCAGTATATACAGAACACACAGACATAGAGAGTATATGCAATGTACTTCTATTATATCATCTCATACACGTCAGTATGTACAGAACACACAGAAATACAGAGTATATGCAATGTACTTCTATTATATCATCTCATACACGTCACTATGTACAGAACACACAGAAATACAGAGTATATGCAATGTACTTCTATTATATCATCTCATACACGTCAGTATATACAGAACACACAGACATAGAGAGTATATGCAATGTACTTCTATTATATCATCTCATACACGTCAGTATATACAGAACACACAGAAATACAGAGTATATGCAATGTACTTCTATTATATCATCTCATACACGTCAGTATATACAGAACACACAGAAATACAGAGTATATGCAATGTGCTTCTATTATATCATCTCATACACGTCACTATGTACAGAACACACTGAAATACAGAGTATATGCAATGTACTTCTATTATATCATCTCATTCACGTCAGTATGTACAGAAAACACAGAAATACAGAGGATATGCAATGTACTTCTATTATACCATCTCATACACGTCAGTATATACACAACACACAGAAATACAGAGTATATGCAATGTACTTCTATTATATCATCTCATTCACGTCAGTATGTACAGAACACACAGAAATACAGAGTATATGCAATGTGCTTCTATTATATAATCTCATACACGTCAGTATATACAGAACACACAGAAATACAGAGGATATGCAATGTACTTCTATTATATCATCTCATACACGTCAGTATGTACAGAGCACACAGAAATACAGAGTATATGCAATGTACTTCTATTACACCATCTCATACACGTCTGTATATACAGAACACACAGAAATACAGAGGATATGCAATGTACTTCTATTATATCATCTCATTCACGTCACTATGTACAGAACACACAGAAATAGAGAGTATATGCAATGTACTTCTATTATATCATCTCATACACGTCAGTATGTACAGAGCACACAGAAATACAGAGTATATGAAATGTACTTCTATTATATCATCTCATACACGTCACTATGTACAGAACACACAGAAATACAGAGTATATGCAATGTGCTTCTATTATATCATCTCATACACGTCAGTATGTACAGAACACACAGAAATACAGAGTATATGCAATGTACTTCTATTATATCATCTCATACACGTCAGTATATACAGAACACACAGACATAGAGAGTATATGCAATGTACTTCTATTATATCATCTCATACACGTCAGTATATACAGAACACACAGAAATACAGAGTATATGCAATGTGCTTCTATTATATCATCTCATACACGTCACTATGTACAGAACACACTGAAATACAGAGTATATGCAATGTACTTCTATTATATCATCTCATTCACGTCAGTATGTACAGAAAACACAGAAATACAGAGTATATGCAATGTGCTTCTATTATATCATCTCATACACGTCACTATGTACAGAACACACAGAAATACAGAGTATATGCAATGTGCTTCTATTATATCATCTCATACACGTCAGTATGTACAGAACACACAGAAATACAGAGTATATACAATGTACTTCTATTATATCATCTCATACACGTCAGTATATACAGAACACACAGAAATACAGAGTATATACAATGTACTTCTATTATATCATCTCATACACGTCAGTATGTACAGAGCACACAGAAATACAGAGTATATGCAATGTACTTCTATTATACTATCTCATACACGTCAGTATATACACAACACACAGAAATACAGAGGATATGCAATGTACTTCTATTATATCATCTCATTCACGTCAGTATGTACAGAGCACACAGAAATACAGAGTATATGCAATGTACTTCTATTATACTATCTCATACACGTCAGTATATACACAACACACAGAAATACAGAGGATATGCAATGTACTTCTATTATATCATCTCATTCACGTCAGTATGTACAGAAAACACAGAAATACAGAGTATATGCAATGTGCTTCTATTATATCATCTCATACACGTCACTATGTACAGAACACACAGAAATACAGAGTATATGCAATGTGCTTCTATTATATCATCTCATACACGTCAGTATGTACAGAACACACAGAAATACAGAGTATATACAATGTACTTCTATTATATCATCTCATACACGTCAGTATATACAGAACACACAGAAATACAGAGTATATACAATGTACTTCTATTATATCATCTCATACACGTCAGTATGTACAGAGCACACAGAAATACAGAGTATATGCAATGTACTTCTATTACACCATCTCATACACGTCACTATGTACAGAACAAACAGAAATACAGAGTATATGCAATGTACTTCTATTACACCATCTCATACACGTCACTATGTACAGAACACACAGAAATACAGAGTATATGCAATGTGCTTCTATTATATCATCTCATACACGTCACTATGTACAGAACACACAGAAATACAGAGTATATGCAATGTGCTACTATTATATCATCTCATACACGTCAGTATGTACAGAACACACAGAAATACAGAGTATATGCAATGTGCTACTATTATATCATCTCATACACGTCAGTATGTACAGAACACACAGAAATACAGAGTATATGCAATGTGCTACTATTATATCATCTCATACACGTCAGTATGTACAGAACACACAGAAATAGAGAGTATATGCAATGTACTTCTATTATATCATCTCATACACGTCAGGATATACAGAACACACAGAAATACAGAGTATATGCAATGTGCTTCTATTATATCATCTCATACACGTCACTATGTACAGAACACACAGAAATACAGAGTATATGCAATGTGCTTCTATTATATCATCTCATACACGTCAGTATGTACAGAACACACAGAAATACAGAGTATATGCAATGTGCTTCTATTATATCATCTCATACACGTCAGTATGTACAGAACACACAGAAATACAGAGTATATGCAATGTGCTTCTATTATATCATCTCATACACGTCAGTATGTACAGAACACACAGAAATACAGAGTATATGCAATGTGCTTCTATTATATCATCTCATACACGTCAGTATGTACAGAACACACAGAAATACAGAGTATATGCAATGTGCTTCTATTATATCATCTCATACACGTCAGGATATACAGAACACACAGAAATACAGAGTATATGCAATGTGCTTCTATTATATCATCTCATACACGTCAGTATGTACAGAACACACAGAAATACAGAGTATATGCAATGTGCTTCTATTATATCATCTCATACACGTCAGTATGTACAGAACACACAGAAATACAGAGTATATGCAATGTGCTTCTATTATATCATCTCATACACGTCACTATGTACAGAACACACAGAAATACAGAGTATATGCAATGTACTTCTATTATATCATCTCATACACGTCAGTATATACAGAACACACTGAAATACAGAGTATATGCAATGTACTTCTATTATACTATCTCATACACGTCACTATGTACAGAACACACAGAAATACAGAGTATATGCAATGTACTTCTATTATATCATCTCATACACGTCAGTATATACAGAGCACACAGAAATACAGAGTATATGCAATGTACTTCTATTATATCATCTCATACACGTCAGTATATACAGAACACACAGAAATACAGAGTATATGCAATGTACTTCTATTATACCATCTCATACACGTCAGTATGTACAGAACACACAGAAATACAGAGGATATGCAATGTACTTCTATTATATCATCTCATACACGTCACTATATACAGAACACACAGAAATACAGAGTATATGCAATGTGCTTCTATTATATCATCTCATACACGTCACTATGTACAGAACACACAGAAATACAGAGTATATGCAATGTGCTTCTATTATATCATCTCATACACGTCAGTATGTACAGAACACACAGAAATACAGAGTATATGCAATGTACTTCTATTATACCATCTCATACACGTCACTATGTACAGAACACACAGAAATACAGAGTATATGCAATGTACTTCTATTACACCATCTCATACACGTCAGTATATACAGAACACATAGAAATACAGAGGATATGCAATGTGCTTCTATTATACCATCTCATACACGTCAGTATGTACAGAACACACAGAAATACAGAGTATATGCAATGTACTTCTATTATATCATCTCATACACGTCAGTATATACAGAACACACTGAAATACAGAGTATATGCAATGTACTTCTATTATACTATCTCATACACGTCAGTATGTACAGAACACACTGAAATACAGAGTATATGCAATGTACTTCTATTACACCATCTCATACACGTCACTATGTACAGAACACACAGAAATACAGAGTATATGCAATGTACTTCTATTATATCATCTCATACACGTCAGTATATACAGAACACACTGAAATACAGAGTATATGCAATGTACTTCTATTATACTATCTCATACACGTCAGTATGTACAGAACACACTGAAATACAGAGTATATGCAATGTACTTCTATTACACCATCTCATACACGTCACTATGTACAGAACACACTGAAATACAGAGTATATGCAATGTACTTCTATTACACCATCTCATACACGTCACTATGTACAGAACACACTGAAATACAGAGTATATGCAATGTACTTCTATTACACCATCTCATACACGTCACTATGTACAGAACACACAGAAATACAGAGTATATGCAATGTACTTCTATTATACTATCTCATACACGTCAGTATGTACAGAACACACAGAAATACAGAGTATATGCAATGTACTTCTATTATATCATCTCATACACGTCAGTATATACAGAACACACTGAAATACAGAGTATATGCAATGTACTTCTATTATACTATCTCATACACGTCAGTATGTACAGAACACACTGAAATACAGAGTATATGCAATGTACTTCTATTACACCATCTCATACACGTCACTATGTACAGAACACACAGAAATACAGAGTATATGCAATGTACTTCTATTATATCATCTCATACACGTCAGTATATACAGAACACACTGAAATACAGAGTATATGCAATGTACTTCTATTACACCATCTCATACACGTCACTATGTACAGAACACACTGAAATACAGAGTATATGCAATGTACTTCTATTACACCATCTCATACACGTCACTATGTACAGAACACACAGAAATACAGAGTATATGCAATGTACTTCTATTATACTATCTCATACACGTCAGTATGTACAGAACACACTGAAATACAGAGTATATGCAATGTACTTCTATTACACCATCTCATACACGTCACTATGTACAGAACACACAGAAATACAGAGTATATGCAATGTACTTCTATTATATCATCTCATACACGTCAGTATATACAGAACACACAGAAATACAGAGTATATGCAATGTGCTTCTATTATATCATCTCATACACGTCACTATATACAGAACACACAGAAATACAGAGGATATGCAATGTACTTCTATTATATCATCTCATACACGTCAGTATATACAGAACACACTGAAATACAGAGTATATGCAATGTACTTCTATTATATCATCTCATACACGTCAGTATGTACAGAACACACAGAAATACAGAGTATATGCAATGTACTTCTATTATACTATCTCATACACGTCAGTATGTACAGAACACACAGAAATACAGAGTATATGCAATGTACTTCTATTATATCATCTCATACACGTCACTATGTACAGAACACACAGAAATACAGAGTATATGCAATGTACTTCTATTATATCATCTCATACACGTCACTATGTACAGAACACACAGAAATACAGAGTATATGCAATGTGCTTCTATTATATCATCTCATACACGTCACTATGTACAGAACACACAGAAATACAGAGTATATGCAATGTGCTTCTATTATATCATCTCATACACGTCACTATGTACAGAACACACAGAAATACAGAGTATATGCAATGTACTTCTATTATATCATCTCATACACGTCAGTATATACAGAACACACTGAAATACAGAGTATATGCAATGTACTTCTATTATATCATCTCATACACGTCAGTATGTACAGAACACACAGAAATACAGAGTATATGCAATGTACTTCTATTATACTATCTCATACACGTCACTATGTACAGAACACACAGAAATACAGAGTATATGCAATGTACTTCTATTATACCATCTCATACACGTCAGTATATACAGAACACACTGAAATACAGAGTATATGCAATGTACTTCTATTATACTATCTCATACACGTCAGTATATACAGAACACACAGAAATACAGAGTATATGCAATGTGCTTCTATTATATCATCTCATACACGTCAGTATATACATAGCACACAGAAATACAGAGTATATGCAATGTACTTCTATTATATCATCTCATACACGTCACTATGTACAGAACACACAGAAATACAGAGTATATGCAATGTACTTCTATTACACCATCTCATACACGTCAGTATGTACAGAACACACAGAAATACAGAGGATATGCAATGTGCTTCTATTATATCATCTCATACACGTCACTATGTACAGAACACACAGAAATACAGAGTATATGCAATGTACTTCTATTATACTATCTCATACACGTCAGTATGTACAGAACACACAGAAATACAGAGTATATGCAATGTACTTCTATTATATCATCTCATACACGTCACTATGTACAGAACACACAGAAATACAGAGTATATGCAATGTACTTCTATTATATCATCTCATACACGTCAGTATATACAGAACACACTGAAATACAGAGTATATGCAATGTACTTCTATTATATCATCTCATACACGTCAGTATGTACAGAACACACAGAAATACAGAGTATATGCAATGTACTTCTATTATACTATCTCATACACGTCACTATGTACAGAACACACAGAAATACAGAGTATATGCAATGTACTTCTATTATACCATCTCATACACGTCAGTATATACAGAACACACTGAAATACAGAGTATATGCAATGTACTTCTATTATACTATCTCATACACGTCAGTATATACAGAACACACAGAAATACAGAGTATATGCAATGTGCTTCTATTATATCATCTCATACACGTCAGTATATACATAGCACACAGAAATACAGAGTATATGCAATGTACTTCTATTATATCATCTCATACACGTCACTATGTACAGAACACACAGAAATACAGAGTATATGCAATGTACTTCTATTACACCATCTCATACACGTCAGTATGTACAGAACACACAGAAATACAGAGGATATGCAATGTGCTTCTATTATATCATCTCATACACGTCACTATGTACAGAACACACAGAAATACAGAGTATATGCAATGTACTTCTATTATACTATCTCATACACGTCAGTATATACAGAACACACAGAAATACAGAGTATATGCAATGTGCTTCTATTATATCATCTCATACACGTCAGTATATACATAGCACACAGAAATACAGAGTATATGCAATGTGCTTCTATTATATCATCTCATACACGTCACTATGTACAGAACACACAGAAATACAGAGTATATGCAATGTACTTCTATTATATCATCTCATACACGTCACTATGTACAGAACACACAGAAATACAGAGTATATGCAATGTACTTCTATTATACCATCTCATACACGTCAGTATGTACAGAACACACAGAAATACAGAGTATATGCAATGTACTTCTATTATATCATCTCATACACGTCACTATGTACAGAACACACAGAAATACAGAGGATATGCAACGTACTTCTATTATATCATCTCATACACGTCACTATATACAGAACACACAAAAATACAGAGGATATGCAATGTACTTCTATTATACTATCTCATACACGTCAGTATATACAGAACACACAGAAATACAGAGTATATGCAATGTACTTCTATTATATCATCTCATACACGTCAGTATGTACAGAACACACAGAAATACAGAGGATATGCAACGTACTTCTATTATATCATCTCATACACGTCAGTATGTACAGAACACACAGAAATACAGAGTATATGCAATGTACTTCTATTATATCATCTCATACACGTCAGTATGTACAGAACACACAGAAATACAGAGTATATGCAATATACTTCTATTATATCATCTCATACACGTCAGTATGTACAGAACACACAGAAATACAGAGTATATGCAATGTACTTCTATTATATCATCTCATACACGTCACTATGTACAGAACACACAGAAATACAGAGTATATGCAATGTACTTCTATTATATCATCTCATACACGTCACTATGTACAGAACACACAGAAATACAGAGGATATGCAATGTACTTCTATTATATCATCTCATACACGTCAGTATATACAGAACACACAGAAATACAGAGTATATGCAATGTGCTTCTATTATATCATCTCATACACGTCAGTATGTACAGAACACACAGAAATACAGAGTATATACAATGTACTTCTATTATATCATCTCATACACGTCAGTATGTACAGAACACACAGAAATACAGAGTATATGCAATGTGCTTCTATTATATCATCTCATACACGTCACTATGTACAGAACACACAGAAATACAGAGTATATGCAATGTGCTTCTATTATATCATCTCATACACGTCAGTATGTACAGAACACACAGAAATACAGAGTATATGCAATGTGCTTCTATTATATCATCTCATACACGTCAGTATGTACAGAACACACAGAAATACAGAGTATATACAATGTACTTCTATTATATCATCTCATACACGTCAGTATGTACAGAACACACAGAAATACAGAGGATATGCAATGTACTTCTATTATATCATCTCATACACGTCACTATATACAGAACACACAAAAATACAGAGGATATGCAATGTACTTCTATTATATCATCTCATACACGTCAGTATATACAGAACACACAGAAATACAGAGTATATGCAATGTACTTCTATTATATCATCTCATACACGTCAGTATATACAGAACACACAAAAATACAGAGGATATGCAATGTACTTCTATTATATCATCTCATACACGTCAGTATGTACAGAGCACACAGAAATACAGAGTATATGCAATGTACTTCTATTATACTATCTCATACACGTCAGTATATACAGAACACACAGAAATACAGAGTATATGCAATGTACTTCTATTATATCATCTCATACACGTCACTATATACAGAACACACAAAAATACAGAGGATATGCAATGTACTTCTATTATATCATCTCATACACGTCAGTATATACAGAACACACAAAAATACAGAGGATATGCAATGTACTTCTATTATATCATCTCATACACGTCAGTATGTACAGAACACACAGAAATACAGAGTATATGCAATGTACTTCTATTATACTATCTCATACACGTCAGTATATACAGAACACACAGAAATACAGAGTATATGCAATGTACTTCTATTATATCATCTCATACACGTCACTATATACAGAACACACAAAAATACAGAGGATATGCAATGTACTTCTATTATATCATCTCATACACGTCAGTATGTACAGAGCACACAGAAATACAGAGTATATGCAATGTACTTCTATTATACTATCTCATACACGTCAGTATGTACAGAGCACACAGAAATACAGAGGATATGCAATGTACTTCTATTATACTATCTCATACACGTCAGTATATACAGAACACACAGAAATACAGAGTATATGCAATGTACTTCTATTATATCATCTCATACACGTCAGTATATACAGAACACACAGAAATACAGAGTATATGCAATGTGCTTCTATTATATCATCTCATACACGTCAGTATATACAGAGCACACAGAAATACAGAGTATATGCAACGTACTTCTATTATACTGTCTCATACACGTCACTATGTACAGAACACACAGAAATACAGAGTATATGCAATGTACTTCTATTATATCATCTCATACACGTCACTATGTACAGAGCACACAGAAATACAGAGTATATGCAATGTACTTCTATTATACCATCTCATACACGTCAGTATGTACAGAGCACACAGAAATACAGAGTATATGCAATGTACTTCTATTATACTATCTCATACACGTCAGTATGTACAGAGCACACAGAAATACAGAGGATATGCAATGTACTTCTATTATACTATCTCATACACGTCAGTATATACAGAACACACAGAAATACAGAGTATATGCAATGTACTTCTATTATATCATCTCATACACGTCAGTATATACAGAACACACAGAAATACAGAGTATATGCAATGTGCTTCTATTATATCATCTCATACACGTCAGTATGTACAGAACACACAGAAATACAGAGGATATGCAACGTACTTCTATTATATCATCTCATACACGTCAGTATGTACAGAACACACAGAAATACAGAGTATATGCAATGTACTTCTATTATATCATCTCATACACGTCAGTATGTACAGAACACACAGAAATACAGAGTATATGCAATATACTTCTATTATATCATCTCATACACGTCAGTATGTACAGAACACACAGAAATACAGAGTATATGCAATGTACTTCTATTATATCATCTCATACACGTCAGTATATACAGAACACACAGAAATACAGAGTATATGCAATATACTTCTATTATATCATCTCATACACGTCAGTATGTACAGAACACACAGAAATACAGAGTATATGCAATGTACTTCTATTATATCATCTCATACACGTCAGTATGTACAGAACACACAGAAATACAGAGTATATGCAATGTACTTCTATTATATCATCTCATACACGTCACTATGTACAGAACACACAGAAATACAGAGTATATGCAATGTGCTTCTATTATATCATCTCATACACGTCACTATGTACAGAACACACAGAAATACAGAGTATATGCAATGTGCTTCTATTATATCATCTCATACACGTCACTATGTACAGAACACACAGAAATACAGAGTATATGCAATGTACTTCTATTATACTATCTCATACACGTCACTATGTACAGAACACACAGAAATACAGAGTATATGCAATGTGCTTCTATTATACCATCTCATACACGTCAGTATATACATAGCACACAGAAATACAGAGTATATGCAATGTACTTCTATTATATCATCTCATACACGTCAGTATGTACAGAACACACAGAAATACAGAGGATATGCAATGTGCTTCTATTATACCATCTCATACACGTCAGTATATACATAGCACACAGAAATACAGAGGATATGCAATGTACTTCTATTATATCATCTCATACACGTCAGTATATACAGAACACACAGAAATACAGAGTATATGCAATGTACTTCTATTATATCATCTCATACACGTCAGTATATACAGAACACACAGAAATACAGAGTATATGCAATGTACTTCTATTATATCATCTCATACACGTCAGTATATACAGAACACACAGAAATACAGAGTATATGCAATGTACTTCTATTATATCATCTCATACACGTCAGTATGTACAGAACACACACAAATACAGAGTATATGCAATGTACTTCTATTATACCATCTCATACACGTCAGTATGTACAGAACACACAGAAATACAGAGTATATGCAATGTACTTCTATTATACTATCTCATACACGTCAGTATGTACAGAACACACAGAAATACAGAGGATATGCAATGTACTTCTATTATATCATCTCATACACGTCAGTATATACAGAACACACAGAAATACAGAGGATATGCAATGTACTTCTATTATACTATCTCATACACGTCAGTATGTACAGAACACACAGAAATACAGAGGATATGCAATGTACTTCTATTATATCATCTCATACACGTCAGTATATACAGAACACACAGAAATACAGAGTATATGCAATGTACTTCTATTATATCATCTCATACACGTCAGTATATACAGAACACACAGAAATACAGAGTATATGCAATGTACTTCTATTATATCATCTCATACACGTCAGTATATACAGAACACACTGAAATACAGAGTATATGCAATGTACTTCTATTATACTATCTCATACACGTCACTATGTACAGAACACACAGAAATACAGAGTATATGCAATGTGCTTCTATTATATCATCTCATACACGTCACTATGTACAGAACACACAGAAATACAGAGTATATGCAATGTACTTCTATTATACTATCTCATACACGTCAGTATGTACAGAACACACAGAAATACAGAGGATATGCAATATACTTCTATTATATCATCTCATACACGTCAGTATGTACAGAACACACAGAAATACAGAGGATTTGCAACGTACTTCTATTATATCATCTCATACACGTCAGTATGTACAGAACACACAGAAATACAGAGTATATGCAATGTACTTCTATTATATCATCTCATACACGTCAGTATGTACAGAACACACAGAAATACAGAGTATATGCAATGTACTTCTATTATATCATCTCATACACGTCAGTATGTACAGAACACACAGAAATACAGAGGATATGCAACGTACTTCTATTATATCATCTCATATACGTCAGTATGTACAGAACACACAGAAATACAGAGTATATGCAATGTACTTCTATTATATCATCTCATACACGTCAGTATGTACAGAACACACAGAAATACAGAGTATATGCAATATACTTCTATTATATCATCTCATACACGTCAGTATGTACAGAACACACAGAAATACAGAGTATATGCAATGTACTTCTATTATACCATCTCATACACGTCAGTATGTACAGAACACACAGAAATACAGAGTATATGCAATGTACTTCTATTATATCATCTCATACACGTCAGTATGTACAGAACACACAGAAATACAGAGGATATGCAACGTACTTCTATTATATCATCTCATATACGTCAGTATGTACAGAACACACAGAAATACAGAGTATATGCAATGTACTTCTATTATATCATCTCATACACGTCACTATGTACAGAACACACAGAAATACAGAGTATATGCAATGTACTTCTATTATATCATCTCATACACGTCACTATGTACAGAACACACAGAAATACAGAGGATATGCAATGTGCTTCTATTATATCATCTCATACACGTCACTATGTACAGAACACACAGAAATACAGAGTATATGCAATGTGCTTCTATTATATCATCTCATACACGTCACTATGTACAGAACACACAGAAATACAGAGTATATGCAATGTACTTCTATTATATCATCTCATACACGTCAGTATGTACAGAACACACAGAAATACAGAGTATATGCAATGTACTTCTATTATATCATCTCATACACGTCAGTATGTACAGAACACACAGAAATACAGAGTATATGCAATGTACTTCTATTACACCATCTCATACACGTCAGTATGTACAGAACACACAGAAATACAGAGTATATGCAATGTACTTCTATTATATCATCTCATACACGTCAGTATGTACAGAACACACAGAAATACAGAGGATATGCAACGTACTTCTATTATATCATCTCATATACGTCAGTATGTACAGAACACACAGAAATACAGAGTATATGCAATGTACTTCTATTATATCATCTCATACACGTCAGTATGTACAGAACACACAGAAATACAGAGTATATGCAATATACTTCTATTATATCATCTCATACACGTCAGTATGTACAGAACACACAGAAATACAGAGTATATGCAATGTACTTCTATTATATCATCTCATACACGTCACTATGTACAGAACACACAGAAATACAGAGTATATGCAATGTACTTCTATTATATCATCTCATACACGTCAGTATGTACAGAACACACAGAAACAAAGAGTATATGCAATATACTTCTATTATATCATCTCATACACGTCACTATGTACAGAACACACAGAAATACAGAGTATATGCAATGTACTTCTATTATATCATCTCATACACGTCAGTATGTACAGAACACACAGAAATACAGAGTATATGCAATGTACTTCTATTATATCATCTCATACACGTCACTATGTACAGAACACACAGAAATACAGAGTATATGCAATGTACTTCTATTATATCATCTCATACACGTCAGTATGTACAGAACACACAGAAATACAGAGTATATGCAATATACTTCTATTATATCATCTCATACACGTCAGTATGTACAGAACACACAGAAATACAGAGTATATGCAATGTACTTCTATTATATCATCTCATACACGTCACTATGTACAGAACACACAGAAATACAGAGTATATGCAATGTACTTCTATTATACCATCTCATACACGTCAGTATGTACAGAACACACAGAAATACAGAGTATATGCAATGTGCTTCTATTATATCATCTCATACACGTCAGTATGTACAGAACACACAGAAATACAGAGTATATGCAATGTACTTCTATTATATCATCTCATACACGTCAGTATGTACAGAACACACAGAAATACAGAGTATATGCAATGTACTTCTATTATATCATCTCATACACGTCACTATGTACAGAACACACAGAAATACAGAGGATATGCAATGTGCTTCTATTATATCATCTCATACACGTCACTATGTACAGAACACACAGAAATACAGAGTATATGCAATGTGCTTCTATTATATCATCTCATACACGTCACTATGTACAGAACACACAGAAATACAGAGTATATGCAATGTACTTCTATTATATCATCTCATACACGTCAGTATGTACAGAACACACAGAAATACAGAGTATATGCAATGTACTTCTATTATATCATCTCATACACGTCAGTATGTACAGAACACACAGAAATACAGAGTATATGCAATGTACTTCTATTACACCATCTCATACACGTCAGTATGTACAGAGCACACAGAAATACAGAGTATATGCAATGTACTTCTATTACACCATCTCATACACGTCAGTATATACAGAACACACAGAAATACAGAGGATATGCAATGTGCTTCTATTATACTATCTCATACACGTCTGTATGTACAGAACACACAGAAATACAGAATATATGCAATGTACTTCTATTATATCATCTCATACACGTCAGTATATACAGAGCACACAGAAATACAGAGTATATGCAATGTACTTCTATTATACCATCTCATACACGTCAGTATATACAGAGCACACAGAAATACAGAGTATATGCAATGTACTTCTATTATACCATCTCATACACGTCAGTATATACACAACACACAGAAATACAGAGGATATGCAATGTGCTTCTATTACACCATCTCATACACGTCACTATGTACAGAACACACAGAAATACAGAGTATATGCAATGTGCTTCTATTATACCATCTCATACACGTCAGTATATACAGAACACACAGAAATACAGAGTATATGCAATGTACTTCTATTATACTATCTCATACACGTCAGTATGTACAGAACACACAGAAATACAGAGTATATGCAATGTACTTCTATTATACCATCTCATACACGTCAGTATATACAGAACACACAGAAATACAGAGTATATGCAATGTACTTCTATTATATCATCTCATACACGTCAGTATATACAGAACACACAGAAATACAGAGTATATGCAATGTACTTCTATTATATCATCTCATACACGTCAGTATGTACAGAACACACAGAAATACAGAGTATATGCAATGTACTTCTATTATATCATCTCATACACGTCAGTATATACAGAACACACAGAAATACAGAGGATATGCAATATACTTCTATTATATCATCTCATACACGTCAGTATGTACAGAACACACAGAAATACAGAGTATATGCAATGTACTTCTATTATATCATCTCATACACGTCAGTATGTACAGAACACACAGAAATACAGAGTATATGCAATGTGCTTCTATTATACCATCTCATACACGTCAGTATATACAGAACACACAGAAATACAGAGTATATGCAATGTGCTTCTATTACACCATCTCATACACGTCAGTATGTACAGAACACACAGAAATACAGAGGATATGCAATGTGCTTCTATTATATCATCTCATACACGTCAGTATATACAGAACACACTGAAATACAGAGTATATGCAATGTACTTCTATTATACTATCTCATACACGTCACTATGTACAGAACACACAGAAATACAGAGTATATGCAATGTACTTCTATTATATCATCTCATACACGTCAGTATATACAGAGCACACAGAAATACAGAGTATATGCAATGTACTTCTATTATACCATCTCATACACGTCAGTATATACACAACACACAGAAATACAGAGGATATGCAATGTGCTTCTATTACACCATCTCATACACGTCACTATGTACAGAACACACAGAAATACAGAGTATATGCAATGTGCTTCTATTATACCATCTCATACACGTCAGTATATACAGAACACACAGAAATACAGAGTATATGCAATGTACTTCTATTATACTATCTCATACACGTCAGTATGTACAGAACACACAGAAATACAGAGTATATGCAATGTACTTCTATTATACCATCTCATACACGTCAGTATATACAGAACACACAGAAATACAGAGTATATGCAATGTACTTCTATTATATCATCTCATACACGTCAGTATATACAGAACACACAGAAATACAGAGTATATGCAATGTACTTCTATTATATCATCTCATACACGTCAGTATGTACAGAACACACAGAAATACAGAGTATATGCAATGTACTTCTATTATATCATCTCATACACGTCAGTATATACAGAACACACAGAAATACAGAGGATATGCAATATACTTCTATTATATCATCTCATACACGTCAGTATGTACAGAACACACAGAAATACAGAGTATATGCAATGTACTTCTATTATATCATCTCATACACGTCAGTATGTACAGAACACACAGAAATACAGAGTATATGCAATGTGCTTCTATTATACCATCTCATACACGTCAGTATATACAGAACACACAGAAATACAGAGTATATGCAATGTGCTTCTATTACACCATCTCATACACGTCAGTATGTACAGAACACACAGAAATACAGAGGATATGCAATGTGCTTCTATTATATCATCTCATACACGTCAGTATATACAGAACACACTGAAATACAGAGTATATGCAATGTACTTCTATTATACTATCTCATACACGTCACTATGTACAGAACACACAGAAATACAGAGTATATGCAATGTACTTCTATTATATCATCTCATACACGTCAGTATATACAGAACACACTGAAATACAGAGTATATGCAATGTACTTCTATTATACTATCTCATACACGTCACTATGTACAGAACACACAGAAATACAGAGTATATGCAATGTACTTCTATTATATCATCTCATACACGTCAGTATGTACAGAACACACAGAAATACAGAGTATATGCAATGTGCTTCTATTATATCATCTCATACACGTCAGTATGTACAGAACACACAGAAATACAGAGTATATGCAATGTGCTTCTATTATATCATCTCATACACGTCAGTATGTACAGAACACACAGAAATACAGAGTATATGCAACGTACTTCTATTATATCATCTCATACACGTCAGTATATACAGAACACACAGAAATACAGAGTATATGCAATGTACTTCTATTATATCATCTCATACACGTCAGTATGTACAGAACACACAGAAATACAGAGGATATGCAATGTACTTCTATTATATCATCTCATACACGTCAGTATATACAGAACACACAGAAATACAGAGTATATGCAATGTACTTCTATTATATCATCTCATACACGTCAGTATATACATAGCACACAGAAATACAGAGTATATGCAATGTACTTCTATTATATCATCTCATACACGTCACTATGTACAGAACACACAGAAATACAGAGGATATGCAACGTACTTCTATTATATCATCTCATACACGTCACTATATACAGAACACACAAAAATACAGAGGATATGCAATGTACTTCTATTATACTATCTCATACACGTCAGTATATACAGAACACACAGAAATACAGAGTATATGCAATGTACTTCTATTATATCATCTCATACACGTCAGTATGTACAGAACACACAGAAATACAGAGTATATGCAATATACTTCTATTATATCATCTCATACACGTCAGTATGTACAGAACACACAGAAATACAGAGTATATGCAATATACTTCTATTATACCATCTCATACACGTCAGTATGTACAGAACACACAGAAATACAGAGTATATGCAATGTACTTCTATTATATCATCTCATACACGTCAGTATGTACAGAACACACAGAAATACAGAGTATATGCAATGTACTTCTATTATATCATCTCATACACGTCACTATGTACAGAACACACAGAAATACAGAGTATATGCAATGTACTTCTATTATATCATCTCATACACGTCACTATGTACAGAACACACAGAAATACAGAGGATATGCAATGTACTTCTATTATATCATCTCATACACGTCAGTATATACAGAACACACAGAAATACAGAGTATATGCAATGTGCTTCTATTATATCATCTCATACACGTCAGTATGTACAGAACACACAGAAATACAGAGTATATACAATGTACTTCTATTATATCATCTCATACACGTCAGTATGTACAGAACACACAGAAATACAGAGTATATGCAATGTACTTCTATTATACCATCTCATACACGTCACTATGTACAGAACACACAGAAATACAGAGGATATGCAATGTACTTCTATTATACCATCTCATACACGTCACTATGTACAGAACACACAGAAATACAGAGGATATGCAATGTGCTTCTATTATATCATCTCATACACGTCAGTATGTACAGAGCACACAGAAATACAGAGTATATGCAATGTGCTTCTATTATATCATCTCATACACGTCAGTATGTACAGAACACACAGAAATACAGAGTATATGCAATGTGCTTCTATTATATCATCTCATACACGTCAGTATGTACAGAGCACACAGAAATACAGAGTATATGCAATGTGCTTCTATTATATCATCTCATACACGTCAGTATGTACAGAGCACACAGAAATACAGAGTATATGCAATGTGCTTCTATTATATCATCTCATACACGTCAGTATGTACAGAACACACAGAAATACAGAGTATATGCAATGTGCTTCTATTATATCATCTCATACACGTCAGTATGTACAGAACACACAGAAATACAGAGTATATGCAATGTGCTTCTATTATATCATCTCATACACGTCACTATGTACAGAACACACAGAAATACAGAGTATATGCAATGTGCTTCTATTATATCATCTCATACACGTCACTATGTACAGAACACACAGAAATACAGAGTATATGCAATGTACTTCTATTATACCATCTCATACACGTCACTATGTACAGAACACACAGAAATACAGAGTATATGCAATGTGCTTCTATTATATCATCTCATACACGTCAGTATGTACAGAGCACACAGAAATACAGAGTATATGCAATGTGCTTCTATTATATCATCTCATACACGTCAGTATGTACAGAGCACACAGAAATACAGAGTATATGCAATGTACTTCTATTATATCATCTCATACACGTCAGTATATACAGAACACACAGAAATACAGAGGATATGCAATGTACTTCTATTATACTATCTCATACACGTCACTATGTACAGAACACACAAAAATACAGAGTATATGCAATGTACTTCTATTATATCATCTCATACACGTCAGTATATACAGAACACACAGAAATACAGAGTATATGCAATGTGCTTCTATTATATCATCTCATACACGTCACTATGTACAGAACACACAGAAATACAGAGTATATGCAATGTACTTCTATTATATCATCTCATACACGTCAGTATGTACAGAACACACAGAAATACAGAGTATATGCAATGTACTTCTATTATACCATCTCATACACGTCAGTATGTACAGAGCACACAGAAATACAGAGGATATGCAATGTACTTCTATTATACTATCTCATACACGTCAGTATGTACAGAACACACAGAAATACAGAGTATATGCAATGTACTTCTATTATATCATCTCATACACGTCAGTATATACAGAACACACAGAAATACAGAGTATATGCAATGTACTTCTATTATATCATCTCATACACGTCAGTATGTACAGAGCACACAGAAATACAGAGTATATGCAATGTACTTCTATTATATCATCTCATACACGTCAGAATATACAGAACACACAGAAATACAGAGTATATGCAATGTACTTCTATTATACTATCTCATACACGTCAGAATGTACAGAACACACAGAAATACAGAGTATATGCAATGTACTTCTATTATATCATCTCATACACGTCAGTATGTACAGAACACACAGAAATAGAGAGTATATGCAATGTGCTTCTATTATATCATCTCATACACGTCACTATGTACAGAACACACAAAAATACAGAGTATATGCAATGTACTTCTATTATATCATCTCATACACGTCAGTATATACAGAACACACAGAAATACAGAGTATATGCAATGTACTTCTATTATACTATCTCATACACGTCACTATGTACAGAACACACAAAAATACAGAGTATATGCAATGTACTTCTATTATATCATCTCATACACGTCAGTATATACAGAACACACAGAAATACAGAGTATATGCAATGTACTTCTATTATATCATCTCATACACGTCAGTATGTACAGAGCACACAGAAATACAGAGTATATGCAATGTACTTCTATTATATCATCTCATACACGTCAGTATGTACAGAACACACAGAAATACAGAGTATATGCAATGTACTTCTATTATACCATCTCATACACGTCACTATGTACAGAACACACAGAAATACAGAGTATATGCAATGTACTTCTATTATATCATCTCATACACGTCAGTATATACAGAACACACAGAAATACAGAGTATATGCAATGTGCTTCTATTATATCATCTCATACACGTCAGTATATACAGAACACACAGAAATACAGAGTATATGCAATGTGCTTCTATTATATCATCTCATACACGTCACTATGTACAGAACACACAGAAATACAGAGTATATGCAATGTGCTTCTATTATATCATCTCATACACGTCAGTATATACAGAACACACAGAAATACAGAGTATATGCAATGTGCTTCTATTATATCATCTCATACACGTCACTATGTACAGAACACACAGAAATACAGAGTATATGCAATGTACTTCTATTATATCATCTCATACACGTCAGTATGTACAGAACACACAGAAATACAGAGTATATGCAACGTACTTCTATTATATCATCTCATACACGTCAGTATGTACAGAACACACAGAAATACAGAGTATATGCAATGTGCTTCTATTATATCATCTCATACACGTCACTATGTACAGAACACACAGAAATACAGAGTATATGCAATGTACTTCTATTATATCATCTCATACACGTCAGTATGTACAGAACACACAGAAATACAGAGTATATGCAACGTACTTCTATTATATCATCTCATACACGTCAGTATGTACAGAACACACAGAAATACAGAGTATATGCAACGTACTTCTATTATATCATCTCATACACGTCAGTATGTACAGAACACACAGAAATACAGAGGATATGCAATATACTTCTATTATATCATCTCATACACGTCACTATGTACAGAACACACAAAAATACAGAGTATATGCAATGTACTTCTATTATATCATCTCATACACGTCAGTATATACAGAACACACAGAAATACAGAGTATATGCAATGTACTTCTATTATATCATCTCATACACGTCAGTATGTACAGAGCACACAGAAATACAGAGTATATGCAATGTACTTCTATTATATCATCTCATACACGTCAGAATATACAGAACACACAGAAATACAGAGTATATGCAATGTACTTCTATTATAC
Source organism: Pseudophryne corroboree (assembly GCF_028390025.1). Classification (NCBI taxonomy): domain Eukaryota; kingdom Metazoa; phylum Chordata; class Amphibia; order Anura; family Myobatrachidae; genus Pseudophryne; species Pseudophryne corroboree. The sequence goes on from NC_086452.1 coordinate 482,772,853, forward strand.
TATCTCATACACGTCAGAATGTACAGAACACACAGAAATACAGAGTATATGCAATGTACTTCTATTATATCATCTCATACACGTCAGTATGTACAGAACACACAGAAATAGAGAGTATATGCAATGTGCTTCTATTATATCATCTCATACACGTCACTATGTACAGAACACACAAAAATACAGAGTATATGCAATGTACTTCTATTATATCATCTCATACACGTCAGTATATACAGAACACACAGAAATACAGAGTATATGCAATGTACTTCTATTATACTATCTCATACACGTCACTATGTACAGAACACACAAAAATACAGAGTATATGCAATGTACTTCTATTATATCATCTCATACACGTCAGTATATACAGAACACACAGAAATACAGAGTATATGCAATGTACTTCTATTATATCATCTCATACACGTCAGTATGTACAGAGCACACAGAAATACAGAGTATATGCAATGTACTTCTATTATATCATCTCATACACGTCAGTATGTACAGAACACACAGAAATACAGAGTATATGCAATGTACTTCTATTATACCATCTCATACACGTCACTATGTACAGAACACACAGAAATACAGAGTATATGCAATGTGCTTCTATTATATCATCTCATACACGTCAGTATATACAGAACACACAGAAATACAGAGTATATGCAATGTGCTTCTATTATATCATCTCATACACGTCAGTATATACAGAACACACAGAAATACAGAGTATATGCAATGTGCTTCTATTATATCATCTCATACACGTCACTATGTACAGAACACACAGAAATACAGAGTATATGCAATGTGCTTCTATTATATCATCTCATACACGTCAGTATATACAGAACACACAGAAATACAGAGTATATGCAATGTGCTTCTATTATATCATCTCATACACGTCACTATGTACAGAACACACAGAAATACAGAGTATATGCAATGTACTTCTATTATATCATCTCATACACGTCAGTATGTACAGAACACACAGAAATACAGAGTATATGCAACGTACTTCTATTATATCATCTCATACACGTCAGTATGTACAGAACACACAGAAATACAGAGTATATGCAATGTACTTCTATTATACCATCTCATACACGTCACTATGTACAGAACACACAGAAATACAGAGTATATGCAATGTACTTCTATTATATCATCTCATACACGTCAGTATGTACAGAACACACAGAAATACAGAGTATATGCAACGTACTTCTATTATATCATCTCATACACGTCAGTATGTACAGAACACACAGAAATACAGAGTATATGCAACGTACTTCTATTATATCATCTCATACACGTCTGTATATACAGAACACACAGAAATACAGAGTATATGCAACGTACTTCTATTATATCATCTCATACACGTCAGTATGTACAGAACACACAGAAATACAGAGTATATGCAATATACTTCTATTATACTATCTCATACACGTCAGTATGTACAGAACACACAGAAATACAGAGTATATGCAACGTACTTCTATTATATCATCTCATACACGTCAGTATGTACAGAACACACAGAAATACAGAGTATATGCAATATACTTCTATTATACTATCTCATACACGTCAGTATGTACAGAACACACAGAAATACAGAGTATATGCAATGTACTTCTATTATATCATCTCATACACGTCACTATGTACAGAACACACAGAAATACAGAGGATATGCAATATACTTCTATTATATCATCTCATACACGTCACTATGTACAGAACACACAGAAATACAGAGTATATGCAACGTACTTCTATTATATCATCTCATACACGTCAGTATATACAGAACACACAGAAATACAGAGGATATGCAATGTACTTCTATTATATCATCTCATACACGTCAGTATATACAGAACACACAGAAATACAGAGTATATGCAATGTACTTCTATTATATCATCTCATACACGTCAGTATATACAGAACACACAGAAATACAGAGGATATGCAATGTACTTCTATTATATCATCTCATACACGTCAGTATATACAGAACACACAAAAATACAGAGTATATGCAATGTACTTCTATTATATCATCTCATACACGTCACTATGTACAGAACACACAGAAATACAGAGTATATGCAATGTACTTCTATTATATCATCTCATACACGTCAGTATATACAGAACACACAGAAATACAGAGGATATGCAATGTACTTCTATTATATCATCTCATACACGTCAGTATATACAGAACACACAAAAATACAGAGTATATGCAATGTACTTCTATTATATCATCTCATACACGTCACTATGTACAGAACACACAGAAATACAGAGTATATGCAATGTGCTTCTATTATATCATCTCATACACGTCTGTATATACAGAACACACAGAAATACAGAGTATATGCAATGTGCTTCTATTATATCATCTCATACACGTCAGTATATACAGAACACACAGAAATACAGAGGATATGCAATGTACTTCTATTACACCATCTCATACACGTCAGTATATACACAACACACAGAAATACAGAGGATATGCAATGTACTTCTATTATATCATCTCATACACGTCAGTATATACAGAACACACAGAAATACAGAGGATATGCAATATACTTCTATTATATCATCTCATACACGTCACTATGTACAGAACACACAGAAATACAGAGTATATGCAATGTACTTCTATTATATCATCTCATACACGTCAGTATGTACAGAACACACAGAAATACAGAGTATATGCAATGTACTTCTATTATATCATCTCATACACGTCTGTATATACAGAACACACAGAAATACAGAGGATATGCAATGTGCTTCTATTACACCATCTCATACACGTCAGTATGTACAGAACACACAAAAATACAGAGGATATGCAATGTACTTCTATTATATCATCTCATACACGTCAGTATGTACAGAACACACAGAAATACAGAGTATATGCAATGTACTTCTATTACACCATCTCATACACGTCAGTATGTACAGAACACACAGAAATACAGAGTATATGCAATGTGCTTCTATTACACCATCTCATACACGTCAGTATGTACAGAACACACAGAAATACAGAGTATATGCAATGTGCTTCTATTATATCATCTCATACACGTCACTATGTACAGAACACACAGAAATACAGAGTATATGCAATGTGCTTCTATTATATCATCTCATACACGTCAGTATGTACAGAACACACAGAAATACAGAGTATATGCAATGTACTTCTATTATATCATCTCATACACGTCAGTATGTACAGAACACCACAGAAATACAGAGGATATGCAATGTACTTCTATTACATCATCTCATACACGTCAGAATATACAGAACACACAGAAATACAGAGTATATGCAATGTGCTTCTATTATATCATCTCATACACGTCAGTATGTACAGAACACACAGAAATAGAGAGTATATGCAATGTGCTTCTATTATATCATCTCATACACGTCAGTATATACAGAACACACAGAAATAGAGAGTATATGCAATGTACTTCTATTATACCATCTCATACACGTCAGTATATACAGAACACACAGAAATACAGAGTATATGCAATGTACTTCTATTACATCATCTCATACACGTCAGTATATACAGAACACACAGAAATACAGAGGATATGCAATGTACTTCTATTATACCATCTCATACGCGTCTGTATATACAGAACACACAGAAATACAGAGGATATGCAATGTACTTCTATTACATCATCTCATACACGTCAGTATGTACAGAACACACAGAAATACAGAGGATATGCAATGTGCTTCTATTATATCATCTCATACACGTCAGTATATACAGAACACACAGAAATACAGAGGATATGCAATGTGCTTCTATTATATCATCTCATACACGTCACTATGTACAGAACACACAGAAATACAGAGTATATGCAATGTACTTCTATTATATCATCTCATACACGTCACTATGTACAGAACACACAGAAATACAGAGTATATGCAATGTACTTCTATTATATCATCTCATACACGTCAGTATGTACAGAACACACAGAAATACAGAGGATATGCAATGTACTTCTATTATATCATCTCATACACGTCACTATGTACAGAACACACAGAAATACAGAGGATATGCAATGTACTTCTATTATATCATCTCATACACGTCAGTATGTACAGAACACACAGAAATACAGAATATATGCAATGTGCTTCTATTATATCATCTCATACACGTCAGTATATACAGAACACACAGAAATACAGAGTATATGCAATGTGCTTCTATTACACCATCTCATACACGTCAGTATGTACAGAACACACAGAAATACAGAGGATATGCAATGTACTTCTATTATATCATCTCATACACGTCAGTATGTACAGAACACACAGAAATACAGAGTATATGCAATGTACTTCTATTACATCATCTCATACACGTCAGTATGTACAGAACACACAGAAATACAGAGGATATGCAATGTACTTCTATTATATCATCTCATACACGTCAGTATATACAGAACACACAGAAATACAGAGGATATGCAATGTACTTCTATTATATCATCTCATACACGTCACTATGTACAGAACACACAGAAATACAGAGTATATGCAATGTACTTCTATTATATCATCTCATACACGTCAGTATGTACAGAACACACAGAAATACAGAGTATATGCAATGTACTTCTATTATATCATCTCATACACGTCTGTATATACAGAACACACAGAAATACAGAGGATATGCAATGTGCTTCTATTATATCATCTCATACACGTCAGTATGTACAGAACACACAGAAATACAGAGTATATGCAATGTACTTCTATTATACCATCTCATACACGTCAGTATGTACAGAACACACAAAAATACAGAGGATATGCAATGTACTTCTATTATATCATCTCATACACGTCAGTATGTACAGAACACACAGAAATACAGAGTATATGCAATGTACTTCTATTACACCATCTCATACACGTCAGTATGTACAGAACACACAGAAATACAGAGTATATGCAATGTGCTTCTATTACACCATCTCATACACGTCAGTATGTACAGAACACACAGAAATACAGAGTATATGCAATGTGCTTCTATTACACCATCTCATACACGTCACTATGTACAGAACACACAGAAATACAGAGTATATGCAATGTACTTCTATTATACCATCTCATACGCGTCTGTATATACAGAACACACAGAAATACAGAGGATATGCAATGTGCTTCTATTATATCATCTCATACACGTCAGTATGTACAGAACACACAGAAATACAGAGGATATGCAATGTGCTTCTTAGAGATGAGCGGGTTCGGTTTCTCGGAAACCGAACCCCCCCGAACTTCGCGCTTTTTACACGGGTCCGAGGCAGACTCGGATCTTCCCGCCTTGCTCGGCTAACCCGAGCGCGCCCGAACGTCATCATCCCGCTGTCGGATTCTCGCGAGGCTCGTATTCTATCGCGAGACTCGGATTCTATATAAGGAGCCGCGCGTAGCCGCCATTTTCACACGTGCATTGAGATTGATAGGGAGAGGACGTGGCTGGCGTCCTCTCCGTTTAGACTGTAGACTAGAGAGAGAGTAGAGACACTTGATTTACTAATTTTGGGGAGCATATTAGGAGTACTACTTGCTGATAGTGTGACCAGTGACCACCAGTTTAATCCGTTCTCTGCCTGAAAAAAAACGATACACAGTGTGACACAGTCACATACCATATCTGTGCTCAGCCTCAGTGTGCTGCATCATCTATGTAATACTGTATATCTGACTGTGCTGAGTGCTCACTGCTCACACAGCTTAATTGTGGGGGAGACTGGGGAGCAGTTATAGCAGGAGTACATATTTTAACAGTGCACACTTTTGCTGCCAGAGTGCCACTGCCAGTGCCAGTGTGACTGACCAGTGACCACTGACCACCAGTATATTGTGATTGTCTGCCTGAAAAAGTTAAACACTCGTCGTGTGGTGTTTTTATTCTATAAACGCATTCTGCTGACAGTGTCCAGCAGGTCCGTCATTATATAATATATACCTGTCCGGCTGCAGTAGTGATATATATATATATTTTTTATATCATTATCATCCAGTCTATATTAGCAGCAGACGCAGTACGGTAGTCCACGGCTGTAGCTACCTCTGTGTCGGCAGTCGCTAGTCCATCCATAATTGTATACCACCTACCTGTGTTTTTTTTTTTTTTTTCTATCTTCTTGATACTACTAGTAGCTTACTTTAGGAGTCTGCAGTGCTGAGCTGACAGTGTCCAGCAGGTCCGTCATTATATAATATATACCTGTCCGGCTGCAGTAGTGATATATATATATATTTTTTTTATATCATTATCATCCAGTCTATATTAGCAGCAGACGCAGTACGGTAGTCCACGGCTGTAGCTACCTCTGTGTCGGCAGTCGCTCGTCAATCCATAAGTATACTAGTATCCATCTCCATTGTTTACCTGAGGTGCCTTTTAGTTGTGCCTATTAAAATATGGAGAACAAAAATGTTGAGGTTCCAAAAATAGGGAAAGATCAAGATCGACTTCCACCTCGTGCTGAAGCTGCTGCCACTAGTCATGGCCGAGACGATAAAATGCCAGCAACGTCGTCTGCCAAGGCCGATGCCCAATGTCATAGTACAGAGCATGTAAAATCCAAAACACCAAATATCAGTAAAAAAAGGACTCAAAAATCTAAAATAAAATTGTCGGAGGAGAAGCGTAAACTTGCCAATATGCCATTTACCACACGGAGTGGCAAGGAACGGCTGAGGCCCTGGCCTATGTTCATGGCTAGTGGTTCAGCTTCACATGAGGATGGAAGCACTCAGCCTCTCGCTAGAAAAATAAAAAGACTCAAGCTGGCAAAAGCACAGCAAAGAACTGTGCGTTCTTCGAAATCACAAATCCACAAGGAGAGTCCAATTGTGTCGTTTGCGATGCCTGACCTTCCCAACACTGGACGTGAAGAGCATGCGCCTTCCACCATTTGCACGCCCCCTGCAAGTGCTGGAAGGAGCACCTGCAGTCCAGTTCCTGATAGTCAGATTGAAGATGTCAGTGTTGAAGTACACCAGGATGAGGAGGATATGGGTGTTGCTGGCGCTGGGGAGGAAATTGACCAGGAGGATTCTGATGGTGAGGTGGTTTGTTTAAGTCAGGCACCCGGGGAGACACCTGTTGTCCGTGGGAGGAATAGGGCCATTGACATGCCTGGTGAAAATACCAAAAAAATCAGCTCTTCGGTGTGGAAGTATTTCAACAGAAATGCGGACAACATTTGTCAAGCCGTGTGTTGCCTTTGTCAAGCTGTAATAAGTAGGGGTAAGGACGTTAACCACCTCGGAACATCCTCCCTTATACGTCACCTGCAGCGCATTCATCATAAGTCAGTGACAAGTTCAAAAACTTTGGGTGACAGCGGAAGCAGTCCACTGACCAGTAAATCCCTTCCTCTTGTAACCAAGCTCACGCAAACCACCCCACCAACTCCCTCAGTGTCAATTTCCTCCTTTCCCAGGAATGCCAATAGTCCTGCAGGCCATGTCACTGGCAATTATGACGAGTCCTCTCCTGCCTGGGATTCCTCCGATGCATCCTTGCGTGTAACGCCTACTGCTGCTGGCGCTGCTGTTGTTGCTGCTGGGAGTCGATGGTCATCCCAGAGGGGAAGTCGTACTCGTAAGACCACTTTTACTACTTCCACCAAGCAATTGACTGTCCAACAGTCCTTTGCGAGGAAGATGAAATATCACAGCAGTCATCCTGCTGCAAAGCGGATAACTGAGGCCTTGGCATCCTGGGCGGTGAGAAACGTGGTTCCGGTATCCATCATTACTGCAGAGGCAACTAGAGACTTGTTGGAGGTACTGTGTCCCCGGTACCAAATACCATCTAGGTTCCATTTCTCTAGGCAGGCGATACCGAAAATGTACACAGACCTCAGAAAAAGACTCACCAGTGTCCTAAAAAATGCAGTTGTACCCAATGTCCACTTAACCACGGACATGTGGACAAGTGGAGCAGGGAAGGCTCAGGACTATATGACTGTGACAGTCCACTGGGTAGATGTATGGACTCCCGCCGCAAGAACAGCAGCGGCGGCACCAGTAGCAGCATCTCGCAAACGCCAACTCTTTCCTAGGCAGGCTACGCTTTGTATCACCGCTTTCCAGAATACGCACACAGCTAAAAACCTCTTACGGCAACTGAGGAAGATCATCGCAGAATGGCTTACCCCAATTGGACTCTCCTGTGGATTTGTGGCATCGGACAACGCCAGCAATATTGTGTGTGCATTAAATATGGGCAAATTCCAGCACGTTCCATGTTTTGCACATACCTTGAATTTGGTGGTGCAGAATTATTTAAAAAACGAGAGGGGCGTGCAAGAGATGCTGTCGGTGGCCAGAAGAATTGCGGGACACTTTCGGCGTACAGGCACCACGTACAGAAGACTGGAGCAACACCAAAAACGCCTGAACCTGCCCTGCCATCATCTGAAGCAAGAAGTGGTAACGAGGTGGAATTCAACCCTCTATATGCTTCAGAGGTTGGAGGAGCAGCAAAAGGCCATTCAAGCCTATACAACTGAGCACGATTTAGGAGGTGGAATGCACCTGTCTCAAGCGCAGTGGAGAATGATTTCAACGTTGTGCAAGGTTCTGCAACCTTTTGAACTTGCCACACGTGAAGTCAGTTCAGACACTGCCAGCCTGAGTCAGGTCATTCCCCTCATCAGGCTTTTGCAGAAGAAGCTGGAGACATTGAAGGAGGAGCTAACACAGAGCGATTCCGCTAGGCATGTGGGACTTGTGGATGGAGCCCTTAATTCGCTTAACAAGGATTCACGGGTGGTCAATCTGTTGAAATCAGAGCACTACATTTTGGCCACCGTGCTCGATCCTAGATTTAAAACCTACCTTGGATCTCTCTTTCCGGCAGACACAAGTCTGCAGGGGTTCAAAGAACTGCTGGTGACAAAATTGTCAAGTCAAGCGGAACGCGACCTGTCAACATCTCCTCCTTCACATTCTCCCGCAACTGGGGGTGCGAGGAAAAGGCTCAGAATTCCGAGCCCACCTGCTGGCGGTGATGCAGGGCAGTCTAGAGCGACTGCTGATGCTGACATCTGGTCCGGACTGAAGGACCTGCTAACGATTACGGACATGTCGTCTACTGTCACTGCATATGATTCTCTCCCCATTGAAAGAATGGTGGAGGATTATATGAGGGACCGCATCCAAGTAGGCACGTCAGACAGTCCGTACTTATACTGGCAGGAAAAAGAGGCAATTTGGAGGCCCTTGCACAAACTGGCTTTATTCTACCTAAGTTGCCCTCCCACAAGTGTGTACTCCGAAAGAGTGTTTAGTGCCGCCGCTCACCTTGTCAGCAATCGGCGTACGAGGTTACATCCAGAAAATGTGGAGAAGATGATGTTCATTAAAATGAATTATAATCAATTCCTCCGTGGAGACATTGACCAGCAGCAATTGCCTCCACAAAGTACACAGGGAGCTGAGATGGTGGATTCCAGTGGGGACGAATTGATAATCTGTGAGGAGGGGGATGTACACGGTGATATATCGGAGGATGATGATGAGGTGGACATCTTGCCTCTGTAGAGCCAGTTTGTGCAAGGAGAGATTAATTGCTTCTTTTTTGGTGGGGGTCCAAACCAACCCGTCATTTCAGTCACAGTCGTGTGGCAGACCCTGTCACTGAAATGATGGGTTGGTTAAAGTGTGCATGTCCTGTTTATACAACATAAGGGTGGGTGGGAGGGCCCAAGGACAATTCCATCTTGCACCTCTTTTTTCTTTCATTTTTCTTTGCGTCATGTGCTGTTTGGGGAGGGTTTTTTGGAAGGGCCATCCTGCGTGACACTGCAGTGCCACTCCTAGATGGGCCCGGTGTTTGTGTCGGCCACTAGGGTCGCTTATCTTACTCACACAGCTACCTCATTGCGCCTCTTTTTTTCTTCTTTGCGTCATGTGCTGTTTGGGGAGTGTTTTTTGGAAGGGCCATCCTGCGTGACACTGCAGTGCCACTCCTAGATGGGCCAGGTGTTTGTGTCGGCCACTAGGGTCACTTATCTTACTCACACAGCTACCTCATTGCGCCTCTTTTTTTCTTCTTTGCGTCATGTGCTGTTTGGGGAGTGTTTTTTGGAAGGGCCATCCTGCGTGACACTGCAGTGCCACTCCTAGATGGGCCAGGTGTTTGTGTCGGCCACTAGGGTCGCTTAGCTTACTCACACAGCTACCTCATTGCGCCTCTTTTTTTCTTCTTTGCATCATGTGCTGTTTGGGGAGTGTTTTTTGGAAGGGCCATCCTGCGTGACACTGCAGTGCCACTCTTAGATGGGCCAGGTGTTTGTGTCGGCCACTTGGGTCGCTTAGCTTAGCCATCCAGCGACCTCGGTGCAAATTTTAGGACAAAAATAATATTGTGAGGTGTGAGGTGTTCAGAATAGACTGAAAATGAGTGGAAATTATGGTTATTGAGGTTAATAATACTTTGGGATCAAAATGACCCCCAAATTCTATGATTTAAGCTGTTTTTTAGGGTTTTTTGAAAAAAACACCCGAATCCAAAACACACCCGAATCCGACAAAAAAAATTCGGTGAGGTTTTGCCAAAACGCGTTCGAACCCAAAACACGGCCGCGGAACCGAACCCAAAACCAAAACACAAAACACGAAAAATTTCCGGTGCTCATCACTAGTGCTTCTATTATATCATCTCATACACGTCAGTATGTACAGAACACACAGAAATACAGAGTATATGCAATGTACTTCTATTATATCATCTCATACACGTCAGTATGTACAGAACACACAGAAATACAGAGTATATGCAATGTGCTTCTATTATATCATCTCATACACGTCTGTATATACAGAACACACAGAAATACAGAGTATATGCAATGTGCTTCTATTACACCATCTCATACACGTCAGTATGTACAGAACACACAGAAATACAGAGTATATGCAATGTGCTTCTATTACACCATCTCATACACGTCACTATGTACAGAACACACAGAAATACAGAGGATATGCAATGTACTTCTATTACACCATCTCATACACGTCAGTATATACAGAACACACAGAAATACAGAGTATATGCAATGTACTTCTATTATATCATCTCATACACGTCAGTATGTACAGAACACACAGAAATACAGAGTATATGCAATGTACTTCTATTATATCATCTCATACACGTCACTATGTACAGAACACACAGAAATACAGAGTATATGCAATGTACTTCTATTATATCATCTCATACACGTCAGTATATACAGAACACACAGAAATACAGAGTATATGCAATGTACTTCTATTACACCATCTCATACACGTCAGTGATAAAGGTAACCCCAGGAAAGGGCACCCTTTGCTTAACCAAGTTCAAGCACGCATTCAGTCAGTCAGCATCAGGTTCATACACGGCTGCAGCCAGTGACCGGTCAACAAAATAACCTTTGTAATAACTAGCCACACGTGTGTAAAGTGGAAAGTAATAGAGAAGAGAGAGAGAGCTTTATTTCCTACCAGCAGTACATTATAAAGTGATACAAATTAACATATCGTGTCGTCGATTCCTGACACGAAGCTTAATCCTATTGGCTAATAAAACTTCTATCTTATACGTAATATGTTTGCCAACATCTATATTTCTTATATGTGCTCTTAAGTGGAATAACTGGGGGGTTTTTGCTAACCTTGAAACCTACATATGTCTGCGGTACAGCAGGTGTAAAAATATAACCAAACTGACACCGTGTATTCACCCACCTAATTTTTCACAATCTTTTTCTCCTTGCCTAAGGCTTGTGCTTGTAATTTGCACAATAACTGTAAGTCTAATGACTCTGGTGTGATAGTTAACATCACCTGAGTGTCTGGCAGAGGCTGGACTGCTGCAGCTTTTGCCGCCTGATCAGCTAAAGCGTTTCCTCTGACCTCTGCAGTATCCTCTTTAGTGTGCGCTTTGACCTTATGACTATGACGAATATTATCGCTTTATGACTGCTAATTTCTTTGGCAATTGAAAGGCAGCAAATAATGCCCTAATACAGTCTGCATGTTTTATTGGTTTTTCTGAAGAACCTATAAAATCTCTGCTCTTCCAGATAACTGCATAGTCATGGGCAATACCAAAGCAGTACCTTGAGTCTGTATAAACGTTAACTGTTTGACCTTCAGCATAAATACAGGCTGCTATCAGTGCCCTAAGTTCTGCCTCCTGAGCTGAACTACCTGATGGCAAGAGTTCTGTGACAGGACGGTACCGTACGAAAGCACTCGCCGCTTTCGCGTCCCGTTGACTGCGCACAGATTGGAAGGTCAAGCCGCACGAGGCCTGACCACATAGGGGATTCCCGCTTACCGTCAGTAACCGTCTGTTACTGACTCCACCCACTGCGCTGTGGGCGGGTTCTCGCTGCCACCACCAAACTCCTAACCTGCCGTGGCGTTTGGAACCACGGTTCTGCTCTGTATGTGCCGACGCACTGCCTTACCACAGCTGTGTGGTGCTGACGAATCCCCACTAGCCACTTGCTAGGCCTCTACCGGTAGCTGGCGGAAGGCGGAGCTTGGAGACATCAGGTGCTTCCCTGGACAGCCGGAGAACGGGGCTAGGTTTGGCCTAACCCTGTAGGTCACAAGATGAAGCAGTCTTCTTGAGGCAAAGGTGTTTATTGCTCAAATAACCTTTAAAAAGGCTCCTCCCTATTGCTAGGGGCAACAGCATACAATCAAGATGTTTTCAGCAGAAGATGTTACAATACACTGTCCTATGGGCCAACTGCCCTCCTTTTATCCCTCTCCAAGACCCCTTACCACAGGGGGTAAGCCCGCCCTGTGGTGCACAACCAATCAATGTTTACCCATGAGCTGTGCATGCTCTGGTCTCATGCACAGCTTTACATTGTTCCCTATGGACAGTGGGGAGTGGTCGGTCTCCTTTGACCCTCCTATCTTGGAGATTCAGGATACTCCCACGGTGCCGTTCAGTCTGGCTGGGGGGAAGTTTTTCCCTCCTAAACTGACTTCCAGAAACCTGCCCGGGACCCCTCTCACTGCCTGCAGCCTGGATTTGGGCTCCAGAGCTGGGCAGCCTGGCTCCCCGGTCCAGGTTTCTTGGCACTACGGCTGATCTCCATGGAGCTCCAAGAAACCACTCAGCTTGTTTCATAGCTAAGCTGCTTCTCTCTCTCCCTGTGCCTCTTGGAAATGTGAGGCTGGATGGGAAAACATTCCGTTTTTGGGGAAAAGGTCTGGGAGAATCCATCAGCCTGCACAGCTATGGATTCCCCCCTCCTGGGACACACAATCAAGTAAGTGCAATTTATCCTTAAATACATTACATTTTAAATCACACTGTACATTTCCCTTTAAATACACACTGAGCCTGTGCCTTGCACAGACTCTACATACTCAGGCACTGCAGTGCCTTACAACACACTGTACGTCATTATTTTACACAATGTTTCGTTCTGTAACTACTGTGTACTAGCCCTGCAGCCTGGCTGCTAGGGCTCTCTGTGTGCTGGAGGTATGGGGCTGGCTTCCCCCACCCTCCAGCCTGTCTGCCTGCCACTGGGGTCCAGGGAGCTGGCTCTCCCTGTCCCCCCAGTGTGGCACTACTTTTGTGGCCCCGCCGCACGCAGCGGCGCACCCCCCTGTACTGAAGCCCGGCGGCCCGGGACACTTGTCCCGGCCGCCGTGACTCTGGCTCTGTTGCAGCGCTGAGGCGCCGGGAGCGTAGCTCCCGGACCCCAGCGCTCATCAGCCTGCTTGCCAACCTAATTTCCCCCACACCGCTAGGGAGCCGGCTAGCCCGGTCCCCCGTGAGCGGTGCTGACTTGTGGCCTCGCTGCAGCGTCCGGCGGGGAGCCGGGCTGCAGCGCACCCCCCTCGCCGGCTAGCAGCCCGGGACGTCCGTCCCGGCTGCTGCGGCTGGCCACCCGTGCTGGGCTGAGGCGCTGGGAGCAGAGCTCCCGGCCCCCAGCGGCGGCTCTCACAGAGAGCACTGCAGCGGGAGCCGAGCTCCCAGCCGCAGCGCTCACCCTTCTCCCCGGCGCGCACACTCCAGTGCGCCCGGGGCTACACTGACCGCTGCCGGGAGCGGAGCTCCCGGACTCCGGCGGTCAGCGGCTGCCTCCTCTCCCCCGGCGCGCACACACTGCTGAGCGCGCCGGGGGCTGTCCTCCCTGCCGTGGTCTCCGGAGGGGTCCGGGACCACGGCACAGTTTTAAAATACATTGGTTTTTAAGCATTTTAGAAACACGGCGCCTAGCGCCCAACATATTTAAAATCTGGCGCCAAGCGCCCTTTGTTCTTTTAGAATGGCGCCGGGCACTAGGGGTTAGCCCCTTCAGTGCCGCAGGCGGCCATTCTCCTCGTGGCTGGGGTCCCTCCGGCCACAAGTTCCTGTATTAAGATGTCTGTTTCTGTGGTAACTGCAAAACCTGTATGCGGTTCCCCATCCACATAGTACCTGGAGCCATCCAGAAATAAATGTAAATCTGCATTTAGTATAGAGGATGTTCCTGTATTTCTGGTGTACTTGCGGTTTCAAGATTCATTAACTCTATACAATCATGTTCTTGATCGTGTATAGAAATTGAAAAATTTGATTGGTTTTCTGTGCCTGTCATTTCATCATCACTCGCACCATTCCCCTCTTTTGAAACCAGCGGCAATAATGTAGCTGGGTTCAAAGAAGTACAACGTTCGATAGTGACATTGGATGGTGTAAGCAATGCTACTTCATATTTGGTTAGTCTAGCAGCAGATAAATGTTTAGTCTGTGCTTGGTTCAGAATTTCAGTCACTGAGTGAGGCACCTGTACAGTTAAGGGATGACCCAGAACAATATCAGCAGCTTTGTCTAACAATAATGCTGCTGCTACTGACTTGACACAGGTTGGTGCTGCCCGTATGACTGGGTCTAACTGTACTGAGTAATACGCTAGGGGTCGCTGTTTGTCACAATGTACCTGCGTTAATATTCCTTGCGCATGGCCTGAAATTTCACAACAAAACAAATTAAAAGGCCTTGCATAATCAGGAAGTCCCAGTGCTGGTGCTGATATTATGTCTGTTTTTAGCTGACAAAAAGCATCTAGCTGTTCTTGTGTCATGAGTAATGCACCTTGTGCATTTTGTCCCTTTAGGGCATCATATAACACTTGTAGTTTCTGTGATGCGCCTACAATCCACTCTCTGCAATAAGTGATTAGTCCTAAAAGGATATGAGTTATTTACATGTTTGAGGAGGTTTAACTTCTGAAATCATTTTCCTCCTTTTTGTAGTGATATGCTTACTATAAGCAGAAATGGAGTGTACTTTGTTTTGTGCATATTGTAACTTATTTTTATGTACCGTACATTTCTTTTTTATATATGAATAGCAATAAGGCTTGACATTTGGGTTCTATTTAAAAATACCTTACACTTGTTGTTCTTTTGATGGCATCATATAAAACTTAGTTTTCTGTGATGCCCTTGGAATGTATTTTGTACAATAGGTGATTAATTCTAGAAATGACTTAAGCTGGTGTAAGGTGCGTCATAGAGATATTTCTAAAATAAACCTCCCTCCTTTACTGTTATATGCCGAGCATCAGCAGTAATGCAATGTTAATGTATGTTCACCTAACATCTTTCAGAGGTATCATTTATGCATTGTTACAGTTTACAGTTACAATCTTGATTTTATACCATATAAATGTAATTGTATCACGAGGGCAGACTTCTATCTTAGGGGTATGGACTATGACTACAGTTCTGCCCACTTCTCATACCTAGTTTACCGCATTACTTGGCCCCACCCCTTGTAATAATTACCCAAACACTTCCTGATTCTCTGACATTTCATTACACACTGTAACTGGAACACTAACGAGCTGTACATTAAAGAAAATGTTTTCTTACATCTGTAACATGTTTCTAATTATTTACCTATGAACTGTTACTGTTTTAGACACAGATATTAATTTTACTGTGGAGATTCTTTTAATACAAATACATGTTATATTTGTAGTCTTATGACAGCCCTTTGCTATTGGCTGGGGCAATATTCATTTGGCCACAACACATTTCATTATACTTATCCAAAACTTCATATTAAGAGAATACTATTTTACACACACAAATAAAACACTGAGAATGAGCCAGCACTCTCCCCACTCCGAACAGGGGTTAGCTGGAGTTTAATGATAAACCATTAGAACTTACATAATACATTATATCACACACTTCCATTGAAGTCTACAAGTTATTTGTAGCCACTGATTCAATACATATTTACCAATGTAATTTACAGACTATATATTTTGCTATTATGTGGCACAAATTGACAGAAAAGTGCAAACACACTGATTACAATTTATGAATAATTTCTTTACACAATTTGATAAGCATGTAGTTTCAGAGACAAAAGCAGCCTGAAACTGAGACTTTTGGACCCCAGTTTTACCTAATGACGGACCAGACCAGCCCACATGGGAAGGCAAAAAGGAGTAAAGAATAGATTACCACCAGCTGGTTTTATGTTTGCATTTCCATGCCACCAGAGTCCAATTGTCCATCACTAAGCAGGATCCAGAAAACTTATAACCCTTTTTGGATTCTATTTTTAGGTTTAAATTATTTTTAATTTTCTTACATATCTAATGAACTTCATAAATTGTTGTTTAACATCAGGGAGTTCTGTAACTGTTGTTATGTTAACAGTTCTGAATTTGTTTATGGCTTGTACCATGTTGTGGTTCTGCGCCGCTCTGCCTGCGCTGCGTTACCATCCGCAGCTGCTACAGCAGGTGTGATTGAATCTTGTGTACATACCGGATACTATCCATAGGGGACTGGTCCCTCGGGTTCAGTATATGCTGGAGGTGCAGATGCCAATGTATAAGTTTAGGGCATCCGCATCTCCAAGTATATTTTGTAGGTTTGTTATTTTTAAGTAATGGCAACCATTCACTGATTAACTTTTTAGATTTAACAGATTTCCTAACAGTTGGTCTTTTACAGGGTTTACATTTGTAAGACCAGGGTGTCTGACAAACTGGACATATTGTGTTATCTGGTGGGTTACAATGTCCACAATTTGGACATGCCCAGTAAGGATACCCTTTGGTTTTCTTGGGACCTTTACGTCTAATTGTTCCCTGTCCAGATATGTCTGCATCTTTAAAATCATCCATATTAATTAGAGCCATTTGTTCTTGAGTTTGTCCTAACTCTTCTAACTTTTTCTTATACTGAAGTAATTTACCTGTTTTAATCCACAAATCAAGACTCTGTTCCAGATTATTATCCTTCACATATCTCCCATAGGTTACTCTAATTTGTTTCAACCTATCCGGGTCTAGAGTGCCATTAGTAGTCACTTTTGCCCATTGAAACAATCGTCTCATACCCTTCAAGCATTGCTCACCATGTACATTCTTCATAATGTCCATGGCACTCCACGGAAGAGAGAGAAAAAAAAAGTTTTAAATGACTTCCGTTCCTGATTTTTTTTTCTTAACTCTGTACGCTATAATTTTTAAAGCACCAGGACGTGCTTTATGGTACTAACAAGGTATGCAATTCAGATGCAATGATATTCTACTGTGAGTACAACTTAGACTCTTATATTGTGTGCAATATACTGCTCTGAATCTTTCAATTCAGAAAGTATATCTGACCACTTCCTTCCAATGTCTCTTACTGTAGGAATGAAATGGCAACAAATTGGTGCAAAAATGTCAAATCCTTCTTCCCAAGGTTCAGAAAATAGGGGAGATTCTCCTGGACTACAAATATAATGTAAATAAAATTTTTGATTGTGGTGTGCCTTTACTAAGAGTACTACACACTTACAAAGGGGACATGTCTGTTTCATAACTCTGACTTATTTTTTAAGTCTTTCTACAATATCCTACACATATAGACTGCTAGTAACACATACTTAACCTACGTTCTAATTCTCAATATAAGAAAAAACAAGACAGTGGTTGCAGCAACATCCAGTTTAACAACCCATCAGTTGGTTATATGCAGACACACTCTAAATACTCAGAATCCCATTTACTCCGACATTAATTTATTCTTACGCCTTTATAACACATATAAGCAAGAGAATAGAAGGAAAATGAAAAAAATCAACCTGCTTACTGAGTGAACTTTGTGCTCACGATCCCGATGCCGGGATCAGTACTAAATGCCGCCGGTCGGAATCCCGGCGGTCGAAATACCGACGCCGGAATCCCGACCACACAATCCGACAGGGGTGGTCGAGCGGAACGAAGCCCCTTGCGGGCTCGCTTCGCTCGCCACGCTGCGGGCACGGTGCCTCGCTACGCTCGGCACACTATTATATTCTCCCTCTATGGTGTCGTGGACACCCACGGAGGGAGAATATGTCGGGATTGTGGCGGTTGGGATTCCGGCGTCCGGTATTTCGACCGCCGGGATTCCGTCCGGCGGCATCCTGACCGCATCCCCCGATGCCCGTCTCCCCAGCGGAATAGATTGAACAGTTAATGGAATGAGAGTCTACAGAGAAATATCTCTACATACCATGCATGGGTTTTGAGTCTCAGTCCAGGAACCGTCCGCCCAGTCGTCCGCTGTTCAACAGGTGATGTGGGATCTCGGATTCAGAACCTCCATATTGATAAAGGTAACCCCAGGAAAGGGCACCCTTTGCTTAACCAAGTTCAAGCACGCATTCAGTCAGTCAGCATCAGGTTCATACACGGCTGCAGCCAGTGACCAGTCAACAAAATAACCTTTGTAATAACTATCCACACGTGTGTAAAGTGGAAAGTAATAGAGCAGAGAGAGAGAGCTTTATTTCCTACCAGCAGTACATTATAAAGTGATACAAATTAACATATCGTGTCGTCGATTCCTCACACGAAGCTTAATCCTATTGGCTAATAAAACTTCTATCTTATACGTAATATGTTTGCCAACATCTATATTTCTTATATGTGCTCTTAAGTGGAATAACTGGGGAGTTTTGCTAACCTTGAAACCTACATATGTCTGGTTATATTTTTACACCTGCTATACCGCAAACTGACAAATACCCTTTGAAGCTTACATGTCTAGCTGCTGACATTATATTTCTGCTAGGAAATTACCGTAAAATATATCTTAGATAAAGGTCATAACTTCACAATATGGGTTCAAACAAAGTGCAGTGTCTGTACTTTTTCCTGTGTCAGCTCTAAGCTGAAAACAATTTGAAACAGCTTGTCAGATGTCAATTATAAATGGAGTCTTATGAACAAATATGGCTTCCATCTTTATCATCAGTATGTACAGAACACACACAAATACAGAGTATATGCAATGTGCTTCTATTATATCATCTCATACACGTCAGTATGTACAGAACACACAGAAATACAGAGGATATGCAATGTGCTTCTATTATACCATCTCATACACGTCTGTATATACAGAACACACAGAAATACAGAGGATATGCAATGTACTTCTATTATACCATCTCATACACGTCTGTATGTACAGAACACACAGAAATACAGAGTATATGCAATGTGCTTCTATTACACCATCTCATACACGTCAGGATATACAGAACACACAGAAATACAGAGTATATGCAATGTACTTCTATTATACTATCTCATACACGTCAGTATGTACAGAACACACAGAAATACAGAGTATATGCAATGTACTTCTATTATATCATCTCATACAAGTCAGTATATACAGAACACAGAAATACAGAGTATATGCAATGTGCTTCTATTACACCATCTCATACACGTCAGGATATACAGAACACACAGAAATACAGAGGATATGCAATGTACTTCTATTACACCATCTCATACACGTCAGTATGTACAGAACACACACAAATACAGAGTATATGCAATGTGCTTCTATTATATCATCTCATACACGTCAGTATGTACAGAACACACAGAAATACAGAGGATATGCAATGTGCTTCTATTATACCATCTCATACACGTCTGTATATACAGAACACACAGAAATACAGAGGATATGCAATGTACTTCTATTATACCATCTCATACACGTCTGTATGTACAGAACACACAGAAATACAGAGTATATGCAATGTGCTTCTATTACACCATCTCATACACGTCAGGATATACAGAACACACAGAAATACAGAGTATATGCAATGTACTTCTATTATACTATCTCATACACGTCAGTATGTACAGAACACACAGAAATACAGAGTATATGCAATGTACTTCTATTATATCATCTCATACAAGTCAGTATATACAGAACACAGAAATACAGAGTATATGCAATGTGCTTCTATTACACCATCTCATACACGTCAGGATATACAGAACACACAGAAATACAGAGGATATGCAATGTACTTCTATGACACCATCTCATACACGTCAGTATATACAGAACACACAGAAATACAGAGTATATGCAATGTGCTTCTATTATATCATCTCATACACGTCAGTATGTACAGAACACACAGAAATACAGAGTATATGCAACGTACTTCTATTATATCATCTCATACACGTCAGTATGTACAGAACACACAGAAATACAGAGTATATGCAATGTACTTCTATTACATCATCTCATACACGTCAGTATATACAGAACACACAGAAATACAGAGTATATGCAATGTGCTTCTATTACACCATCTCATACACGTCAGTGATAAAGGTAACCCCAGGAAAGGGCACCCTTTGCTTAACCAAGTTCAAGCACGCATTCAGTCAGTCAGCATCAGGTTCATACACGGCTGCAGCCAGTGACCGGTCAACAAAATAACCTTTGTAATAACTAGCCACACGTGTGTAAAGTGGAAAGTAATAGAGAAGAGAGAGAGAGCTTTATTTCCTACCAGCAGTACATTATAAAGTGATACAAATTAACATATCGTGTCGTCGATTCCTGACACGAAGCTTAATCCTATTGGCTTTTAAAACTTCTATCTTATACGTAATATGTTTGCCAACGTCTATATTTCTTATATGTGCTCTTAAGTGGAATAACTGGGGGGTTTTTGCTAACCTTGAAACCTACATATGTCTGGTTATATTTTTACACCTGCTATACCGCAAACTGACAAATACCCTTTGAAACTTACATGTCTAGCTGCTGACATTATATTTCTGCTAGGAAATTACCGTAAAATATATCTTAGATAAAGGTCATAACTTCACAATATGGGTTCAAACAAAGTGCAGTGTCTGTACTTTTTCCTGTGTCAGCTCTAAGCTGAAAACAATTTGAAACAGCTTGTCAGATGTCAATTAAAAATGGAGTCTTATGAACAAATATGGCTTCCATCTAAATCAACTTCCCCTCTTTGTTTCTAATTTTTACCTTTAATTTACCCTTCCTTTACCTGGTCATTGATTCTATAGGGACACCTACTTTCACGACTGGTGTACCATAAGGGCACTCCAGGCATGGGCTAATCCATTCAACATCCCTATGCTCGGGCAGAACCAATGTTCCCTATTCTCTTATCCCTAACCACAAGAGAAAGTTCATAAAGCAGAGGAGTCTTTTGAGGATGGAATCATTATAAGGCCTGAGTAACACCCAGATATGACAAAATTTTACCTAATACTTCTCCTGTGAAATGGGTACCTCTGTTGCTTTCAATAACTTAAGGTACTCCATATCTACATATTACTTCTTGCATTAACTTCTTTGCAACCGTTTTGGCGTTTGCTGCTCTACAAGGCCGAGCTTTCAACCCAATTTGAGAATAGGTCTTTGCACACAAGTACATTTTCATACCCAGAACATTTAGGTAACTGGATAAGGTCTATTTGTAATCGCTAAAAGGGGTAGCAAGTTTGTGGGGTACTTTTTGCTGGTACCTTCACAACCTTTCCTGGGTTATGTAAAGCACAAGTTACACACCCTGCAACATAAGCCTGTGCTGCTTGTGTGAAACCTGGTGCTACCCAATGCTGGTTTAGAATCCTCACCATTGCATCTGTGGATTGGTGAGTTTTTCCATGCAATATTTGTGCTAAGACTGGGTAAAGTGAGCGTGGTAAACAGATACGGTTTTCCACCATCCATCTGTCACCGTGTATTCGCCCACCTAATTTTTCACAATCTTTTTCTCCTTGCCTAAGGCCTGTGCTTGTAATTTGCACAATAACTGTAAGTCTAATGACTCTGGTGTGACAGTTATCATCACCTGAGTGTCTGGCAGAGGCTGGACTGCTGCAGCTTTTGCCGCCTGATCAGCTAAAGCGTTTCCTCTGACCTCTGCAGTATCCTCTTTAGTGTGCGCTTTGACCTTTATGACTGCTAATTTCTTTGGCAATTGAAAGGCAGCAAATAATGCCCTAATACAGTCTGCATGTTTTATTGTTTTTTCTGAAGAACCTATAAAATCTCTGCTCTTCCAGATAACTTCATAGTCATGGGCAATACCAAAGCAGTACCTTGAGTCTGTATAAACGTTAACTGTTTGACCTTCAGCATAAATACAGGCTGCAATCAGTGCCATAAGTTCTGCCTCCTGAGCTGAACTACCTGATGGCAAGGGTTCCTGTATTAAGATGTCTGTCTCTGTGGTAACTGCAAAACCTGTATGCGGTTCCCCATCCACATAGTACCTGGAGCCATCCATAAATAAATGTAAATCTGCATTTAGTAGAGGATGTTCCTGTATTTCTGGTGTACTTGCGGTTTCAAGATTCATTAACTCTATACAATCTATGTTCTTGATCGTGTATAGAAATTGAAAAATTTGATTGGTTTTCTGTGCCTGTCATTTCATCATCACTCGCACCATTCCCCTCTTTTGAAACCAGCTGCAATAATGTAGCTGGGTTCAAAGAAGTACAACGCTTGATAGTGACATTGGATGGTGTAAGCAATGCTACTTCATATTTGGTTAGTCTAGCAGCAGATAAATGTTTAGTCTGCGCTTGGTTCAGAATTTCAGTCACTGGATGACCCAGAACAATATCAGCAGCTTTGTCTAACAATAATGCTGCTGCTACTGACTTGACACAGGTTGGTGCTGCCCGTATGACTGGGTCTAACTGTACTGAGTAATACGCTAGGGGTCGCTGTTTGTCACAATGTACCTGCGTTAATATTCCTTGCGCATGGCCTGAAATTTCACAACAAAACAAATTAAAAGGCCTTGCATAGTCAGGAAGTCCCAGTGCTGGTGCTGATATTATGTCTGTTTTTAGCTGACAAAAAGCATCTAGCTGTTCTTGTGTCATGAGTAATGCACCTTGTGCATTTTGTCCCTTTAGGGCATCATATAACACTTGTAGTTTCTGTGATGCGCCTACAATCCACTCTCTGCAATAAGTGATTAGTCCTAAAAGGATATGAGTTGTTTACATGTTTGAGGAGGTTTAACTTCTGAAATCATTTTCCTCCTTTTTGTAGTGATATGCTTACTATAAGCAGAAATGGAGTGTACTTTGTTTTGTGCATATTGTAACTTATTTTTATGTACCGTACATTTCTTTTTTATATATGAATAGCAATAAGGCTTGACATTTGGGTTCTATTTAAAAATACCTTACACTTGTTGTTCTTTTGATGGCATCATATAAAACTTAGTTTTCTGTGATGCCCTTGGAATGTATTTTGTACAATAGGTGATTAATTCTAGAAATGACTTAAGCTGGTGTAAGGTGCGTCATAGAGATATTTCTAAAATAAACCTCCCTCCTTTACTGTTATATGCCGAGCATCAGCAGTAATGCAATGTTAATGTATGTTCACCTAACATCTTTCAGAGGTATCATTTATGCATTGTTACAGTTTACAGTTACAATCTTGATTTTATACCATATAAATGTAATTGTATCACGAGGGCAGACTTCTATCTTAGGGGTATGGACTATGACTACAGTTCTGCCCACTTCTCATACCTAGTTTACCGCATTACTTGGCCCCACCCCTTGTAATAATTACCCAAACACTTCCTGATTCTCTGACATTTCATTACACACTGTAACTGGAACACTAACGAGCTGTACATTAAAGAAAATGTTTTCTTACATCTGTAACATGTTTCTAATTATTTACCTATGAACTGTTACTGTTTTAGACACAGATATTAATTTTACTGTGGAGATTCTTTTAATACAAATACATGTTATATTTGTAGTCTTATGACAGCCCTTTGCTATTGGCTGGGGCAATATTCATTTGGCCACAACACATTTCATTATACTTATCCAAAACTTCATATTAAGAGAATACTATTTTACACACACAAATAAAACACTGAGAATGAGCCAGCACTCTCCCCACTCCGAACAGGGGTTAGCTGGAGTTTAATGATAAACCATTAGAACTTACATAATACATTATATCACACACTTCCATTGAAGTCTACAAGTTATTTGTAGCCACTGATTCAATACATATTTACCAATGTAATTTACAGACTATATATTTTGCTATTATGTGGCACAAATTGACAGAAAAGTGCAAACACACTGATTACAATTTATGAATAATTTCTTTACACAATTTGATAAGCATGTAGTTTCAGAGACAAAAGCAGCCTGAAACTGAGACTTTTGGACCCCAGTTTTACCTAATGACGGACCAGACCAGCCCACATGGGAAGGCAAAAAGGAGTAAAGAATAGATTACCACCAGCTGGTTTTATGTTTGCATTTCCATGCCACCAGAGTCCAATTGTCCATCACTAAGCAGGATCCAGAAAACTTATAACCCTTTTTGGATTCTATTTTTAGGTTTAAATTATTTTTAATTTTCTTACATATCTAATGAACTTCATAAATTGTTGTTTAACATCAGGGAGTTCTGTAACTGTTGTTATGTTAACAGTTCTGAATTTGTTTATGGCTTGTACCATGTTGTGGTTCTGCGCCGCTCTGCCTGCGCTGCGTTACCATCCGCAGCTGCTACAGCAGGTGTGATTGAATCTTGTGTACATACCGGATACTATCCATAGGGGACTGGTCCCTCGGGTTCAGTATATGCTGGAGGTGCAGATGCCAATGTATAAGTTTAGGGCATCCGCATCTCCAAGTATATTTTGTAGGTTTGTTATTTTTAAGTAATGGCAACCATTCACTGATTAACTTTTTAGATTTAACAGATTTCCTAACAGTTGGTCTTTTACAGGGTTTACATTTGTAAGACCAGGGTGTCTGACAAACTGGACATATTGTGTTATCTGGTGGGTTACAATGTCCACAATTTGGACATGCCCAGTAAGGATACCCTTTGGTTTTCTTGGGACCTTTACGTCTAATTGTTCCCTGTCCAGATATGTCTGCATCTTTAAAATCATCCATATTAATTAGAGCCATTTGTTCTTGAGTTTGTCCTAACTCTTCTAACTTTTTCTTATACTGAAGTAATTTACCTGTTTTAATCCACAAATCAAGACTCTGTTCCAGATTATTATCCTTCACATATCTCCCATAGGTTACTCTAATTTGTTTCAACCTATCCGGGTCTAGAGTGCCATTAGTAGCCACTTTTGCCCATTGAAACAATCGTCTCATACCCTTCAAGCAGTGAATCAGTAAGAGAGAGTAAGGGCCAATAACAGTCAGTAAGAGCCAGGGGGCGGGATGTACTAAATGGAAAATGCGGTAGACCCCCTGTTTACCGCATTTTCAGAATCTACTAACACCCAGCCGCCGGGTCAGTGCCGCGGCAGACCTTTCTGCACCCCTAGTAATGGAAGGAAGGAGGAGGAATCCCTGCGCTTTTCCTGGGGTGTACAATGAGCCGCAGAGCTCTGCAATAACCTGCACCAGATATTTGGGTGTGCAGCTGCAGAAGACACAGGCCAGAGATAGGACGAGTCCACAGAAGAACCACCAAGACCTATTCCACTTCATTACCACTCAGATGAGAGAGCATGTAGGAAGCCAGGTAGAATATATTCCCCCCTGCGTCTGTCACCACCTCCACTATGCAGGTTTCGGTGCAAGGGACGGAACTGTGACTTCCAACCCTCCCCTTCTAGATGGAGCTGGGAGTTACCTGAATGCTGCACCTCTGGTACGTGGTCAGGTGCAGCTGAAATTAGTGATGAGCACCGGAAATTTTTCGGGTTTTGTGTTTTGGTTTTGGGTTCGGTTCCGCGGCCGTGTTTTGGGTTCGACTTCGAACGCGTTTTGGCAAAACCTCACCGAATTTTTTTTGTCGGATTCGGGTGTGTTTTGGATTCGGGTGTTTTTTTCAAAAAACCCTAAAAAACAGCTTAAATCATAGAATTTGGGGGTCATTTTGATCCCAAAGTATTATTAACCTCAATAACCATAATTTCCACTCATTTTCAGTCTATTCTGAACACCTCACACCTCACAATATTATTTTTAGTCCTAAAATTTGCACCGAGGTCGCTGGATGACTAAGCTCAGCGACCCAAGTGGCCGACACAAACACCTGGCCCATCTAGGAGTGTCACTGCAGTGTCACGCAGGATGGCCCTTCCAAAAAACACCCCCCAAACAGCACATGACGCAAAGAAGAAAAAAAAGAGGCGCAATGAGGTAGCTGTGTGAGTAAGCTAAGCGACCCTAGTGGCCGACACAAACACCTGGCCCATCTAGGAGTGGCACTGCAGTGTCACGCAGGATGGCCCTTCCAAAAAACACTCCCCAAACAGCACATGACGCAAAGAAAAATAGAGGCGCAATGAGGTAGCTGTGTGACTAAGATAAGCGACCCAAGTGGCCGACACAAACACCTGGCCCATCTAGGAGTGGCACTGCAGTGTCACGCAGGATGGCCCTTCCAAAAACTACTCCCCAAACAGCACATGACGCAAAGAAAAATGAAAGAAAAAAGAGGTGCAAGATGGAATTGTCCTTGGACCCTCCCGCCCACCCTTATGTTGTATAAACAGGACATGCACACTTTAACCAACCCATCATTTCAGTGACAGGGTCTGCCACACGACTGTGACTGAAATGACGGGTTGGTTTGGACCCCCACCAAAAAAGAAGCAATTAATCTCTCCTTGCACAAACTGGCTCTACAGAGGCAAGATGTCCACCTCATCATCATCCTCCGATATATCACCGTGTACATCCCCCTCCTCACAGATTATAAATTCGTCCCCACTGGAATCCACCATCTCAGCTCCCTGTGTACTATGTGGAGGCAATTGCTGCTGGTGAATGTCTCCACGGAGGAATTGATTATAATTCATTTTAATGAACATCATCTTCTCCACATTTTCTGGATGTAACCTCGTACGCCGATTGCTGACAAGGTGAGCGGCGGCACTAAACACTCTTTCGGAGTACACACTTGTGGGAGGGCAACTTAGGTAGAATAAAGCCAGTTTGTGCAAGGGCCTCCAAATTGCCTCTTTTTCCTGCCAGTATAAGTACGGACTGTCTGACGTGCCTACTTGGATGCGGTCACTCATATAATCCTCCACCATTCTTTCAATGGGGAGAGAATCATATGCAGTGACAGTAGACGACATGTCCGTAATCGTTGTCAGGTCCTTCAGTCCGGACCAGATGTCAGCATCAGCAGTCGCTCCAGACTGCCCTGCATCACCGCCAGCGGGTGGGCTCGGAATTCTGAGCCTTTTCCTCGCACCCCCAGTTGCGGGAGAATGTGAAGGAGGAGATGTTGACAGGTCGCGTTCCGCTTGACTTGACAATTTTCTCACCAGCAGTTCTTTGAACCCCAGCAGACTTGTGTCTGCCGGAAAGAGAGATCCAAGGTAGGTTTTAAATCTAGGATCGAGCACGGTGGTCAAAATGTAGTGCTCTGATTTCAACAGATTGACCACCCGTGAATCCTTGTTAAGCGAATTAAGGGCTCCATCCACAAGTCCCACATGCCTAGCGGAATCGCTCTGTGTTAGCTCCTCCTTCAATGTCTCCAGCTTCTTCTGCAAAAGCCTGATGAGGGGAATGACCTGACTCAGGCTGGCAGTGTCTGAACTGACTTCACGTGTGGCAAGTTCAAAAGGTTGCAGAACCTTGCACAACGTTGAAATCATTCTCCACTGCGCTTGAGACAGGTGCATTCCACCTCCTATATCGTGCTCAGTTGTACAGGCTTGAATGGCCTTTTGCTGCTCCTCCAACCTCTGAATCATATAGAGGGTTGAATTCCACCTCGTTACCACTTCTTGCTTCAGATGATGGCAGGGCAGGTTCAGGCGTTTTTGGTGGTGCTCCAGTCTTCTGTACGTGGTGCCTGTACGCCGAAAGTGTGCCGCAATTCTTCTGGCCACCGACAGCATCTCTTGCACGCCCCTCTCGTTTTTTAAATAATTCTGCACCACCAAATTCAAGGTATGTGCAAAACATGGGACGTGCTGGAATTTGCCCAGATTTAATGCACACACAATATTGCTGGCGTTGTCCGATGCCACAAATCCACAGGAGAGTCCAATTGGGGTAAGCCATTCTGCGATGATCTTCCTCAGTTGCCGTAAGAGGTTTTCAGCTGTGTGCATATTCTGGAAAGCGGTGATACAAAGCGTAGCCTGCCTAGGAAAGAGTTGGCGTTTGCGAGATGCTGCTACTGGTGCCGCCGCTGCTGTTCTTGCGGCGGGAGTCCATACATCTACCCAGTGGGCTGTCACAGTCATATAGTCCTGAGTCTGCCCTGCTCCACTTGTCCACATGTCCGTGGTTAAGTGGACATTGGGTACAACTGCATTTTTTAGGACACTGGTGAGTCTTTTTCTGAGGTCTGTGTACATTTTCGGTATCGCCTGCCTAGAGAAATGGAACCTAGATGGTATTTGGTACCGGGGACACAGTACCTCCAACAAGTCTCTAGTTGGCTCTGCAGTAATGATGGATACCGGAACCACGTTTCTCACCGCCCAGGATGCCAAGGCCTCAGTTATCCGCTTTGCAGCAGGATGACTGCTGTGATATTTCATCTTCCTCGCAAAGGACTGTTGGACAGTCAATTGCTTGGTGGAAGTAGTAAAAGTGGTCTTACGACTTCCCCTCTGGGATGACGATCGACTCCCAGCAGCAACAACAGCAGCGCCAGCAGCAGTAGGCGTTACACGCAAGGATGCATCGGAGGAATCCCAGGCAGGAGAGGACTCGTCAGAATTGCCAGTGACATGGCCTGCAGGACTATTGGCATTCCTGGGGAAGGAGGAAATTGACACTGAGGGAGTTGGTGGGGTGGTTTGCGTGAGCTTGGTTACAAGAGGAAGGGATTTACTGGTCAGTGGACTGCTTCCGCTGTCGCCCAAAGTTTTTGAACTTGTCACTGACTTATGATGAATGCGCTGCAGGTGATGTATAAGGGAGGATGTTCCGAGGTGGTTAACGTCCTTACCCCTACTTATTACAGCTTGACAAAGGCAACACACGGCTTGACAAATGTTGTCCGCATTTCTGTTGAAATACTTCCACACTGAAGAGCTGTTTTTTTTGGTATTTTCACCAGGCATGTCAATGGCCATATTCCTCCCACGGACAACAGGTGTCTCCCCGGGTGCCTGACTTAAACAAACCACCTCACCATCAGAATCCTCCTGGTCAATTTCCTCCCCAGCGCCAGCAACACCCATATCCTCCTCATCCTGGTGTACTTCAACACTGACATCTTCAATCTGACTATCAGGAACTGGACTGCGGGTGCTCCTTCCAGCACTTGCAGGGGGCGTGCAAATGGTGGAAGGCGCATGCTCTTCACGTCCAGTGTTGGGAAGGTCAGGCATCGCAACCGACACAATTGGACTCTCCTTGTGGATTTGTGATTTCGAAGAACGCACAGTTCTTTGCTGTGCTTTTGCCAGCTTGAGTCTTTTCAGTTTTCTAGCGAGAGGCTGAGTGCTTCCATCCTCATGTGAAGCTGAACCACTAGCCATGAACATAGGCCAGGGCCTCAGCCGTTCCTTGCCACTCCGTGTGGTTAATGGCATATTGGCAAGTTTACGCTTCTCCTCCGACGATTTTATTTTAGATTTTTGAGTCCTTTTTTTACTGATATTTGGCGTTTTGGATTTTACATACTCTGTACTATGACATTGGGCATCGGCCTTGGCAGACAACGTTGATGGCATTTCATCGTCTCGGCCATGACTAGTGGCAGCAGCTTCAGCACGAGGTGGAAGTGGATCTTGATCTTTCCCTATTTTTGGAACCTCAACATTTTTGTTCTCCATATTTTAATAGGCACAACTAAAAGGCACCTCAGGTAAACAATGGAGATGGATGGATACTAGTATACTTATGGATGACGAGCGACTGCCGACACAGAGGTAGCTACAGCCGTGGACTACCGTACTGCGTATGCTAGTATAGACTGGATGATAATGATGTAAAAAATATATATATATCACTACTGCAGGACAGGTATATATTGTATAATGACGGACCTGCTGGACACTGTCAGCACTGCAGACTCCTAAACTACTAGTATGAAGAAGATAGAAAGAAAAAAAAACCACCACAGGTAGGTATACAATTATGGACGAGCGACTGCCAGTGCCGACACAGAGGTAGCTACAGCCGTGGACTACCGTACTGCGTCTGCTAGTATAGACTGGATGATAATGATATAAAAAATATATATATATCACTACTGCAGGACAGGTATATATTGTATAATGACGGACCTGCTGGACACTGTCAGCACTGCAGACTCCTAAACTACTAGTATGAAGAAGATAGAAAAAAAAAAAAACACCACAGGTAGGTATACAATTATGGACGAGCGACTGCCGACACAGAGGTAGCTACAGCCGTGGACTACCGTACTGCGTCTGCTAGTATAGACTGGATGATAATGATATAAAAAATATATATATATCACTACTGCAGGACAGGTATATATTGTATAATGACGGACCTGCTGGACACTGTCAGCACTGCAGACTCTTAAACTACTAGTATGAAGAAGATAGAAAAAAAAACCCACCACAGGTAGGTATACAATTATGGACGAGTGACTGCCAGTGCCGACACAGAGGTAGCTACAGCCGTGGACTACCGTACTGCGTCTGCTAGTATAGACTGGATGATAATGATATAAAAAATATATATATATCACTACTGCAGGACAGGTATATATTATATAATGACGGACCTGCTGGACACTGTCAGCACTGCAGACTCCTGAACTACTAGTATGAAGAAGATAGAAATATAATGAATGACGGACCTGCTGGACACTGTCAGCAGAATGCGTTTATATATAGAATAAAAAAAAAAAAACACCACACGAGTGTTTAACTTTTTCAGGCAGACAATATACTGGTGGTCACTGCTGGTCAGTCACACTGGCACTCTGGCAGCAAAAGTGTGCACTGTTAAATATGTACTCCTGCTATAACTGCTCCCCAGTCTCCCCCACAATTAAGCTGTGTGAGCAGTGAGCACTACTCAGCACAGTCAGATATACATAGATGATATTATCATGCAGCACACTGAGGCTGAGCACAGATATGGTATGTGACTGTGTATCGTTTTTTTTCAGGCAGAGAACGGATTATATTAAATAATAAATAAAACTGGTGGTCACCACTAGTATAACTATCAGCAAAACTCTGCACTCTCTGAGTACTCCTAATGCTCCAGTAAATCAAGTGTCTCACTCTCTATCTGAACGGAGAGGACGCCAGCCACGTCCTCTCCCTATCAATCTCAATGCACGTGTGAAAATGGCGGCGACGCGCGGCTCCTTATATAGAATCCGAGTCTCGCGATAGAATACGAGCCGCGCGAGAATCCGACAGCGGGATGATGACGTTCGGGCGCGCTCGGGTTAGCCGAGCAAGGCGGGAAGATCCGAGTCTGCCTCGGACCCGTGTAAAAAGCGTGAAGTTCGGGGGGGTTCGGTTTCCGAGAAACCGAACCCGCTCATCACTAGCTGAAATAGGTGACACCACCGCTGCCTGCTCCATGCATGCAGAGAACAAGATGCCCAGCTCTGGTAAGACTACTGGCTGCCAGTAATAGATTAGATGGGAAGGAGTCTGAGCTGTAGTGGTGAATATAGAGTGCCCACGCTCTGTCTCTCTGCTCTATACGCAATGACCACAACTTGGATGCTAGAAACATTTTGCTGCATTTGGGCTGAATTCAGACCTGATTGCAATAGCAAACTTTTCTCTAATGGGCAAAACCATGTGTGCAGCAGGTGGGGCAGATGTAACATGTGCAGTACAGGTGGGGCAGATGTAACATGTGCAGAGAGAGTTAGATTTTGGTGGGGTGAGTTCAAACTGAAATCTAAAATTGCAGTGTAAAAACTAAGCAGACAGTATTTACCCTGCACAGAAACAATATAACCCACCCAAATCTAACTCTCTCTACACATGTTACATCTGCCACACCTGCACTGCACATGGTTTTGCCCATTAGAGAAGATTTTGCTGCTGCAATCAGGTCTGAATTAGGCCCTATATGCCGAGAAGTATTTTTATTATTACTATTGCCCATTTTAATCGAAGTTTAGATACTACTGATAGTATGCTGAGCGCTTGGCGTGGTTCCCTACTCACCTTTACGTACTGTAGACGGGCTGAAGTCCACCTGTGCAGGTGTATCACAGCCCTCTTCTGTAGGGGCCACTGTCTTTAACGCAGCAGGGTTGATTGAAACTTGTTCTTGAATTTCAACACCTCTGAGAAAGACAAACGGGGAAATGTCATCAATAATAGGGAACAATGCAATTAGCCGCTACACCCCTGGCGGCGTGAGTAAGCCGCACTCACTCTCAGTAACTTCACATGGCTTATCTATTTCTCCCTAGTTACTAATAATAGATATAATACACCCCAGAGAAATAAAATGAAACATAATGGTGCAACCACCGGGCTGTACTGACTGTCCGCTACGGAGTAATAATCCTGAGCCCTAGCTGCCGCTGTATCCTATCGCTGCTTACACTTCCCCAACCTGTCCCTGACCCAGGGGTGGAACTAGAGAGTGGTGGGCCTAGGTCAGTGATGGGCAACCTTTGGCACACCAACTGTTGAACTATACATCCCAGCATGCCCTGCTACAGTTTTAGCATGGCCAAACAGCAAAACTCTAGCAGGGCACGCTGGGATGTGTAGTTCAACAGCTGGAGTGCCAAAGGTTCCCCATCAGTGGCCTAGGTGCATATGCATTCCCCCCTGCCCCCCCTCCCCACACACACACGACACCCCTTGCACCCCCAGCATCTAAACCCTGATTTTGAGTTGGCCACTCTGAAAAATACGGGAGATTTAGGGGGCAGAACATTTGAGTTTTAATAAAACACAAAGTTTAAAATGAACACGTGCCAGCAGAGCCACAACTGCCTCTTTCTATGCCATCAGACCCCTCCTCCGCAGGACACCAGCATTTGTCACACATGTCCTCATGCTCACCAGTTACTGACAGTAGTGCCCCTTATTCACATTACACCACACAGTATGAGCCACATTCACATTACATCACACAGTATGAGCCAAATACACATTATACCACACAGTATGAGCCAAATACACATTATACCACACAGTACGAGCCGTATTCACATTACGCCACACAGTATGAGCCGTATTCACATTACACCACACAGTATGAGCCACATTGACATTACACCACACAGTATGAGCCACATTCACATTACATCACACAGTATGAGCCACATTCACATTACGCCACACAGTATGAGCCAAATACACATTATACCACACAGTACGAGCCGTATTCACATTACACCACACAGTATGAGCCAAATACACATTACACCACACAGTATGAGCCACATTCACATTACGCCACACAGTATGAGCCAAATACACATTAAACCACACAGTGTGAGCCACATTCACATTACACCACAGTATGATCCACATTCACATTACACCACACAGTATGAGCCACATTCACATTACACCACACAGTATGAGCCACATTCACATTACACCA
Organism: Pseudophryne corroboree; assembly: GCF_028390025.1. Taxonomy (NCBI): domain Eukaryota; kingdom Metazoa; phylum Chordata; class Amphibia; order Anura; family Myobatrachidae; genus Pseudophryne; species Pseudophryne corroboree. Next base: position 482,806,878 of record NC_086452.1, read on the forward strand.
CACAGTATGAGCCAAATACACATTACACCACACAGTATGAGCCACATTCACATTACACCACACAGTATAAGCCACATTCACATTACACCACAGTATGATCCACATTCACATTACACCACACAGTATGAGCCACATTCACATTACATCACACAGTATGAGCCACATTCACATTACACCACACAGTATGAGCCACATTCCCATTATACCACACAGTATGAGCCACATTCACATTACACCACACAGTATGAGCCAAATACACATTACACCACACAGTATGAGCCACATTCACATTACACCACATAGTACGAGCCGTATTCACATTACACCACACAGTATGAGCCACATTCACATTACACCACACAGTATGAGCCACATTCACATTACATCACACAGTATGAGCCACATTCACATTACACCACACAGTATGAGCCACAGTCACATTACACCACACAGTATGAGCCACATTCACATTACACCACATAGTACGAGCCGTATTCACATTACACCACACAGTATGAGCCACATTCACATTACACCACACAGTATGAGCCACATTCACATTACATCACACAGTATGAGCCACATTCACATTACACCACACAGTATGAGCCACATTCACATTACACCACACAGTATGAGCCACATTCACATTACATCACACAGTATGAGCCACATTCACATTACACCACACAGTATGAGCCACATTCACATTACACCACACAGTATGAGCTACATTCACATTACACCACACAGTATGAGCCACAGTCACATTACACCACACAGTATGAGCCACATTCACATTACACCACACAGTATGAGCCACATTCACATTACACCACACAGTATGAGCCACATTCACATTACATCACACAGTATGAGCCACATTCACATTACACCACACAGTATGATCCACATTCACATTACGCCACAAAGTATGAGCCAAATACACATTATACCACACAGTGTGAGCCACATTCACATTACACCACATAGTACGAGCCGTATTCACATTACACCACACAGTATGAGCCACATTCACATTACATCACACAGTATGAGCCACAGTCACATTACACCACACAGTATGAGCCACATTCACATTACACCACACAGTATGAGCCGAAACGCACATTACACCACACAGTATGAGCCGAAACTCACATTACACCACACAGTATGAGCCACATTCACATTACACCACACAGTATGAGCCGAAACTCACATTACGCCACACAGTATGAGCCACATTCACAATACACCAAACAGTATGAGCCACATTCACATTACACCACACAGTATGAGCCACATTCACATTACACCACACAGTATGAGCCACATTCACATTACACCACACAGTATGAGCCACATTCACATTACACCACACAGTATGAGCCACATTCACATTATACCACACAGTATAAGCCACATTCACATTACACCACAAAGTATGAGCCAAATACACATTACACCACACAGTATGAGCCATATTCACATTACGCCACAAAGTATGAGCCACATTCACATTATGCCACACAGTATGAGCCTCATTCACATTACACCACACAGTATGAGCCCCATTCACATTACACCACACAGTAAGAGCCACATTCACATTACACCACACAGTATGAGCCACATTCCCATTACACCACACAGTATGAGCCACATTCACATTACACCACACAGTATGAGCCACATTCCCATTACACCACACAGTATGAGCCACATTCACATTACACCACACAGTATGAGCCACATTCACATTACACCACACAGTATGAGCCACATTCACATTACACAACACAGTATGAGCCACATTCACATTACACCACACAGTATGAGCCACATTCACATTACACCACACAGTATGAGCCACATTCACATTATACCACACAGTATGAGCCACATTCACATTACACCACACAGTATGAGCCAAATACACATTACACCACACAGTATGAGCCATATTCACATTACGCCACAAAGTATGAGCCACATTCACATTATGCCACACAGTATGAGCCTCATTCACATTACACCACACAGTATGAGCCCCATTCACATTACACCACACAGTAAGAGCCACATTCACATTACACCACACAGTATGAGCCACATTCACATTACACCACACAGTATGAGCCAAATACACATTATACCACACAGTATGAGCCACATTCACATTACACCACACAGTATGAGCCACATTCACATTACACCACACAGTATGAGCCAAATACACATTATACCACACAGTAAGAGCCACATTCACATTACACCACACAGTATGAGCCACATTCACATTACACCACACAGTATGAGCCAAATACACATTATACCACACAGTATGAGCCACATTCACATTACACCACACAGTATGAGCCACATTCACATTACACCACACAGTATGAGCCAAATACACATTATACCACACAGTATGAGCCACAGTCACATTACACCACACAGTATGAGCCACAGTCACATTACACCACACAGTATGAGCCACATTCCCATTACACCACACAGTATGAGCCACATTCACATTACACCGCACAGTATGAGCCACATTCACATTACACCACACAGTATGAGCCACATTCACATTACACCACACAGTATGAGCCACAGTCACATTACACCACACAGTATGAGCCACATTCCCATTACACCACACAGTATGAGCCACATTCACATTACACCACACAGTATGAGCCACATTCACATTACACCACACAGTATGAGCCAGTCACATTACACCACACAGTACGAGCCGTATTCACATTACACCACACAGTATGAGCCACATTCACATTACACCACACAGTATGAGCCACATTCACATTACGCCACACAGTATGAGCCACGTTCACATTACGCCACACAGTATGAGCCAAATACACATTATACCACACAGTACGAGCCGTATTCACATTACACCACACAGTATGAGCCACATTCACATTACGCCACACAGTATGAGCCAAATACACATTATACCACACAGTACGAGCCTTGTTCACATTACACCACACAGTATGAGCCACATTCATATTATGCCACACAGTATGAGCCACATTCACATTACACCACACAGTATGAGCCACATTCACATTACACCACACAGTATGAGCCACATTCACATTACGCCACACAGTATGAGCCAAATACACATTATACCACACAGTACGAGCCGTATTCACATTACACCACACAGTATGAGCCACATTCATATTACACCACACAGTATGAGCCACATTCACATTACGCCACACAGTGTGAGCCACATTCACATTACGCCACACAGTATGAGCCACATTCACATTACGCCACACAGTATGAGCCAAATACACATTATACCACACAGTACGAGCCGTGTTCACATTACACCACACAGTATGAGCCACATTCATATTATGCCACACAGTATGAGCCACATTCACATTACACCACACAGTATGAGCCACATTCACATTACACCACACAGTATGAGCCACATTCACATTACGCCACACAGTATGAGCCAAATACACATTATACCACACAGTACGAGCCGTATTCACATTACACCACACAGTATGAGCCACATTCATATTACACCACACAGTATGAGCCACATTCACATTACGCCACACAGTGTGAGCCACATTCACATTACGCCACACAGTATGAGCCACATTCACATTACGCCACACAGTATGAGCCAAATACACATTATACCACACAGTACGAGCCGTATTCACATTACACCACACAGTATGAGCCACATTCACATTACGCCACACAGTATGAGCCAAATACACATTATACCACACAGTACGAGCCGTGTTCACATTACACCACACAGTATGAGCCACATTCACATTATGCCACACAGTATGAGCCACATTCACATTACACCACACAGTATGAGCCACATTCACATTACACCACACAGTATGAGCCACATTCACATTACGCCACACAGTATGAGCCAAATACACATTATACCACACAGTACGAGCCGTATTCACATTACACCACACAGTATGAGCCACATTCATATTACACCACACAGTATGAGCCACATTCACATTACGCCACACAGTGTGAGCCACATTCACATTACGCCACACAGTATGAGCCACATTCACATTACGCCACACAGTATGAGCCACATTCACATTACACTACACAGTATGAGCCAAATACACATTTCACCACACAGTATGAGCCACATTCACATTACACCACACAGTATGAGCCACATTCACATTACACCACACAGTATGAGCCACATTCACATTACACCACACAGTATGAGCCACATTCACATTACACCACACAGTATGAGCCACATTCACATTACACCACACAGTATGAGCCACATTCACATTATACCACACAGTATGAGCCACATTCACATTACATCACACAGTATGAGCCACATTCACATTACATCACACAGTATGAGCCACATTCACATTACACCACACAGTATGAGCCACATTCACATTACACCACACAGTATGAGCCACATTCACATTACACCACACAGTATGAGCCACATTCACATTACACCACACAGTATGAGCCAAATACACATTACACCACACAGTATGAGCCACAGTCACATTACACCACACAGTATGAGCCACATTCACATTACACCACACAGTATGAGCCACATTCACATTATGCCACACAGTATGAGCCACATTCCCATTACACCACACAGTATGAGCCACATTCACATTACATCACACAGTATGAGCCACATTCACATTACACCACACAGTATGAGCCACATTCACATTATGCCACACAGTATGAGCCAAATACACATTACACCACACAGTACGAGCCATATTCACATTACACCACACAGTATGCAGGTGGCCCGCTATCCTGGGCTCAGTCCCTAGGGCAAACACAGGACTTTCAGGAAGGGGTTTCCAGATGGGAGCTATAGATAGATAGAGGGGATGGGAGGGAGCGGGAGAGAAGTTTACCTGGAGGTTGGGAGGAGGCTCCGTGGTCCCTCTAGTCAGGTGCGGGGGGATGTGTAGTGGCTCCGGCGGGGTCAACGCAGCCCGGCAAGAGACGGAGGAGGAGGGGGAATAAGTGATGCAGAAGGAGGGGGATAAGCAGAGACGCGGCGGCATGTGAGTTGAGAGGAGCCCGCTGCCCAGACTGCCTGAGCTCCTCCACTGTTAGCTGTGTGGCGCGTCCCAGGAGGTCTGCATAATGATAAATCCACTACTGGCAGCGGGAGGTCACAGGCTCGGTGGGGGGTGCCGGACATTAGGGGGTGCCTGTGATCTTATGGTAAACCTCCAAATGAGTGTGAGAGAATGCAGTCATACCTCCCAACTGTCCCACCCATGGGCAGCAGTGTCACGCGGCCAGAGGAGTAAGTTGGGGAGGCTTTGATCACCGATGACTACTGAATAATTGTCGCGCATGGTATCTATTCAGTGCACGGAGGTGCGCCAGGGGCTGCCTAGCTGCTCATGGAGCGCTGGACACCCCCCCTGAATGCTTAATACAGGGTCATGCTGCAAGGACAGCCCACTTAACTGAGGCCACGCCCATTCTACCTGATGCCATGCCCCCTTTTTGGGGAAGCAATAATTGGGAGGTTTGCTATAATACAGCGTGTGAGCGCAGAAGTCGCCAGCTGCGTGTGTGACACTCACTGTTCTGTCATAGCCGCTGAAGAGGAATCCAACTGCGGGAGAGAGTCCGGCTTCAGTGGAACCAGTGATGACGGTGCAATCATAGACTCTGGAACCCCAAAATCTGCATCTACAACAGGACATAAATATGAATGGTAAAATATAACAGACTGGAAGGTAAATATCCAGTGTACAGAGCCAGGGAATCAGGCATGGAAGTCTTAGCCCTGGAGAGATCCAGTACCAGCCAATCAGCTCCTGACTGTCATATTACAGGCTGTGTTTGAAAAATGACAGTTACTGTACGAGTTGTCTGGTAGTTTATCTCTCTCCATTTTATCACTCTCCAAGGCTTAGTACATAGCCCCATAGCAACTGGACAGAAGCAAAACATTAGTGACACCTGCAACGCTGCAACTGTGGCTCCCGGCGCTTCATGCGCCAGTATCCAGCGCAATACATACTCCCAGTATCCAGCGCAATACATACTCCCAGTATCCAGCGCAATACATACTCCCAGTATCCAGCGCAATACATACTCCCAGTATCCAGCGCAATACATACTCCCGGCATCCAGCGCAATACATACTCCCAGTATCCAGCGCAATACATACTCCCAGTATCCAGCGCAATACATACTCCCGGTATCCAGCGCAATACATACTCCCGGTATCCAGCGCAATACATACTCCCAGTATCCAGCGCAATACATACTCCCAGTATCCAGCGCAATACATACTCCCAGTATCCAACACAATACATACTCCCAGTATCCAGCGCAATACATACTCCCAGTATCCAGCGCAATACATACTCCCGGCATCCAGCGCAATACATACTCCCAGTATCCAGCGCAATACATACTCCCAGTATCCAACACAATACATACTCCCAGTATCCAGCGCAATACATACTCCCAGTATCCAACACAATACATACTCCCAGTATCCAACACAATACATACTCCCAGTATCCAACACAATACATACTCCCAGTATCCAGCGCAATACATACTCCCAGTATCCGGCGCAATACATACTCCCAGTATCCAACACAATACATACTCCCAGTATCCAGCGCAATACATACTCCCAGTATCCAGCGCAATACATACTCCCAGTATCCAACACAATACATACTCCCAGTATCCAACACAATACATACTCCCGGCATCCAGCGCAATACATACTCCCAGTATCCAGCGCAATACATACTCCCAGTATCCAACACAATACATACTCCCGGCATCCAGCGCAATACATACTCCCAGTATCCAGCGCAATACATACTCCCAGTATCCAACACAATACATACTCCCAGTATCCAACACAATACATACTCCCGGCATCCAGCGCAATACATACTCCCAGTATCCAACACAATACATACTCCCAGTATCCAACACAATACATACTCCCAGTATCCGGCGCAATACATACTCCCAGTATCCAACACAATACATACTCCCAGTATTCAGCGCAATACATACTCCCAGTATCCAACACAATACATACTCCCAGTATTCAACACAATACATACTCCCGGCATCCAACACAATACATACTCCCAGTATTCAGCGCAATACATACTCCCAGTATTCAGCGCAATACATACTCCCGGCATCCAGCGCAATACATACTCCCAGTATCCAACACAATACATACTCCCAGTATTCAGCGCAATACATACTCCCGGCATCCAGCGCAATACATACTCCCAGTATCCAACACAATACATACTCCCAGTATCCAGCGCAATACATACTCCCAGTATCCAGCATCCGGCGCAATACATACTCCCAGTATCCAACACAATACATACTCCCGGCATCCAACACAATACATACTCCCGGCATCCAGTATCTGGCGCAATACATACTCCCAGTATCCAGCATCCGGCGCAATACATACTCCCAGTATCCAACACAATACATACTCCCAGTATCCAGCATCAGGCGCAATACATACTCCCAGTATCTGGTGCAATACATACTCCCGGTATCCAACACAATACATACTCCCGGCATCCAGCGGAATACATACTCCCAGTATCCAGCGCAATACATACTCCCAGTATCCAGCATCCGGCGCAATACATACTCCCAGTATTCAGCGCAATACATACTCCCAGTATCCAACACAATACATACTCCCGGCATCCAGCGCAATACATACTCCCAGTATCCAGCGCAATACATACTCCCAGTATCCAACACAATACATACTCCCGGCATCCAGCGCAATACATACTCCCAGTATCCAGCGCAATACATACTCCCAGTATCCAACACAATACATACTCCCAGTATCCAACACAATACATACTCCCAGTATCCGGCGCAATACATACTCCCAGTATCCAACACAATACATACTCCCAGTATTCAGCGCAATACATACTCCCAGTATTCAGCGCAATACATACTCCCGGCATCCAGCGCAATACATACTCCCAGTATCCAACACAATACATACTCCCAGTATTCAGCGCAATACATACTCCCGGCATCCAACACAATACATACTCCCAGTATCCAACACAATACATACTCCCAGTATCCAGCGCAATACATACTCCCAGTATCCAGCATCCGGCGCAATACATACTCCCAGTATCCAACACAATACATACTCCCGGCATCCAACACAATACATACTCCCGGCATCCAGTATCTGGCGCAATACATACTCCCAGTATCCAGCATCCGGCGCAATACATACTCCCAGTATCCAACACAATACATACTCCCAGTATCCAGCGCAATACATACTCCCAGTATCTGGTGCAATACATACTCCCGGTATCCAACACAATACATACTCCCGGCATCCAGCGGAATACATACTCCCAGTATCCAGCGCAATACATACTCCCAGTATCCAGCATCCGGCGCAATACATACTCCCAGTATTCAGCGCAATACATACTCCCAGTATTCAGCGCAATACATACTCCCAGTATCCAGCATCCGGCGCAATACATACTCCCAGTATCCAACACAATACATACTCCCGGCATCCAGCATCCGGTGCAATACTTACTCCCAGCATCCAGCGCAATACATACTCCCAGCATCCAGCGCAATACATACTCCCAGTATCCAGCATCCGGCGCAATACATACTCCCAGTATTCAGCGCAATACATACTCCCAGTATCCAACACAATACATACTCCCAGCATCCAGCATCCGGTGCAATACTTACTCCCAGCATCCAGCGCAATACATACTCCCAGCATCCAGCGCAATACATACTCCCAGTATCCAACAGAATACATACTACCAGTATTCAGCGCAATACATACTCCCAGTATCCAGCGCAATACATACTCCCAGCATCCAGCGCAATACATACTCCCAGTATCCAACACAATACTTACTCCCAGTATCCAGCATCCGGCGCAATACATACTCCCAGTATTCAGCGCAATACATACTCCCAGTATCCAACACAATACTTACTCCCAGCATCCAGCATCCGGTGCAATACTTACTCCCAGCATCCAGCGCAATACATACTCCCAGCATCCAGCGCAATACATACTCCCAGTATCCAACACAATACATACTCCCAGTATTCAGCGCAATACATACTCCCAGTATCCAGCGCAATACATACTCCCAGCATCCAGCACAATACATACTCCCAGTATCCAGCATCCGGCGCAATACATACTCCCAGTATCCAACACAATACATACTCCCAGTATTCAGCGCAATACATACTCCCAGCATCCGGCGCAATACATACTCCCAGCATCTGGCGCAATACATACTCCCAGTATCCAGCATCCGGCGCAATACATACTCCCAGTATCCAGCGCAATGCATACTCCCAGTATCCGGCATCCGGCGCAATACATACTCCCAGCATCTGGCGCAATACATACTCCCAGTATCCAGCATCCGGCGCAATACATACTCCCAGTATCCAGCGCAATGCATACTCCCAGTATCCGGCATCTGGCACAATACATACTCCCAGCATCCGGCGCAATACATACTCAAAGTATCTGGCGCAATACATACTCCCAGTATCTGGCGCAATACATACTCCCAGTATCCAGCGCAATACATACTCCCAGTATCCGGCATCCGGCGCAATACATACTCCCAGCATCCGGGGCAATACATACTCCCAGTATCTGGCGCAATACATACTCCCAGTATCTGGCGCAATACATACTCCCAGTATCCAGCATCCGGCGCAATACATACTCCCAGTATCTTGCGCAATACATACTCCCAGTATCCGGCATCCGGCGCAATACATACTCCCAGTATCCAGCATCCGGCGCAATACATACTCCCAGTATCCAGCATCCGGCGCAATACATACTCCCAGTATCCAGCATCCGGCGCAATACATACTCCCAGTATCCAGCGCAATACATACTCCCAGTATCCGGCATCCGGCGCAATACATACTCCCAGCATCCGGCGCAATACATACTCCCAGCATCCGGCGCAATACATACTCCCAGTATCTGGCGCAATACATACTCCCAGTATCTGGCGCAATACATACTCCCAGTATCCAGCGCAATACATACTCCCAGTATCCGGCATCCGGCGCAATACATACTCCCAGCATCCGGCGCAATACATACTCCCAGTATCTGGCGCAATACATACTCCCAGTATCTGGCGCAATACATAATCCCAGTATCCAGCATCCGGCACAATACATACTCCCAGTATCTGGCGCAATACATACTCCCAGTATCCAGCATCCGGCGCAATACATACTCCCAGTATCCGGCATCCGGCGCAATACATACTCCCAGCATCCACCGCAATACATACTCCCAGTATCTGGCGCAATACATACTCCCGGCATCCGGCGCAATACATACTCCCAGTATCCAGCGCAATACATACTCCCAGTATCCGGCATCCGGCGCAATACATACTCCCAGCATCCGGCGCAATACATACTCCCAGTATCTGGTGCAATACACACTCCCAGTATCCGGCATCCGGCGCAATACATACTCCCAGTATCCAGCGCAATACATACTCCCAGTTTCCGGCGCAACACATACTCCCAGCATCCGGCGCAATACATACTCCCAGTATCCAGCGCAATACATACTCCCAGCATCCGGCGCAATACATACTCCCAGTATCCGGCGCAATACATACTCCCAGTATCTGGCGCAATACATACTCCCAGTATCTGGCATCCGGCGCAATACATACTCCCAGTATCTGTAATGTGCTATATGTGACAGTGCTGGTATCCTTTATACTGTCCTGTCACATATAGACCTGTGTTCCCATACAGCTCTCCTCCCTGTAATACACTGTAATGTGCTATATGTGACAGTGCTGGTATCCTTTATACTGTCCTGTCACATATAGACCTGTGTTCCCATACAGCTCTCCTCCCTATAATACACTGTAATGTGCTATATGTGACAGTGTTGGGCTCCTCTATACTGTCCTGTCACATATAGACATGTGTTCCCATACAGCTCTCCTCCCTGTAATACACTGTAATGTGCTATATGTGACAGTGCTGGTATCCTCTATACTGTCCTGTCACATATAGACCTGTGTTCCCATACAGCTCTCCTCCCTATAATACACTGTAATGTGCTATATGTGACAGTGCTGGGATCCTCTATACTGTCCTGTCACATATAGACCTGTGTTCCCATACAGCTCTCCTCCCTGTAATACACTGTAATGTGCTATATGTGACAGTGCTGGTATCCTCTATACTGTCCTGTCACATATAGACCTGTGTTCCCATACATCTCTCCTCCCTGTAATGCACTGTAATGTGCTATATGTGACAGTGCTGGGATCCTCTATACTGTCCTGTCACATATAGACCTGTGTTCCCATACAGCTCTCCTCCCTGTAATACACTGTAATGTGCTATATGTGACAGTGCTGGTATCCTTTATACTGTCCTGTCACATATAGACCTGTGTTCCCATACAGCTCTCCTCCCTATAATACACTGTAATGTGCTATATGTGACAGTGTTGGGCTCCTCTATACTGTCCTGTCACATATAGACCTGTGTTCCCATACAGCTCTCCTCCCTATAATACACTGTAATGTGCTATATGTGACAGTGCTGGGATCCTCTATACTGTCCTGTCACATATAGACCTGTGTTCCCATACAGCTCTCCTCCCTGTAATGCACTGTAATGTGCTATATGTGACAGTGCTGGGATCCTCTATACTGTCCTGTCACATATAGACCCGTGTTCCCATACAGCTCTCCTCCCTGTAATACACTGTAATGTGCTATATGTGACAGTGTTGGGCTCCTCTATACTGTCCTGTCACATATAGACCCGTGTTCCCATTCAGCTCTCCTCCCTGTAATACACTGTAATGTGCTATATGTGACAGTGCTGGATCCTCTATACTGTCCTGTCACATATAGACCTGTGTTCCCATACAGCTCTCCTCCCTATAATACACTGTAATGTGCTATATGTGACAGTGCTGGGATCCTCTATACTGTCCTGTCACATATAGACCTGTGTTCCCATTCAGCTCTCCTCCCTGTAATACACTGTAATGTGCTATATGTGACAGTGCTGGTATCCTTTATACTGTCCTGTCACATATAGACCTGTGTTACCATACAGCTACTCCCTGTAATACACTGTGATGTGCTATATGTGACAGTGCTGGGATCCTCTATACTGTCCTGTCACATATAGACCTGTGTTCCCATTCAGCTCTCCTCCCTGTAATACACTGTAATGTGCTATATGTGACAGTGTTGGGCTCCTTTATACTGTCCTGTCGCATATAGACCTGTGTTCCCATACAGCTCTCCTCCCTGTAATACACTGTAATGTGCTATATGTGACAGTGCTGGGATCCTCTATACTGTCCTGTCACATATAGACCCGTGTTCCCATACAGCTCTCCTCCCTGTAATACACTGTAATGTGCTATATGTGACAGTGCTGGTATCCTCTATACTGTCCTGTCACATATAGACCTGTGTTCCCATACAGCTCTCCTCCCTGGAATACACTGTAATGTGCTATATGTGACAGTGTTGGGCTCCTCTATACTGTCCTGTCACATATAGACCCGTGTTCCCATACAGCTCTCCTCCCTGTAATACACTGTAATGTGCTATATGTGACAGTGCTGGGATCCTCTATACTGTCCTGTCACATATAGACCTGTTACCATACATCTCTCCTCCCTGTAATACACTGTAATGTGCTATATGTGACAGTGCTGGGATCCTCTATACTGTCCTGTCACATATAGACCTGTTACCATACATCTCTCCTCCCTGTAATACACTGTAATGTGCTATATGTGACAGTGCTGGGATCCTCTATACTGTCCTGTCACATATAGACCCGTGTTCCCATTCAGCTCTCCTCCCTGTAATACACTGTAATGTGCTATATGTGACAGTGCTGGTATCCTCTATACTGTCCTGTCACATATAGACCTGTGTTCCCATACAGCTCTCCTCCCTGTAATACAATGTAATGTGCTATATGTGACAGTGCTGGGCTCCTCTATACTGTCCTGTCACATATAGACCTGTGTTCCCATACAGCTCTCCTCCATGTAATACACTGTAATGTGCTATATGTGACAGTGCTGGTATCCTTTATACTGTCCTGTCACATATAGACCTGTGTTCCCATACATCTCTCCTCCCTGTAATGCACTGTAATGTGCTATATGTGACAGTGCTGGTATCCTCTATACTGTCCTGTCACATATAGACCTGTGTTCCCATACAGCTCTCCTCCCTGTAATACACTGTAATGTGCTATATGTGACAGTGCTGGTATCCTTTATACTGTCCTGTCACATATAGACCTGTGTTACCATACAGCTACTCCCTGTAATACACTGTGATGTGCTATATGTGACAGTCCTGGGATCCTCTATACTGTCCTGTCACATATAGACCTGTGTTCCCATTCAGCTCTCCTCCCTGTAATACACTGTAATGTGCTATATGTGACAGTGTTGGGCTCCTTTATACTGTCCTGTCGCATATAGACCTGTGTTCCCATACAGCTCTCCTCCCTGGAATACACTGTAATGTGCTATATGTGACAGTGTTGGGCTCCTCTATACTGTCCTGTCACATATAGACCTGTGTTCCCATACAGCTCTCCTCCCTGTAATACACTGTAATGTGCTATATGTGACAGTGCTGGGATCCTCTATACTGTCCTGTCACATATAGACCTGTTACCATACATCTCTCCTCCCTGTAATACAATGTAATGTGCTATATGTGACAGTGCTGGGATCCTCTATACTGTCCTGTCACATATAGACCTGTTACCATACATCTCTCCTCCCTGTAATACACTGTAATGTGCTATATGTGACAGTGCTGGGATCCTCTATACTGTCCTGTCACATATAGACCCGTGTTCCCATACAGCTCTCCTCCCTGTAATACACTGTAATGTGCTATATGTGACAGTGCTGGTATCCTTTATACTGTCCTGTCACATATAGACCTGTGTTACCATACAGCTACTCCCTGTAATACACTGTGATGTGCTATATGTGACAGTGCTGGGATCCTCTATACTGTCCTGTCACATATAGACCTGTGTTCCCATTCAGCTCTCCTCCCTGTAATACACTGTAATGTGCTATATGTGACAGTGTTGGGCTCCTTTATACTGTCCTGTCGCATATAGACCTGTGTTCCCATACAGCTCTCCTCCCTGTAATACACTGTAATGTGCTATATGTGACAGTGCTGGGATCCTCTATACTGTCCTGTCACATATAGACCTGTGTTCCCATACAGCTCTCCTCCCTGTAATACACTATAATGTGCTATATGTGACAGTGCTGGTATCCTCTATACTGTCCTGTCACATATAGACCTGTGTTCCCATACAGCTCTCCTCCCTGGAATACACTGTAATGTGCTATATGTGACAGTGTTGGGCTCCTCTATACTGTCCTGTCACATATAGACCTGTGTTCCCATACAGCTCTCCTCCCTGTAATACACTGTAATGTGCTATATGTGACAGTGCTGGTATCCTTTATACTGTCCTGTCACATATAGACCTGTGTTACCATACAGCTACTCCCTGTAATACACTGTGATGTGCTATATGTGACAGTGCTGGGATCCTCTATACTGTCCTGTCACATATAGACATGTGTTCCCATTCAGCTCTCCTCCCTGTAATACACTGTAATGTGCTATATGTGACAGTGTTGGGCTCCTTTATACTGTCCTGTCGCATATAGACCTGTGTTCCCATACAGCTCTCCTCCCTGTAATACACTGTAATGTGCTATATGTGACAGTGCTGGGATCCTCTATACTGTCCTGTCACATATAGACCTGTGTTCCCATACAGCTCTCCTCCCTGTAATACACTATAATGTGCTATATGTGACAGTGCTGGTATCCTCTATACTGTCCTGTCACATATAGACCTGTGTTCCCATACAGCTCTCCTCCCTGGAATACACTGTAATGTGCTATATGTGACAGTGTTGGGCTCCTCTATACTGTCCTGTCACATATAGACCTGTTACCATACATCTCTCCTCCCTGTAATACACTGTAATGTGCTATATGTGACAGTGCTGGTATCCTCTATACTGTCCTGTCACATATAGACCTGTTACCATACATCTCTCCTACCTGTAATACACTGTAATGTGCTATATGTGACAGTGCTGGGATCCTCTATACTGTCCTGTCACATATAGACCTGTTACCATACATCTCTCCTCCCTGTAATACACTGTAATGTGCTATATGTGACAGTGCTGGGATCCTCTATACTGTCCTGTCACATATAGACCCGTGTTCCCATACAGCTCTCCTCCCTGTAATGCACTGTAATGTGCTATATGTGACAGTGCTGGGATCCTCTATACTGTCCTGTCACATATAGACCTGTGTTCCCATACAGCTCTCCTCCCTGTAATACACTGTAATGTGCTATATGTGACAGTACTGGGATCCTCTATACTGTCCTGTCACATATAGACCCGTGTTCCCATACAGCTCTCCTCCCTGTAATACACTGTAATGTGCTATATGTGACAGTGCTGGGATCCTCTATACTGTCCTGTCACATATAGACCTGTGTTCCCATACAGCTCTCCTCCCTGTAATGTGCTATATGTGACAGTGCTGGGATCCTCTATACTGTCCTGTCACATATAGACCTGTGTTCCCATTCAGCTCTCCTCCCTGTAATACACTGTAATGTGCTATATGTGACAGTGCTGGGCTCCTCTATACTGTCCTGTCACATATAGACCTGTGTTCCCATACAGCTCTCCTCCCTGTAATACACTGTAATGTGCTATATGTGACAGTACTGGGATCCTCTATACTGTCCTGTCACATATAGACCCGTGTTCCCATACAGCTCTCCTCCCTGTAATACACTGTAATGTGCTATATGTGACAGTGCTGGGATCCTCTATACTGTCCTGTCACATATAGACCTGTGTTCCCATACAGCTCTCCTCCATGTAATACACTGTAATGTGCTATATGTGACAGTGCTGGGATCCTCTATACTGTCCTGTCACATATAGACCTGTGTTCCCATTCAGCTCTCCTCCCTGTAATACACTGTAATGTGCTATATGTGACAGTGTTGGGCTCCTTTATACTGTCCTGTCGCATATAGACCTGTGTTCCCATACAGCTCTCCTCCCTGTAATACACTGTAATGTGCTATATGTGACAGTGCTGGGATCCTCTATACTGTCCTGTCACATATAGACCTGTTACCATACATCTCTCCTCCCTGTAATACACTGTAATGTGCTATATGTGACAGTGCTGGTATCCTCTATACTGTCCTGTCACATATAGACCTGTGTTCCCATACAGCTCTCCTCCCTGGAATACACTGTAATGTGCTATATGTGACAGTGTTGGGCTCCTCTATACTGTCCTGTCACATATAGACCCGTGTTCCCATACAGCTCTCCTCCCTGTAATACACTGTAATGTGCTATATGTGACAGTGCTGGGATCCTCTATACTGTCCTGTCACATATAGACCTGTTACCATACATCTCTCCTCCCTGTAATACACTGTAATGTGCTATATGTGACAGTGCTGGGATCCTCTATACTGTCTTGTCACATATAGACCTGTTACCATACATCTCTCCTCCCTGTAATACACTGTAATGTGCTATATGTGACAGTGCTGGGATCCTCTATACTGTCCTGTCACATATAGACCCGTGTTCCCATTCAGCTCTCCTCCCTGTAATACACTGTAATGTGCTATATGTGACAGTGCTGGTATCCTCTATACTGTCCTGTCACATATAGACCTGTGTTCCCATACAGCTCTCCTCCCTGTAATACAATGTAATGTGCTATATGTGACAGTGCTGGGCTCCTCTATACTGTCCTGTCACATATAGACCTGTGTTCCCATACAGCTCTCCTCCCTGTAATACACTGTAATGTGCTATATGTGACAGTGCTGGTATCCTTTATACTGTCCTGTCACATATAGACCTGTGTTACCATACATCTCTCCTCCCTGTAATGCACTGTAATGTGCTATATGTGACAGTGCTGGTATCCTCTATACTGTCCTGTCACATATAGACCTGTGTTCCCATACAGCTCTCCTCCCTGTAATACACTGTAATGTGCTATATGTGACAGTGCTGGTATCCTTTATACTGTCCTGTCACATATAGACCTGTGTTACCATACAGCTACTCCCTGTAATACACTGTGATGTGCTATATGTGACAGTGCTGGGATCCTCTATACTGTCCTGTCACATATAGACCTGTGTTCCCTTTCAGCTCTCCTCCCTGTAATACACTGTAATGTGCTATATGTGACAGTGTTGGGCTCCTTTATACTGTCCTGTCGCATATAGACCTGTGTTCCCATACAGCTCTCCTCCCTGTAATACACTGTAATGTGCTATATGTGACAGTGCTGGTATCCTCTATACTGTCCTGTCACATATAGACCTGTGTTCCCATACAGCTCTCCTCCCTGGAATACACTGTAATGTGCTATATGTGACAGTGTTGGGCTCCTCTATACTGTCCTGTCACATATAGACCTGTGTTCCCATACAGCTCTCCTCCCTGTAATACACTGTGATGTGCTATATGTGACAGTGCTGGGATCCTCTATACTGTCCTGTCACATATAGACCTGTTACCATACATCTCTCCTCCCTGTAATACAATGTAATGTGCTATATGTGACAGTGCTGGGATCCTCTATACTGTCCTGTCACATATAGACCTGTTACCATACATCTCTCCTCCCTGTAATACACTGTAATGTGCTATATGTGACAGTGCTGGGATCCTCTATACTGTCCTGTCACATATAGACCCGTGTTCCCATACAGCTCTCCTCCCTGTAATACACTGTAATGTGCTATATGTGACAGTGCTGGTATCCTTTATACTGTCCTGTCACATATAGACCTGTGTTACCATACAGCTACTCCCTGTAATACACTGTGATGTGCTATATGTGACAGTGCTGGGATCCTCTATACTGTCCTGTCACATATAGACCTGTGTTCCCATTCAGCTCTCCTCCCTGTAATACACTGTAATGTGCTATATGTGACAGTGTTGGGCTCCTTTATACTGTCCTGTCGCATATAGACCTGTGTTCCCATACAGCTCTCCTCCCTGTAATACACTGTAATGTGCTATATGTGACAGTGCTGGGATCCTCTATACTGTCCTGTCACATATAGACCTGTGTTCCCATACAGCTCTCCTCCCTGTAATACACTATAATGTGCTATATGTGACAGTGCTGGTATCCTCTATACTGTCCTGTCACATATAGACCTGTGTTCCCATACAGCTCTCCTCCCTGGAATACACTGTAATGTGCTATATGTGACAGTGTTGGGCTCCTCTATACTGTCCTGTCACATATAGACCTGTGTTCCCATACAGCTCTCCTCCCTGTAATACACTGTAATGTGCTATATGTGACAGTGCTGGTATCCTTTATACTGTCCTGTCACATATAGACCTGTGTTACCATACAGCTACTCCCTGTAATACACTGTGATGTGCTATATGTGACAGTGCTGGGATCCTCTATACTGTCCTGTCACATATAGACATGTGTTCCCATTCAGCTCTCCTCCCTGTAATACACTGTAATGTGCTATATGTGACAGTGTTGGGCTCCTTTATACTGTCCTGTCGCATATAGACCTGTGTTCCCATACAGCTCTCCTCCCTGTAATACACTGTAATGTGCTATATGTGACAGTGCTGGGATCCTCTATACTGTCCTGTCACATATAGACCTGTGTTCCCATACAGCTCTCCTCCCTGTAATACACTATAATGTGCTATATGTGACAGTGCTGGTATCCTCTATACTGTCCTGTCACATATAGACCTGTGTTCCCATACAGCTCTCCTCCCTGGAATACACTGTAATGTGCTATATGTGACAGTGTTGGGCTCCTCTATACTGTCCTGTCACATATAGACCTGTGTTCCCATACAGCTCTCCTCCCTGTAATACACTGTAATGTGCTATATGTGACAGTGCTGGGATCCTCTATACTGTCCTGTCACATATAGACCTGTTACCATACATCTCTCCTCCCTGTAATACACTGTAATGTGCTATATGTGACAGTGCTGGGATCCTCTATACTGTCCTGTCACATATAGACCTGTTACCATACATCTCTCCTCCCTGTAATACACTGTAATGTGCTATATGTGACAGTGCTGGGATCCTCTATACTGTCCTGTCACATATAGACCCGTGTTCCCATACAGCTCTCCTCCCTGTAATGCACTGTAATGTGCTATATGTGACAGTGCTGGGATCCTCTATACTGTCCTGTCACATATAGACCTGTGTTCCCATACAGCTCTCCTCCCTGTAATACACTGTAATGTGCTATATGTGACAGTACTGGGATCCTCTATACTGTCCTGTCACATATAGACCCGTGTTCCCATACAGCTCTCCTCCCTGTAATACACTGTAATGTGCTATATGTGACAGTGCTGGGATCCTCTATACTGTCCTGTCACATATAGACCTGTGTTCCCATACAGCTCTCCTCCCTGTAATGTGCTATATGTGACAGTGCTGGGATCCTCTATACTGTCCTGTCACATATAGACCTGTGTTACCATTCAGCTCTCCTCCCTGTAATACACTGTAATGTGCTATATGTGACAGTGCTGGGCTCCTCTATACTGTCCTGTCACATATAGACCTGTGTTCCCATACAGCTCTCCTCCCTGTAATACACTGTAATGTGCTATATGTGACAGTACTGGGATCCTCTATACTGTCCTGTCACATATAGACCCGTGTTCCCATACAGCTCTCCTCCCTGTAATACACTGTAATGTGCTATATGTGACAGTGCTGGGATCCTCTATACTGTCCTGTCACATATAGACCTGTGTTCCCATACAGCTCTCCTCCATGTAATACACTGTAATGTGCTATATGTGACAGTGCTGGGATCCTCTATACTGTCCTGTCACATATAGACCTGTGTTCCCATTCAGCTCTCCTCCCTGTAATACACTGTAATGTGCTATATGTGACAGTGTTGGGCTCCTTTATACTGTCCTATCGCATATAGACCTGTGTTCCCATACAGCTCTCCTCCCTGTAATACACTGTAATGTGCTATATGTGACAGTGCTGGGATCCTCTATACTGTCCTGTCACATATAGACCTGTGTTCCCATACAGCTCTCCTCCCTGTAATACACTATAATGTGCTATATGTGACAGTGCTGGTATCCTCTATACTGTCCTGTCACATATAGACCTGTGTTCCCATACAGCTCTCCTCCCTGTAATACACTGTAATGTGCTATATGTGACAGTGCTGGGATCCTCTATACTGTCCTGTCACATATAGACCTGTTACCATACATCTCTCCTCCCTGTAATACACTGTAATGTGCTATATGTGACAGTGCTGGGATCCTCTATACTGTCCTGTCACATATAGACCTGTTACCATACATCTCTCCTCCCTGTAATACACTGTAATGTGCTATATGTGACAGTGCTGGGATCCTCTATACTGTCCTGTCACATATAGACCCGTGTTCCCATACAGCTCTCCTCCCTGTAATACACTGTAATGTGCTATATGTGACAGTGCTGGTATCCTTTATATTGTCCTGTCACATATAGACCTGTGTTCCCATACAGCTCTCCTCCCTGTAATACACTGTAATGTGCTATATGTGACAGTGCTGGGATCCTCTATACTGTCCTGTCACATATAGACCTGTTACCATACATCTCTCCTCCCTGTAATACACTGTAATGTGCTATATGTGACAGTGCTGGGATCCTCTATACTGTCCTGTCACATATAGACCCGTGTTCCCATTCAGCTCTCCTCCCTGTAATACACTGTAATGTGCTATATGTGACAGTGCTGGTATCCTCTATACTGTCCTGTCACATATAGACCTGTGTTCCCATACAGCTCTCCTCCCTGTAATACAATGTAATGTGCTATATGTGACAGTGCTGGGCTCCTCTATACTGTCCTGTCACATATAGACCTGTGTTCCCATACAGCTCTCCTCCATGTAATACACTGTAATGTGCTATATGTGACAGTGCTGGTATCCTTTATACTGTCCTGTCACATATAGACCTGTGTTCCCATACATCTCTCCTCCCTGTAATGCACTGTAATGTGCTATATGTGACAGTGCTGGTATCCTCTATACTGTCCTGTCACATATAGACCTGTGTTCCCATACAGCTCTCCTCCCTGTAATACACTGTAATGTGCTATATGTGACAGTGCTGGTATCCTTTATACTGTCCTGTCACATATAGACCTGTGTTACCATACAGCTACTCCCTGTAATACACTGTGATGTGCTATATGTGACAGTGCTGGGATCCTCTATACTGTCCTGTCACATATAGACCTGTGTTCCCATTCAGCTCTCCTCCCTGTAATACACTGTAATGTGCTATATGTGACAGTGTTGGGCTCCTTTATACTGTCCTGTCGCATATAGACCTGTGTTCCCATACAGCTCTCCTCCCTGTAATACACTGTAATGTGCTATATGTGACAGTGCTGGGATCCTCTATACTGTCCTGTCACATATAGACCTGTGTTCCCATACAGCTCTCCTCCCTGTAATACACTATAATGTGCTATATGTGACAGTGCTGGTATCCTCTATACTGTCCTGTCACATATAGACCTGTGTTCCCATACAGCTCTCCTCCCTGGAATACACTGTAATGTGCTATATGTGACAGTGTTGGGCTCCTCTATACTGTCCTGTCACATATAGACCTGTGTTCCCATACAGCTCTCCTCCCTGTAATACACTGTAATGTGCTATATGTGACAGTGCTGGGATCCTCTATACTGTCCTGTCACATATAGACCTGTTACCATACATCTCTCCTCCCTGTAATACAATGTAATGTGCTATATGTGACAGTGCTGGGATCCTCTATACTGTCCTGTCACATAT
This sequence comes from Pseudophryne corroboree, assembly GCF_028390025.1. Taxonomy (NCBI): domain Eukaryota; kingdom Metazoa; phylum Chordata; class Amphibia; order Anura; family Myobatrachidae; genus Pseudophryne; species Pseudophryne corroboree. The sequence continues at coordinate 482,829,031 of NC_086452.1, forward strand.
AGACCTGTTACCATACATCTCTCCTCCCTGTAATACACTGTAATGTGCTATATGTGACAGTGCTGGGATCCTCTATACTGTCCTGTCACATATAGACCCGTGTTCCCATACAGCTCTCCTCCCTGTAATACACTGTAATGTGCTATATGTGACAGTGCTGGTATCCTTTATACTGTCCTGTCACATATAGACCTGTGTTACCATACAGCTACTCCCTGTAATACACTGTGATGTGCTATATGTGACAGTGCTGGGATCCTCTATACTGTCCTGTCACATATAGACCTGTGTTCCCATTCAGCTCTCCTCCCTGTAATACACTGTAATGTGCTATATGTGACAGTGTTGGGCTCCTTTATACTGTCCTGTCGCATATAGACCTGTGTTCCCATACAGCTCTCCTCCCTGTAATACACTGTAATGTGCTATATGTGACAGTGCTGGGATCCTCTATACTGTCCTGTCACATATAGACCTGTGTTCCCATACAGCTCTCCTCCCTGTAATACACTATAATGTGCTATATGTGACAGTGCTGGTATCCTCTATACTGTCCTGTCACATATAGACCTGTGTTCCCATACAGCTCTCCTCCCTGGAATACACTGTAATGTGCTATATGTGACAGTGTTGGGCTCCTCTATACTGTCCTGTCACATATAGACCTGTGTTCCCATACAGCTCTCCTCCCTGTAATACACTGTAATGTGCTATATGTGACAGTGCTGGTATCCTTTATACTGTCCTGTCACATATAGACCTGTGTTACCATACAGCTACTCCCTGTAATACACTGTGATGTGCTATATGTGACAGTGCTGGGATCCTCTATACTGTCCTGTCACATATAGACATGTGTTCCCATTCAGCTCTCCTCCCTGTAATACACTGTAATGTGCTATATGTGACAGTGTTGGGCTCCTTTATACTGTCCTGTCGCATATAGACCTGTGTTCCCATACAGCTCTCCTCCCTGTAATACACTGTAATGTGCTATATGTGACAGTGCTGGGATCCTCTATACTGTCCTGTCACATATAGACCTGTGTTCCCATACAGCTCTCCTCCCTGTAATACACTATAATGTGCTATATGTGACAGTGCTGGTATCCTCTATACTGTCCTGTCACATATAGACCTGTGTTCCCATACAGCTCTCCTCCCTGGAATACACTGTAATGTGCTATATGTGACAGTGTTGGGCTCCTCTATACTGTCCTGTCACATATAGACCTGTGTTCCCATACAGCTCTCCTCCCTGTAATACACTGTAATGTGCTATATGTGACAGTGCTGGGATCCTCTATACTGTCCTGTCACATATAGACCTGTTACCATACATCTCTCCTCCCTGTAATACACTGTAATGTGCTATATGTGACAGTGCTGGGATCCTCTATACTGTCCTGTCACATATAGACCTGTTACCATACATCTCTCCTCCCTGTAATACACTGTAATGTGCTATATGTGACAGTGCTGGGATCCTCTATACTGTCCTGTCACATATAGACCCGTGTTCCCATACAGCTCTCCTCCCTGTAATGCACTGTAATGTGCTATATGTGACAGTGCTGGGATCCTCTATACTGTCCTGTCACATATAGACCTGTGTTCCCATACAGCTCTCCTCCCTGTAATACACTGTAATGTGCTATATGTGACAGTACTGGGATCCTCTATACTGTCCTGTCACATATAGACCCGTGTTCCCATACAGCTCTCCTCCCTGTAATACACTGTAATGTGCTATATGTGACAGTGCTGGGATCCTCTATACTGTCCTGTCACATATAGACCTGTGTTCCCATACAGCTCTCCTCCCTGTAATGTGCTATATGTGACAGTGCTGGGATCCTCTATACTGTCCTGTCACATATAGACCTGTGTTCCCATTCAGCTCTCCTCCCTGTAATACACTGTAATGTGCTATATGTGACAGTGCTGGGCTCCTCTATACTGTCCTGTCACATATAGACCTGTGTTCCCATACAGCTCTCCTCCCTGTAATACACTGTAATGTGCTATATGTGACAGTACTGGGATCCTCTATACTGTCCTGTCACATATAGACCCGTGTTCCCATACAGCTCTCCTCCCTGTAATACACTGTAATGTGCTATATGTGACAGTGCTGGGATCCTCTATACTGTCCTGTCACATATAGACCTGTGTTCCCATACAGCTCTCCTCCATGTAATACACTGTAATGTGCTATATGTGACAGTGCTGGGATCCTCTATACTGTCCTGTCACATATAGACCTGTGTTCCCATTCAGCTCTCCTCCCTGTAATACACTGTAATGTGCTATATGTGACAGTGTTGGGCTCCTTTATACTGTCCTGTCGCATATAGACCTGTGTTCCCATACAGCTCTCCTCCCTGTAATACACTGTAATGTGCTATATGTGACAGTGCTGGGATCCTCTATACTGTCCTGTCACATATAGACCTGTTACCAGACATCTCTCCTCCCTGTAATACACTGTAATGTGCTATATGTGACAGTGCTGGTATCCTCTATACTGTCCTGTCACATATAGACCTGTTACCATACATCTCTCCTCCCTGGAATACACTGTAATGTGCTATATGTGACAGTGCTGGGATCCTCTATACTGTCCTGTCACATATAGACCCGTGTTCCCATTCAGCTCTCCTCCCTGTAATACACTGTAATGTGCTATATGTGACAGTGCTGGTATCCTCTATACTGTCCTGTCACATATAGACCTGTGTTCCCATACAGCTCTCCTCCCTGTAATACAATGTAATGTGCTATATGTGACAGTGCTGGGCTCCTCTATACTGTCCTGTCACATATAGACCTGTGTTCCCATACAGCTCTCCTCCCTGTAATACACTGTAATGTGCTATATGTGACAGTGCTGGTATCCTTTATACTGTCCTGTCACATATAGACCTGTGTTACCATACATCTCTCCTCCCTGTAATGCACTGTAATGTGCTATATGTGACAGTGCTGGTATCCTCTATACTGTCCTGTCACATATAGACCTGTGTTCCCATACAGCTCTCCTCCCTGTAATACACTGTAATGTGCTATATGTGACAGTGCTGGTATCCTTTATACTGTCCTGTCACATATAGACCTGTGTTACCATACAGCTACTCCCTGTAATACACTGTGATGTGCTATATGTGACAGTGCTGGGATCCTCTATACTGTCCTGTCACATATAGACCTGTGTTCCCATTCAGCTCTCCTCCCTGTAATACACTGTAATGTGCTATATGTGACAGTGTTGGGCTCCTTTATACTGTCCTGTCGCATATAGACCTGTGTTCCCATACAGCTCTCCTCCCTGTAATACACTGTAATGTGCTATATGTGACAGTGCTGGTATCCTCTATACTGTCCTGTCACATATAGACCTGTGTTCCCATACAGCTCTCCTCCCTGGAATACACTGTAATGTGCTATATGTGACAGTGTTGGGCTCCTCTATACTGTCCTGTCACATATAGACCTGTGGTCCCATACAGCTCTCCTCCCTGTAATACAATGTAATGTGCTATATGTGACAGTGCTGGGATCCTCTATACTGTCCTGTCACATATAGACCTGTTACCATACATCTCTCCTCCCTGTAATACACTGTAATGTGCTATATGTGACAGTGCTGGGATCCTCTATACTGTCCTGTCACATATAGACCCGTGTTCCCATACAGCTCTCCTCCCTGTAATACACTGTAATGTGCTATATGTGACAGTGCTGGTATCCTTTATACTGTCCTGTCACATATAGACCTGTGTTACCATACAGCTACTCCCTGTAATACACTGTGATGTGCTATATGTGACAGTGCTGGGATCCTCTATACTGTCCTGTCACATATAGACCTGTGTTCCCATTCAGCTCTCCTCCCTGTAATACACTGTAATGTGCTATATGTGACAGTGTTGGGCTCCTTTATACTGTCCTGTCGCATATAGACCTGTGTTCCCATACAGCTCTCCTCCCTGGAATACACTGTAATGTGCTATATGTGACAGTGTTGGGCTCCTCTATACTGTCCTGTCACATATAGACCTGTGTTCCCATACAGCTCTCCTCCCTGTAATACACTGTAATGTGCTATATGTGACAGTGCTGGTATCCTTTATACTGTCCTGTCACATATAGACCTGTGTTACCATACAGCTACTCCCTGTAATACACTGTGATGTGCTATATGTGACAGTGCTGGGATCCTCTATACTGTCCTGTCACATATAGACATGTGTTCCCATTCAGCTCTCCTCCCTGTAATACACTGTAATGTGCTATATGTGACAGTGTTGGGCTCCTTTATACTGTCCTGTCGCATATAGACCTGTGTTCCCATACAGCTCTCCTCCCTGTAATACACTGTAATGTGCTATATGTGACAGTGCTGGGATCCTCTATACTGTCCTGTCACATATAGACCTGTTACCATACATCTCTCCTCCCTGTAATACACTGTAATGTGCTATATGTGACAGTGCTGGGATCCTCTATACTGTCCTGTCACATATAGACCCGTGTTCCCATACAGCTCTCCTCCCTGTAATGCACTGTAATGTGCTATATGTGACAGTGCTGGGATCCTCTATACTGTCCTGTCACATATAGACCTGTGTTCCCATACAGCTCTCCTCCCTGTAATACACTGTAATGTGCTATATGTGACAGTACTGGGATCCTCTATACTGTCCTGTCACGTATAGACCCGTGTTACCATACAGCTCTCCTCCCTGTAATACACTGTAATGTGCTATATGTGACAGTGCTGGGATCCTCTATACTGTCCTGTCACATATAGACCTGTGTTCCCATACAGCTCTCCTCCCTGTAATGTGCTATATGTGACAGTGCTGGGATCCTCTATACTGTCCTGTCACATATAGACCTGTGTTCCCATTCAGCTCTCCTCCCTGTAATACACTGTAATGTGCTATATGTGACAGTGCTGGGCTCCTCTATACTGTCCTGTCACATATAGACCTGTGTTCCCATACAGCTCTCCTCCCTGTAATACACTGTAATGTGCTATATGTGACAGTACTGGGATCCTCTATACTGTCCTGTCACATATAGACCCGTGTTCCCATACAGCTCTCCTCCCTGTAATACACTGTAATGTGCTATATGTGACAGTGCTGGGATCCTCTATACTGTCCTGTCACATATAGACCTGTGTTCCCATACAGCTCTCCTCCATGTAATACACTGTAATGTGCTATATGTGACAGTGCTGGGATCCTCTATACTGTCCTGTCACATATAGACCTGTGTTCCCATTCAGCTCTCCTCCCTGTAATACACTGTAATGTGCTATATGTGACAGTGTTGGGCTCCTTTATACTGTCCTATCGCATATAGACCTGTGTTCCCATACAGCTCTCCTCCCTGTAATACACTGTAATGTGCTATATGTGACAGTGCTGGGATCCTCTATACTGTCCTGTCACATATAGACCTGTGTTCCCATACAGCTCTCCTCCCTGTAATACACTATAATGTGCTATATGTGACAGTGCTGGTATCCTCTATACTGTCCTGTCACATATAGACCTGTGTTCCCATACAGCTCTCCTCCCTGTAATACACTGTAATGTGCTATATGTGACAGTGCTGGGATCCTCTATACTGTCCTGTCACATATAGACCTGTTACCATACATCTCTCCTCCCTGTAATACACTGTAATGTGCTATATGTGACAGTGCTGGGATCCTCTATACTGTCCTGTCACATATAGACCTGTTACCATACATCTCTCCTCCCTGTAATACACTGTAATGTGCTATATGTGACAGTGCTGGGATCCTCTATACTGTCCTGTCACATATAGACCCGTGTTCCCATACAGCTCTCCTCCCTGTAATACACTGTAATGTGCTATATGTGACAGTGCTGGTATCCTTTATATTGTCCTGTCACATATAGACCTGTGTTACCATACAGCTACTCCCTGTAATACACTGTGATGTGCTATATGTGACAGTGCTGGGATCCTCTATACTGTCCTGTCACATATAGACCTGTGTTCCCATTCAGCTCTCCTCCCTGTAATACGCTATATGTGACAGTGTTGGGCTCCTTTATACTGTCCTGTCGCATATAGACCTGTGTTCCCATACAGCTCTCCTCCCTGTAATACACTGTAATGTGCTATATGTGACAGTGCTGGGATCCTCTATACTGTCCTGTCACATATAGACCTGTGTTCCCATACAGCTCTCCTCCCTGTAATACACTATAATGTGCTATATGTGACAGTGCTGGTATCCTCTATACTGTCCTGTCACATATAGACCTGTGTTCCCATACAGCTCTCCTCCCTGGAATACACTGTAATGTGCTATATGTGACAGTGTTGGGCTCCTCTATACTGTCCTGTCACATATAGACCTGTGTTCCCATACAGCTCTCCTCCCTGTAATACACTGTAATGTGCTATATGTGACAGTGCTGGTATCCTTTATACTGTCCTGTCACATATAGACCTGTGTTACCATACAGCTACTCCCTGTAATACACTGTGATGTGCTATATGTGACAGTGCTGGGGTCCTCTATACTGTCCTGTCACATATAGACCTGTGTTCCCATTCAGCCCTCCTCCCTGTAATACACTGTAATGTGCTATATGTGACAGTGTTGGGCTCCTTTATACTGTCCTGTCGCATATAGACCTGTGTTCCCATACAGCTCTCCTCCCTGTAATACACTGTAATGTGCTATATGTGACAGTGCTGGGATCCTCTATACTGTCCTGTCACATATAGACCTGTGTTCCCATACAGCTCTCCTCCCTGTAATACACTATAATGTGCTATATGTGACAGTGCTGGTATCCTCTATACTGTCCTGTCACATATAGACCTGTGTTCCCATACAGCTCTCCTCCCTGGAATACACTGTAATGTGCTATATGTGACAGTGTTGGGCTCCTCTATACTGTCCTGTCACATATAGACCTGTGTTCCCATACAGCTCTCCTCCCTGTAATACACTGTAATGTGCTATATGTGACAGTGCTGGGATCCTCTATACTGTCCTGTCACATATAGACCTGTTACCATACATCTCTCCTCCCTGTAATACACTGTAATGTGCTATATGTGACAGTGCTGGGATCCTCTATACTGTCCTGTCACATATAGACCTGTTACCATACATCTCTCCTCCCTGTAATACACTGTAATGTGCTATATGTGACAGTGCTGGGATCCTCTATACTGTCCTGTCACATATAGACCCATGTTCCCATACAGCTCTCCTCCCTGTAATACACTGTAATGTGCTATATGTGACAGTGCTGGGATCCTCTATACTGTCCTGTCACATATAGACCTGTGTTCCCATACAGCTCTCCTCCCTGTAATACGCTGTAATGTGCTATATGTGACAGTACTGGGATCCTCTATACTGTCCTGTCACATATAGACCCGTGTTCCCATACAGCTCTCCTCCCTGTAATACACTGTAATGTGCTATATGTGACAGTGCTGGGATCCTCTATACTGTCCTGTCACATATAGACCTGTGTTCCCATACAGCTCTCCTCCCTGTAATATACTGTAATGTGCTATATGTGACAGTACTGGGATCCTCTATACTGTCCTGTCACATATAGACCCGTGTTCCCATACAGCTCTCCTCCCTGTAATACACTGTAATGTGCTATATGTGACAGTGCTGGGATCCTCTATACTGTCCTGTCACATATAGACCCGTGTTCCCATACAGCTCTCCTCCCTGTAATACACTGTAATGTGCTATATGTGACAGTACTGGGATCCTCTATACTGTCCTGTCACATATAGACCTGTGTTCCCATACAGCTCTCCTCCCTGTAATACACTATAATGTGCTATATGTGACAGTGCTGGGATCCTTTATACTGTCCTGTCACATATAGACCTGTGTTCCCATTCAGCTCTCCTCCCTGTAATACACTGTAATGTGCTATATGTGACAGTGCTGGTATCCTTTATACTGTCCTGTCACATATAGACCCGTGTTCCCATACAGCTCTCCTCCCTGTAATACACTGTAATGTGCTATATGTGACAGTGTTGGGCTCCTTTATACTGTCCTGTCGCATATAGACCTGTGTTCCCATGCAGCTCTCCTCCCTGTAATACACTGTAATGTGCTATATGTGACAGTGTTGGGCTCCTCTATACTGTCCTGTCACATATAGACCTGTGTTCCCATACAGCTCTCCTCCCTGTAATACACTGTAATGTGCTATATGTGACAGTGCTGGGATCCTCTATACTGTCCTGTCACATATAGACCTGTGTTCCCATACAGCTCTCCTCCCTGTAATACACTGTAATGTGCTATATGTGACAGTGCTGGGATCCTCTATACTGTCCTGTCACATATAGACCTGTGTTCCCATACAGCTCTCCTCCCTGTAATACAATGTAATGTGCTATATGTGACAGTGCTGGGCTCCTCTATACTGTCCTGTCACATATAGACCTGTGTTCCCATACAGCTCTCCTCCCTGTAATACACTGTAATGTGCTATATGTGACAGTGCTGGGATCCTCTATACTGTCCTGTCACATATAGACCTGTGTTCCCATACAGCTCTCCTCCCTGTAATACACTGTAATGTGCTATATGTGACAGTGCTGGGATCCTCTATACTGTCCTGTCACATATACACCTGTGTTCCCATACAGCTCTCCTCCCTGTAATACACTGTAATGTGCTATATGTGACAGTGCTGGGATCCTCTATACTGTCCTGTCACATATAGACCTGTGTTCCTATACAGCTCTACTCCCTGTAATACACTGTAATGTGCTATATGTGACAGTGTTGTGCTCCTCTATACTGTCCTGTCACATATAGACCTGTGTTCCCATACAGCTCTCCTCCCTGTAATACACTAATGTGCTATACGTGACAGTGCTGGGATCCTCTATACTGTCCTGTCGCATATAGACCTGTGTTCCCATACAGCTCTCCTCCCTGTAATACAATGTAATGTGCTATATGTGACAGTGCTGGGCTCCTCTATACTGTCCTGTCACATATAGACCTGTGTTCCCATACAGCTCTCCTCCCTGTAATACACTGTAATGTGCTATATGTGACAGTGCTGGTATCCTTTATACTGTCCTGTCACATATAGACCTGTGTTCCCATACATCTCTCCTCCCTGTAATGCACTGTAATGTGCTATATGTGACAGTGCTGGTATCCTCTATACTGTCCTGTCACATATAGACCTGTGTTCCCATACAGCTCTCCTCCCTGTAATACACTGTAATGTGCTATATGTGACAGTGCTGGTATCCTTTATACTGTCCTGTCACATATAGACCTGTGTTACCATACAGCTACTCCCTGTAACACACTGTGATGTGCTATATGTGACAGTGCTGGGATCCTCTATACTGTCCTGTCACATATAGACCTGTGTTCCCATTCAGCTCTCCTCCCTGTAATACACTGTAATGTGCTATATGTGACAGTGTTGGGCTCCTTTATACTGTCCTGTCGCATATAGACCTGTGTTCCCATACAGCTCTCCTCCCTGTAATACACTGTAATGTGCTATATGTGACAGTGCTGGGATCCTCTATACTGTCCTGTCACATATAGACCTGTGTTCCCATACAGCTCTCCTCCCTGTAATACACTATAATGTGCTATATGTGACAGTGCTGGTATCCTCTATACTGTCCTGTCACATATAGACCTGTGTTCCCATACAGCTCTCCTCCCTGGAATACACTGTAATGTGCTATATGTGACAGTGTTGGGCTCCTCTATACTGTCCTGTCACATATAGACCTGTGTTCCCATACAGCTCTCCTCCCTGTAATACACTGTAATGTGCTATATGTGACAGTGCTGGGATCCTCTATACTGTCCTGTCACATATAGACCTGTTACCATACATCTCTCCTCCCTGTAATACACTGTAATGTGCTATATGTGACAGTGCTGGGATCCTCTATACTGTCCTGTCACATATAGACCTGTTACCATACATCTCTCCTCCCTGTAATACACTGTAATGTGCTATATGTGACAGTGCTGGGATCCTCTATACTGTCCTGTCACATATAGACCCGTGTTCCCATACAGCTCTCCTCCCTGTAATACACTGTAATGTGCTATATGTGACAGTGCTGGGATCCTCTATACTGTCCTGTCACATATAGACCTGTGTTCCCATACAGCTCTCCTCCCTGTAATACACTGTAATGTGCTATATGTGACAGTACTGGGATCCTCTATACTGTCCTGTCACATATAGACCCGTGTTCCCATACAGCTCTCCTCCCTGTAATGTGCTATATGTGACAGTGCTGGGATCCTCTATACTGTCCTGTCACATATAGACCTGTGTTCCCATACAGCTCTCCTCCCTGTAATATACTGTAATGTGCTATATGTGACAGTGCTGGGATCCTCTATACTGTCCTGTCACATATAGACCTGTGTTCCCATTCAGCTCTCCTCCCTGTAATACACTGTAATGTGCTATATGTGACAGTGCTGGGCTCCTCTATACTGTCCTGTCACATATAGACCTGTGTTCCCATACAGCTCTCATCCCTGTAATACACTGTAATGTGCTATATGTGACAGTACTGGGATCCTCTATACTGTCCTGTCACATATAGACCCGTGTCCCCATACAGCTCTCCTCCCTGTAATACACTGTAATGTGCTATATGTGACAGTGCTGGGATCCTCTATACTGTCCTGTCACATATAGACCTGTGTTCCCATACAGCTCTCCTCCATGTAATACACTGTAATGTGCTATATGTGACAGTGCTGGGATCCTCTATACTGTCCTGTCACATATAGACATGTGTTCCCATACAGCTCTCCTCCCTGTAATACACTGTAATGTGCTATATGTGACAGTGCTGGTATCCTTTATACTGTCCTGTCACATATAGACCTGTGTTACCATACAGCTACTCCCTGTAATACACTGTGATGTGCTATATGTGACAGTGCTGGGATCCTCTATACTGTCCTGTCACATATAGACCTGTGTTCCCATTCAGCTCTCCTCCCTGTAATACACTGTAATGTGCTATATGTGACAGTGTTGGGCTCCTTTATACTGTCCTGTCGCATATAGACCTGTGTTCCCATACAGCTCTCCTCCCTGTAATACACTGTGATGTGCTATATGTGACAGTGCTGGGATCCTCTATACTGTCCTGTCACATATAGACCTGTGTTCCCATACAGCTCTCCTCCCTGTAATACACTATAATGTGCTATATGTGACAGTGCTGGTATCCTCTATACTGTCCTGTCACATATAGACCTGTGTTCCCATACAGCTCTCCTCCCTGGAATACACTGTAATGTGCTATATGTGACGGTGTTGGGCTCCTCTATACTGTCCTGTCACATATAGACCTGTGTTCCCATACAGCTCTCCTCCCTGTAATAAACTGTAATGTGCTATATGTGACAGTGCTGGGATCCTCTATACTGTCCTGTCACATATAGACCTGTTACCATACATCTCTCCTCCCTGTAATACACTGTAATGTGCTATATGTGACAGTGCTGGGATCCTCTATACTGTCCTGTCACATATAGACCTGTTACCATACATCTCTCCTCCCTGTAATACACTGTAATGTGCTATATGTGACAGTGCTGGGATCCTCTATACTGTCCTGTCACATATAGACCCGTGTTCCCATACAGCTCTCCTCCCTGTAATACACTGTAATGTGCTATATGTGACAGTGCTGGGATCCTCTATACTGTCCTGTCACATATAGACCCGTGTTCCCATTCAGCTCTCCTCCCTGTAATACACTATAATGTGCTATATGTGACAGTGTTGGGCTCCTTTATACTGTCCTGTCGCATATAGACCTGTGTTCCCATACAGCTCTCCTCCCTGTAATACACTGTAATGTGCTATATGTGACAGTGCTGGGATCCTCTATACTGTCCTGTCACATATAGACCTGTGTTCCCATACAGCTCTCCTCCCTGTAATACACTATAATGTGCTATATGTGACAGTGCTGGTATCCTCCATACTGTCCTGTCACATATAGACCTGTGTTCCCATACAGCTCTCCTCCCTGGAATACACTGTAATGTGCTATATGTGACAGTGTTGGGCTCCTCTATACTGTCCTGTCACATATAGACCTGTGTTCCCATACAGCTCTCCTCCCTGTAATACACTGTAATGTGCTATATGTGACAGTGCTGGTATCCTTTATACTGTCCTGTCACATATAGACCTGTGTTACCATACAGCTACTCCCTGTAATACACTGTGATGTGCTATATGTGACAGTGCTGGGATCCTCTATACTGTCCTGTCACATATAGACCTGTGTTCCCATTCAGCTCTCCTCCCTGTAATACACTGTAATGTGCTATATGTGACAGTGTTGGGCTCCTTTATACTGTCCTGTCGCATATAGACCTGTGTTCCCATACAGCTCTCCTCCCTGTAATACACTGTAATGTGCTATATGTGACAGTGCTGGGATCCTCTATACTGTCCTGTCACATATAGACCTGTGTTCCCATACAGCTCTCCTCCCTGTAATACACTATAATGTGCTATATGTGACAGTGCTGGTATCCTCTATACTGTCCTGTCACATATAGACCTGTGTTCCCATACAGCTCTCCTCCCTGGAATACACTGTAATGTGCTATATGTGACAGTGCTGGGATCCTCTATACTGTCCTGTCACATATAGACCTGTTAACATACATCTCTCCTCCCTGTAATACACTGTAATGTGCTATATGTGACAGTGCTGGGATCCTCTATACTGTCCTGTCACATATAGACCCGTGTTCCCATACAGCTCTCCTCCCTGTAATACACTGTAATGTGCTATATGTGACAGTGCTGGTATCCTTTATACTGTCCTGTCACATATAGACCTGTGTTACCATACAGCTACTCCCTGTAATACACTGTGATGTGCTATATGTGACAGTGCTGGGATCCTCTATACTGTCCTGTCACATATAGACCTGTGTTCCCATTCAGCTCTCCTCCCTGTAATACACTGTAATGTGCTATATGTGACAGTGTTGGGCTCCTTTATACTGTCCTGTCGCATATAGACCTGTGTTCCCATACAGCTCTCCTCCCTGTAATACACTGTAATGTGCTATATGTGACAGTGCTGGGATCCTCTATACTGTCCTGTCACATATAGACCTGTGTTCCCATACAGCTCTCCTCCCTGTAATACACTATAATGTGCTATATGTGACAGTGCTGGTATCCTCTATACTGTCCTGTCACATATAGACCTGTGTTCCCATACAGCTCTCCTCCCTGGAATACACTGTAATGTGCTATATGTGACAGTGTTGGGCTCCTCTATACTGTCCTGTCACATATAGACCTGTGTTCCCATACAGCTCTCCTCCCTGTAATACACTGTAATGTGCTATATGTGACAGTGCTGGTATCCTTTATACTGTCCTGTCACATATAGACCTGTGTTACCATACAGCTACTCCCTGTAATACACTGTGATGTGCTATATGTGACAGTGCTGGGATTCTCTATACTGTCCTGTCACATATAGACCTGTGTTCCCATTCAGCGCTCCTCCCTGTAATACACTGAAATGTGCTATATGTGACAGTGTTGGGCTCCTTTATACTGTCCTGTCGCATATAGACCTGTGTTCCCATACAGCTCTCCTCCCTGTAATACACTGTAATGTGCTATATGTGACAGTGCTGGGATCCTCTATACTGTCCTGTCACATATAGACCTGTGTTCCCATACAGCTCTCCTCCCTGTAATACACTATAATGTGCTATATGTGACAGTGCTGGTATCCTCTATACTGTCCTGTCACATATAGCCCTGTGTTCCCATACAGCTCTCGTCCCTGGAATACACTGTAATGTGCTATATGTGACAGTGTTGGGCTCCTCTATACTGTCCTGTCACATATAGACCTGTGTTCCCATACAGCTCTCCTCCCTGTAATACACTGTAATGTGCTATATGTGACAGTGCTGGGATCCTCTATACTGTCCTGTCACATATAGACCTGTTACCATACATCTCTCCTCCCTGTAATACACTGTAATGTGCTATATGTGACAGTGCTGGGATCCTCTATACTGTCCTGTCACATATAGACCTGTTACCATACATCTCTCCTCCCTGTAATACACTGTAATGTGCTATATGTGACAGTGCTGGGATCCTCTATACTGTCCTGTCACATATAGACCCGTGTTCCCATACAGCTCTCCTCCCTGTAATACACTGTAATGTGCTATATGTGACAGTGCTGGGATCCTCTATACTGTCCTGTCACATATAGACCTGTGTTCCCATACAGCTCTCCTCCCTGTAATACACTGTAATGTGCTATATGTGACAGTGCTGGGATCCTCTATACTGTCCTGTCACATATAGACCCGTGTTCCCATACAGCTCTCCTCCCTGTAATACACTGTAATGTGCTATATGTGACAGTGCTGGGATCCTCTATACTGTCCTGTCACATATAGACCTGTGTTCCCATACAGCTCTCCTCCCTGTAATATACTGTAATGTGCTATATGTGACAGTGCTGGGATCCTCTATACTGTCCTGTCACATATAGACCTGTGTTCCCATTCAGCTCTCCTCCCTGTAATACACTGTAATGTGCTATATGTGACAGTGCTGGGCTTCTCTATACTGTCCTGTCACATATAGACCTGTGTTCCCATACAGCTCTCCTCCCTGTAATACACTGTAATGTGCTATATGTGACAGTACTGGGATCCTCTATACTGTCCTGTCACATATAGACCCGTGTTCCCATACAGCTCTCCTCCCTGTAATACACTGTAATGTGCTATATGTGACAGTGCTGGGATCCTCTATACTGTCCTGTCACATATAGACCTGTGTTCCCATACAGCTCTCCTCCATGTAATACACTGTAATGTGCTATATGTGACAGTGCTGGGATCCTCTATACTGTCCTGTCACATATAGACCTGTGTTCCCATACAGCTCTCCTCCCTATAATACACTGTAATGTGCTATATGTGACAGTGTTGGGCTCCTCTATACTGTCCTGTCACATATAGACCCGTGTTCCCATATAGCTCTCCTCCCTGTAATATACTGTAATGTGCTATATGTGAAAGTGTTGGGCTCCTCTATACTGTCCTGTCACATATAGACCTGTGTTCCCATACAGCTCCTCCCTGTAATACACTGTACTGTGCTATATGTGACAGTGCTGGGATCCTCTATACTGTCCTGTCACATATAGACCCGTGTTCCCATACAGCTCTCCTCCCTGTAATACACTGTAATGTGCTATATGTGACAGTGCTGGGGTCCTCTATACTGTCCTGTCACATATAGACCTGTGTTCCCATTCAGCTCTTCTCCCTGTAATACACGGTAATGTGCTATATGTGACAGTGCTGGGATCCTCTATACTGTCCTGTCACATATAGACCTGTGTTCCCATTCAGCTCTCCTCCCTGTAATACACTGTAATGTGCTATATGTGACAGTGCTGGGATCCTCTATACTATCCTGTCACATATAGACCTGTGTTCCCATACAGCTCTCCTCCCTGTAATACACTATAATGTGCTATATGTGACAGTGCTGGGATCCTTTATACTGTCCTGTCACATATAGACCTGTGTTCCCATTCAGCTCTCCTCCCTGTAATACACTGTAATGTGCTATATGTGACAGTGCTGGTATCCTTTATACTGTCCTGTCACATATAGACCCGTGTTCCCATACAGCTCTCCTCCCTGTAATACACTGTAATGTGCTATATGTGACAGTGTTGGGCTCCTTTATACTGTCCTGTCGCATATAGACCTGTGTTCCCATACAGCTCTCCTCCCTGTAATACACTGTAATGTGCTATATGTGACAGTGTTGGTATCCTCTATACTGTCCTGTCACACATAGACCTGTGTTCCCATTCAGCTCTCCTCCCTGTAATACACTATAATGTGCTATATGTGACAGTGCTGGTATCCTCTATACTGTCCTGTCACATATAGACCTGTGTTCCCATACAGCTCTCCTCCCTGGAATACACTGTAATGTGCTATATGTGACAGTGTTGGGCTCCTCTATACTGTCCTGTCACATATAGACCTGTGTTCCCATACAGCTCTCCTCCCTGTAATACACTGTAATGTACTATATGTGACAGTGCTGGGATCCTCTATACTGTCCTGTCACATATAGACCTGTTACCATACATCTCTCCTCCCTGTAATACACTGTAATGTGCTATATGTGACAGTGATGGGATCCTCTATACTGTCCTGTCACATATAGACCCGTGTTCCCATACAGCTCTCCTCCCTGTAATACGCTGTAATGTGCTATATGTGACAGTGCTGGGATCCTTTATACTGTCCTGTCACATATAGACCTGTGTTCCCATACAGCTCTCCTCCCTGTAATACACTGTAATGTGCTATATGTGACAGTGCTGGGATCCTTTATACTGTCCTGTCACATATAGACCTGTGTTCCCATACAGCTCTCCTCCCTATAATACACTGTAATGTGCTATATGTAGTGTTGGGCTCCTCTATACTGTCCTGTCACATATAGACCCGTGTTCCCATATAGCTCTCCTCCCTGTAATATACTGTAATGTGCTATATGTGACAGTTTTGGGCTCCTCTATACTGTCCTGTCACATATAGACCTGTGTTCCCATACAGCTCCTCCCTGTAATACACTGTAATGTGCTATATGTGACAGTGCTGGGGTCCTCTATACTGTCCTGTCACATATAGACCTGTGTTCCCATACATCTCTCCTCCCTGTAATGTGCTATATGTGACAGTGCTGGAATCCTCTATACTGTCCTGTCACATATAGACCTGTGTTCCCATACAGCTCTCCTCCATGTAATACACTGTAATGTGCTATATGTGACAGTGCTGGGATCCTCTATACTGTCCTGTCACATATAGACCCGTGTTCCCATACAGCTCTCCTCCCTGTAATACACTGTAATGTGCTATATGTGACAGTGCTGGGATCCTCTATACTGTCCTGTCACATGTAGACCTGTGTTCCCATACAGCTCTCCTCCCTGTAATACACTGTAATGTGCTATATGTGACAGTGCTGGTATCCTCTATACTGTCCTGTCACATAAAGACCTGTGTTCCCATACAGCTCTCCTCCCTGTAATACACTGTAATGTGCTATATGTGACTGTGCTGGGATCCTCTATACTGTCCTGTCACATATAGACCTGTGTTCCCATACAGCTCTCCTCCCTGTAATACACTAATGTGCTATATGTGACAGTGTTGGTATCCTCTATACTGTCCTGTCACATATAGACCTGTGTTCCCATACAGCTCTCCTCCCTGTAATATACTGTAATGTGCTATATGTGACAGTGCTGGGCTCCTTTATACTGTCCTGTTACATATAGACCTGTGTTCCCATACAGCTCTCCTCCCTGTAATACACTGTAGTGTGCTATATGTGACAGTGCTGGTATCCTCTATACTGTCCTGTCACATATAGACCTGTGTTCCCATACATCTCTCCCTGTAATACACTGTAATGTGCTATATGTGACTGTGCTGGTATCCTCTATACTGTCCTGTCACATATAGACCTGTGTTCCCATACAGCTCTCCTCCCTGTAATACACTGTAGTGTGCTATATGTGACAGTGCTGGGATCCTCTATACCATGGGTCTTCATCCTGTGGCCCTCCAGCTGCTGTGAAACTACACATCCCAGCATGCCCTGCCACAGTTTTGCTATTAAGGTATGCTAAAACTGAGGCAGGGCATGCTGGGATGTGTAGTTCCACAGCAGCTGGAGGGTCGCAGGTTGAAGACCCATGCTCTATACTGTCCTGTCACATATAGACCCGTGTTCCCATACAGCTCTCCTCCCTGTAATACACTGTAATGTGCTATATGTGACAGTGCTGGGATCCTTTATACTGTCCTGTCACATATAGACCTGTGTTACCATACAGCTCTCCTCCCTGTAATACACTGTAATGTGCTATATGTGACAGTGCTGGGATCCTTTATACTGTCCTGTCACATATAGACCTGTGTTACCATACAGCTCTCCTCCCTGTAATACACTGTAATGTGCTATATGTGACAGTGCTGGGCTCCTCTATACTGTCCTGTCACATATAGCCCTGTGTTCCCATACAGCTCTCCTCCCTGTAATACACTGTAATGTGCTATATGTGACAGTGCTGGGATCCTCTATACTGTCCTGTCACATATAGACCTGTGTTACCATACAGCTCTCCTCCCTGTAATATACTGTAATGTGCTATATGTGACAGTGCTGGGCTCCTTTATACTGTCCTGTTACATATAGACCTGTGTTCCCATACAGCTCTCCTCCCTGTAATACACTGTAGTGTGCTATATGTGACAGTGCTGGTATCCTCTATACTGTCCTGTCACATATAGACCTGTGTTCCCATACATCTCTCCCTGTAATACACTGTAATGTGCTATATGTGACTGTGCTGGGCTCCTCTATACTGTCCTGTCACATATAGACCTGTGTTCCCATACAGCTCTCCTCCCTGTAATACACTGTAGTGTGCTATATGTGACAGTGCTGGTATCCTCTATACTGTCCTGTCACATATAGACCTGTGTTCCCATACATCTCTCCCTGTAATACACTGTAATGTGCTATATGTGACTGTGCTGGGCTCCTCTATACTGTCCTGTCACATATAGACCTGTGTTCCCATACAGCTCTCCTTCCTGTAATACACACTAATGTGCTATATGTGACAGTGCTGGGATCCTCTATACTGTCCTGTCACATATAGACCTGTGTTCCCATACAGCTCTCCTCCCTGTAATACACTGTAATGTGCTATATGTGACAGTGCTGGATCCTCTATACTGTCCTGTCACATATAGCCCTGTGTTCCCATACAGCTCTCCTCCCTGTAATACACTGTAATGTGCTATATGTGACAGTGCTGGATCCTCTATACTGTCCTGTCACATATAGACCTGTGTTCCCATACAGCTCTCCTCCCTGTAATATACTGTAATGTGCTATATGTGACAGTGCTGGGCTCCTCTATACTGTCCTGTCACATCTAGACCAGTGTTCCCATACAGCTCTCCTCCCTGTAATACACTGTAATGTACTATATGTGACCGTGCTGGGATCCTCTATACTGTCCTGTCACATATAGACCTGTGTTCCCATACATCTCTCCTCCCTGTAATACAGTGTAATGTGCTATATGTGACAGTGCTGGGATCCTCTATACTGTCCTGTCACATATAGACCTGTGTTCCCATACAGCTCTCCTCCCTGTAATACACTGTAATGTGATATATGTGACTGTGCTGGGCTCCTCTATACTGTCCTGTCACATATAGACCAGTGTTCCCATACAGCTCTCCTCCCTGTAATACACTGTAATGTACTATATGTGACCGTGCTGGGATCCTCTATACTGTCCTGTCACATATAGACCTGTGTTCCCATACATCTCTCCTCCCTGTAATACAGTGTAATGTGCTATATGTGACAGTGCTGGGATCCTCTATACTGTCCTGTCACATATAGACCTGTGTTCCCATACAGCTCTCCTCCCTGTAATACACTGTAATGTGCTATATGTGACAGTGCTGGGATCCTCTATACTGTCCTGTCACATATAGACCTGTGTTCCCATACAGCTCTCCTCCCTGTAATATACTGTAATGTGCTATATGTGACAGTGCTGGGATCCTCTATACTGTCCTGTCACATATAGACCTGTGTTCCCATTCAGCTCTCCTCCCTGTAATACACTGTAATGTGCTATATGTGACAGTGCTGGGCTCCTCTATACTGTCCTGTCACATATAGACCAGTGTTCCCATACAGCTCTCCTCCCTGTAATACACTGTAATGTACTATATGTGACCGTGCTGGGATCCTCTATACTGTCCTGTCACATATAGACCTGTGTTCCCATACATCTCTCCTCCCTGTAATACAGTGTAATGTGCTATATGTGACAGTGCTGGGATCCTCTATACTGTCCTGTCACATATAGACCTGTGTTCCCATACAGCTCTCCTCCCTGTAATACACTGTAATGTGATATGTGACTGTGCTGGGCTCCTCTATACTGTCCTGTCACATATAGACCAGTGTTCCCATACAGCTCTCCTCCCTGTAATACGCTGTAATGTGATATATGTGACTGTGCTGGGCTCCTCTATACTGTCCTGTCACATATAGACCCGTGTTCCCATACAGCTCTCCTCCCTGTAATACACTGTAATGTGCTATATGTGACAGTGCTGGGCTCCTCTATACTGTCCTGTCACATATAGACCCGTGTTCCCATACAGCTCTCCTCCCTGTAATACACTGTAATGTGCTATATGTGACAGGGCTGGGATCCTCTATACTGTCCTGTCACATATAGACCTGTGTTACCATACAGCTCTCCTCCCTGTAATACACTGTAATGTGCTATATGTGACAGTGTTGGATCCTCTATACTGTCCTGTCACATATAGACCTGTGTTACCATACAGCTCTCCTCCCTGTAATACACTGTAATGTGCTATATGTGACAGTGCTGGGATCCTCTATACTGTCCTGTCACATATAGACCTGTGTTCCCATACAGCTCTCCTCCCTGTAATACACTGTAATGTGCTATATGTGACAGTGCTGGGCTCCTCTATACTGTCCTGTCACATATAGACCAGTGTTCCCATACTGCTCTCCTCCCTGTAATACACTGTAATGTACTATATGTGACCGTGCTGGGATCCTCTATACTGTCCTGTCACATATAGACCTGTGTTCCCATACATCTCTCCTCCCTGTAATACAGTGTAATGTGCTATATGTGACAGTGCTGGGCTCCTCTATACTGTCCTGTCACATATAGACCAGTGTTCCCATACAGCTCTCCTCCCTGTAATACACTGTAATGTACAATATGTGACCGTGCTGGGATCCTCTATACTTTCCTGTCACATATAGACCTGTGTTCCCATACATCTCTCCTCCCTGTAATACAGTGTAATGTGCTATATGTGACAGTGCTGGGATCCTCTATACTGTCCTGTCACATATAGACCTGTGTTCCCATACAGCTCTCCTCCCTGTAATACACTGTAATGTGCTATATGTGACAGTGCTGGGATCCTCTATACTGTCCTGTCACATATAGACCTGTGTTCCCATACAGCTCTCCTCCCTGTAATACACTGTAATGTGCTATATGTGACAGTGCTGGGATCCTCTATACTGTCCTGTCACATATAGACCCATGTTCCCATACAGCTCTCCTCCCTGTAATACGCTGTAATGTGATATATGTGACTGTGCTGGGCTCCTCTATACTGTCCTGTCACATATAGACCTGTGTTACCATACAGCTTTCCTCCCTGTAATACACTGTAATGTGCTATATGTGACAGTGTTGGATCCTCTATACTGTCCTGTCACATATAGACCTGTGTTACCATACAGCTCTCCTCCCTGTAATACACTGTAATGTGCTATATTTGACAGTGCTGGGATCCTCTATACTGTCCTGTCACATATAGACCCGTGTTCCCATACAGCTCTCCTCCCTGTAATACACTGTAATGTGCTATATGTGACAGTGCTGGGCTCCTCTATACTGTCCTGTCACATATAGACCTGTGTTCCCATACAGCTCTCCTCCCTGTAATACACTGTAATGTGCTATATGTGACAGTGCTGGGATCCTCTATACTGTCCTGTCACATATAGACCTGTGTTCCCATACAGCTCTCCTCCCTGTAATACACTAATGTATTTCGGTGTGATATTCCTAGGTGCCGTCAGATTGATTGTGTACCCGGCTTATGATGTTACACTACAGTTGGAGTATTTCGTGTATGATGTTACACTACAGTTGGAGTATTTCGGTGTGATGTTTCTAGGTGCCGGCAGCTGCCGCTGGTCTCACCTCCGGGGAAGACTTCTGAAGCGCAGGTAATCAAACCTTCAACCACGCTGACCACCAGTATAGGAAAAGCAGAGGCTATGTCCAGCACGGATGGGTCTCTGAAATGAGGTAGGGATCAGGATCAATATACAGAGGGACAAGCACTATACGGGTTATATTGTTCCATACATACATACATACATACCCATCACTTCTGGCCCATAAAAGGTTGGGACCGAGCACAATCGCTATATTGCTTGGCGTCATTTTGTTTACTTCTTGGTGTTCTGCCAGCATTGCCAGAAACTTTATTACGTATCTAAGTAATATGATGAAAGACAGGAAGATGTGTGTGATACAAAACCCTCTGATACTTCACAACCCATACAATAAGCCAGGTGTCCAGCACAGATTATCTGCCAGGTAGGTGTCACTGAGGAAGGGTCGGAGGCTGCGCCGTGTTGGAGCCATTGGCTGGGATATAATGGGAGCTGATAACGGCAAAATGTCCGGTGTTTGTGGCTATAGCTGCAACATCAGGCATCTTGCAAAGTCGGCTAATGTATATGCGGCCGCAAACCGGATATTTCAGATGCTTTCAGCTCTAAGGTAGAGAGACCGATAAATAGTTGATTCCGTTGTTTTGCCCATGGTAAGTATACAACTCAGCCGATGTAATAAGGTCCGATGTTCCAAGTCAGACACAAAATAGCTCTAAAACTCTGTAAGAACTTAGAGGTGTTTTTGGTGAGTTGGTTAAAAGTCACTTTTCAGGTAATAAATAAAACTGTACAATACATTCTGACACAAACAAACTTTGATCTCTAAAAATATTCTGTGTAGTTCACGAAGCAAAACAATGCGGATCGGACGCACAAACAGCTCCTGGTGTATAAAATGACATGCAGCATGCCTATAGTCTGTGTGTAACTGTATCTGCATACAGAATGTTATGATACAAGGTATAGAAACATAGAAACATAGAATGTGACGGCAGATAAGAACCAATTGGCCCATCTAGTCTGCCCATTTTTTTTTTATCCTTTTGGTAATCTCAACCCTCTTTGAACCTTAATTCCTTGTAAGGATATTCACATGCTGATACTGTCGCAATCAGGGCCGCCATCAAGGGGTGCTCTGGGTACATCTGTCCCGGGCCGGACCACTGACAGAGTGGAGGGCCTGGGCTGCTCGTACTTCCGCCAGGACTATCCACGGCCCCTGCTGCTAGTACTCCTTTGTATCGGCGGTATTGCCTGAGGCCGCCGATATTCTCAAATACCCTGCGCCACTTCCCTTCTCCCGTCATCGCTGGGCCACGGGCTTCTGCCCGCCGCAGATCCAAGCAAGCTGCAGCAAAGATCCCTGCCAGCTTGTTGTTCAATAACGTTATTGTAGGATGCGGCGTCATGCCATGATGTCACGCCAATGAAGAGAAGAGGAGCCGCCACACCAGCTCAGGAGCAGACAGAGTGGGGGAGAGGAAGATGGATTCTCTCAGCGAGGGGTATGTACGTATATTTATGTAACTGTTGCGAGAGGCAGAAGCGGGCTTGGCTGTCATTAATACCCCAATAGAGGACTGGAGGAGGACACGGCACATAGGAGTCCTCTATGTGCAGCACTGTCTAACTGAAATAGAGGGAGGGGGTCCCTACAATCTCTGGTGGCAGTTACACAACGACTATACCCATCTGAATCAGCAGCAGCTGCTAGTGCGTCCTGGAGGACTGCGGATTATTTAGGGTGTGCTGCTTCGAGAGGGCAATGGGTGACTTTCTCTGACACTGTGGTCTTCCTATACTAAAAGAGGCATTCCGGATGTCTTCTAGTGTAAATCCCTCGGCACTGATACGCAGAAGCCGGGAAATAGGCGCATACCATTACACTGGCAGAGATCCGGGAAATAGACGCATACCATTACACTGGCAGAGTTCCGGGAAATAGACGCATACCATCACATTGGCAGAGTTCCAGGAAATAGACGCATACCATTACACTGGCAGAGATCCGGGAAATAGACGCATACCATTACATTGGCAGAGTTCCAGGAAATAGACGCATACCATCACATTGGCAGAGTTCCAGGAAATAGACGCATACCATTACACTGGCAGAGATCCGGGAAATAGACGCATACCATTACACTGGCAGAGATCCGGGAAATAGACGCATACCATTACACTGGCAGAGTTCCGGGAAATAGACGCATACCATTACACTGGCAGAGATCCGGAAAATAGGCGCATACCATTACACTGGCAGAGATCCGGGAAATAGACGCATACCATTACACTGGCAGAGATCCGGGAAATAGACGCATACCATTACACTGGCAGAGACCCGGGAAATAGACGCATACCATTACATTGGCAGAGATCCGGGAAATAGGCGCATACCATTACACTGGCAGAGATCCGGGAAATAGACGCATACCATTACACTGGCAGAGATCCGGGAAATAGACGCATACCATTACACTGGCAGAGATCCGGGAAATAGACGCATACCATTACACTGGCAGAGATCCGGGAAATAGACGCATACCATTACACTGGCAAAGATCCGGGAAATAGACGCATACCATTACACTGGCAGAGTTCCGGGAAATAGACGCATACCATTACACTGGCAGAGATCCGGGAAATAGACGCATACCATTACACTGGCAGAGATCCGGGAAATAGACGCATACCATTACACTGGCAGAGATCCGGGAAATAGACGCATACCATTACACCGGCAGAGATACGGGAAATAGACGCATACCATTACACCGGCAGAGATACAGGAAATAGACGCATACCATTACACCGGCAAAGATCCGGGAAATAGACGCATACCATTACACCGGCAGAGATCCGGGAAATAGACGCATACCATTACACTGGCAGAGATCCGGGAAATAGACGCATACCATTACACTGGCAGAGATCCGGGAAATAGACGCATACCATTACACTGGCAGAGATCCGGGAAATAGACGCATACCATTACACTGGCAGAGATCCGGGAAATAGGCGCATACCATTACACTGGCAGAGATCCGGGAAATAGGCGCATACCATTACACTGGCAGAGATCCGGGAAATAGACGCATACCATTACACTGGCAGAGATCCGGGAAATAGACGCATACCATTACACTGGCAGAGATCCGGGAAATAGACGCATACCATTACACTGGCAGAGTTCCGGGAAATAGACGCATACCATTACACTGGCAGAGTTCCGGGAAATAGACGCATACCATTACACTGGCAGAGATCCGGGAAATAGGCGCATGCCATTACACTGGCAGAGATCCGGGAAATAGACGCATACCATTACACTGGCGGAGATCCGGGAAATAGGCGCATGCCATTACACTGGCAGAGATCCGGGAAATAGACGCATACCATTACACTGGCAGATATCCGGGAAATAGACGCATACCATTACACTGGCAGAGTTCCGGGAAATAGACGCATACCATTACACTGGCAGAGATCCGGGAAATAGACGCATACCATTACACTGGCAGAGATCCGGGAAATAGACGCATACCATTACACTGGCAGAGTTCCGGGAAATAGACGCATACCATTACACTGGCAGAGATCCGGGAAATAGACGCATACCATTACACTGGCAGAGATCCGGGAAATAGACGCATAC
Source organism: Pseudophryne corroboree (assembly GCF_028390025.1). NCBI lineage: Eukaryota > Metazoa > Chordata > Amphibia > Anura > Myobatrachidae > Pseudophryne > Pseudophryne corroboree. The sequence goes on from NC_086452.1 coordinate 482,854,651, forward strand.
CATTACACTGGCAGAGATCCGGGAAATAGACGCATACCATTACATTGCAGAGTTCCGGGAAATAGACGCATACCATTACACTGGCAGAGATCCGGGAAATAGACGCATACCATTACACTGGCAGATATCCGGGAAATAGACGCATACCATTACACTGGCAGAGTTCCGGGAAATAGACGCATACCATTACACTGGCAGAGATACGGGAAATAGACGCATACCATTACACTGGCAGAGTTCCGGGAAATAGACGCATACCATTACACTGGCAGAGATACGGGAAATAGACGCATACCATTACATTGGCAGAGATACGGGAAATAGACACATACCATTACACTGGCAGAGATCCAGGAAATAGACGCATACCATTACACTGGCAGAGATCCGGGAAATAGACGCATACCATTACACTGGCAGAGATCCGGGAAATAGACGCATACCATTACACTGGCAGATATCCGGGAAATAGACGCATACCATTACACTGGCAGAGTTCCGGGAAATAGACGCATACCATTACACTGGCAGAGATACGGGAAATAGACGCATACCATTACATTGGCAGAGATCCGGGAAATAGACACATACCATTACACTGGCAGAGATCCAGGAAATAGACGCATACCATTACACTGGCAGAGATCCGGGAAATAGACGCATACCATTACACTGGCAGAGATACGGGAAATAGACGCATACCATTACATTGGCAGAGATCCGGGAAATAGACGCATACCATTACACTGGCAGAGATCCGGGAAATAGATGCATACCATTACACTGGCAGAGATCCGGGAAATAGACGCATACCATTACACTGGCAGAGTTCCGGGAAATAGGCGCATACCATTACACTGGCAGAGATCCGGGAAATAGACGCATACCATTACACTGGCAGAGATCCGGGAAATAGACGCATACCATTACACTGGCAGAGTTCCGGGAAATAGACGCATACCATTACACTGGCAGAGATACGGGAAATAGACGCATACCATTACACTGGCAGAGTTCCGGGAAATAGGCGCATACCATTACACTGGCAGAGATCCGGGAAATAGACGCATACCATTACACTGGCAGAGATCCGGGAAATAGACGCATACCATTACACTGGCAGAGTTCCGGGAAATAGACGCATACCATTACACTGGCAGAGATACGGGAAATAGACGCATACCATTACACTGGCAGAGATACGGGAAATAGGCGCATACCATTACACTGGCAGAGATCCGGGAAATAGACGCACATTTATAATGCCCGATATAATGCGGTCATTTTCCGGGCGGCATAATCAGCTTCCATTACATCCAGGCCATTGGCTCTAACACAGATCCCAGAGTAACTGAGGTGCATGATGCAAAGTACCGGTGTCCTGCGCCATTTGTGGGAGGGGCGGGGGCAGTGACGGCAGCAGTTTCACAAAACAGAGAATTCCTGGCCTCCTGGTCGGAGCTGTGACACCCGGCGTGCCTGAACCCTAAGACGCAGCACTGGACACACATGCTGCATTACCATACGATTCTCTGCCACCCACATGTGAATCAGCCCCAGTGTTCTGTGTCCCAGTACACACCAGTGAGGAACTGCGCCTGTGCGGGGAGATACTCCATAACGCGCAGGATCTTCATTATATGTGGGGGCAATACTGACAGTAGGCTGCAGAAATGATGTACGCAAGATTTAGCAATTATCTAATGTATAATAAATGTATTCATATATTGGGAAAACGTATCTAATACTACATCCGGGGTGACACAGTAAGGGATACTGAAGAGCCCAGATTTGTTCTAAAACTACATGCTGTAGTACAGTACAGAGGATAGTGACGTCAGGTACATGCTGTAGTACAGTACAGAGGATAGTGACGTCAGGTACATGCTGTAGTACAGTACAGAGGATAGTGACGTCAGGTACATGCTGTAGTACAGTACAGAGGATAGTGTCAGGTGCATGCTGTAGTACAGTACAGTGGATAGTGACGTCAGGTACGTGCTGTAGTACAGTACAGAGGATAGTGACGTCAGGTACATGCTGTAGTACAGTACAGAGGATAGTGACGTCAGGTACGTGCTGTAGCACAGTACAGAGGATAGTGACGTCAGGTACGTGCTGTAGCACAGTACAGAGGATAGTGACGTCAGGTACGTGCTGTAGTACAGTACAGAGGATAGTGACGTCAGGTACGTGCTGTAGTACAGTACAGTGGATAGTGACGTCAGGTACATGCTGTAGTACAGTACAGTGGATAGTGACGTCAGGTACATGCTGTAGTACAGTACAGAGGATAGTGACGTCAGGTACATGCTGTAGTACAGTACAGTGGATAGTGACGTCAGGTACATGCTGTAGTACAGAGCAGTGGATAGTGACGTCAGGTACATGCTGTAGTACAGTACAGAGGATAGTGACGTCAGGTACATGCTGTAGTACAGTACAGTGGATAGTGACGTCAGGTACATGCTGTAGTACAGTACAGTGGATAGTGTCAGGTACATGCTGTAGTACAGTACAGAGGATAGTGACGTCAGGTACATGCTGTAGTACAGTACAGAGGATAGTGACGTCAGGTACATGCTGTAGTACAGTACAGAGGATAGTGACGTCAGGTACATGCTGTAGTACAGTACAGAGGATAGTGACGTCAGGTACGTGCTGTAGTACAGTACAGAGGATAGTGACGTCAGGTACGTGCTGTAGTACAGTACAGAGGATAGTGACGTCAGGTACGTGCTGTAGTACAGTACAGAGGATAGTGACGTCAGGTACGTGCTGTAGTACAGTACAGAGGATAGTGACGTCAGGTACATGCTGTAGTACAGTACAGAGGATAGTGACGTCAGGTACATGCTGTAGTACAGTACAGAGGATAGTGACGTCAGGTACATGCTGTAGTACAGTACAGAGGATAGTGACGTCAGGTACATGCTGTAGTACAGTACAGAGGATAGTGTCGTCAGGTACATGCTGTAGTACAGTACAGAGGATAGTGACGTCAGGTACATGCTGTAGTACAGTACAGAGGATAGTGACGTCAGGTACATGCTGTAGTACAGTACAGTGGATAGTGACGTCAGGTACATGCTGTAGTACAGTACAGAGGATAGTGACGTCAGGTACATGCTGTAGTACAGTACAGTGGATAGTGACGTCAGGTACATGCTGTAGTACAGTACAGTGGATAGTGACGTCAGGTACATGCTGTAGTACAGTACAGAGGATAGTGACGTCAGGTACATGCTGTAGTACAGTACAGAGGATAGTGACGTCAGGTACATGCTGTAGTACAGTACAGAGGATAGTGACGTCAGGTACATGCTGTAGTACAGTACAGAGGATAGTGACGTCAGGTACATGCTGTAGTACAGTACAGAGGATAGTGACGTCAGGTACATGCTGTAGTACAGTACAGTGGATAGTGACGTCAGGTACATGCTGTAGTACAGAGCAGAGGATAGTGACGTCAGGTACATGCTGTAGTACAGTACAGTGGATAGTGACGTCAGGTACATGCTGTAGTACAGTACAGAGGATAGTGTCAGGTACATGCTGTAGTACAGTACAGAGGATAGTGACGTCAGGTACATGCTGTAGTACAGTACAGAGGATAGTGACGTCAGGTACATGCTGTAGTACAGTACAGAGGATAGTGACGTCAGGTACATGCTGTAGTACAGTACAGAGGATAGTGACGTCAGGTACATGCTGTAGTACAGTACAGAGGATAGTGACGTCAGGTACATGCTGTAGTACAGTACAGAGGATAGTGACGTCAGGTACATGCTGTAGTACAGTACAGTGGATAGTGACGTCAGGTACATGCTGTAGTACAGTACAGAGGATAGTGTCAGGTACATGCTGTAGTACAGTACAGTGGATAGTGTCAGGTGCATGCTGTAGTACAGTACAGAGGATAGTGTCAGGTACATGCTGTAGTACAGTACAGAGGATAGTGTCAGGTACATGCTGTAGTACAGTACAGTGGATAGTGTCAGGTGCATGCTGTAGTACAGTACAGAGGATAGTGACGTCAGGTACATGCTGTAGTACAGTACAGAGGATAGTGACGTCAGGTACATGCTGTAGTACAGTACAGAGGATAGTGACGTCAGGTACATGCTGTAGTACAGTACAGTGGATAGTGACGTCAGGTACATGCTGTAGTACAGTACAGAGGATAGTGACGTCAGGTACATGCTGTAGTACAGTACAGAGGATAGTGACGTCAGGTACATGCTGTAGTACAGTACAGTGGATAGTGTCGTCAGGTACATGCTGTAGTACAGTACAGTGGATAGTGTCAGGTACATGCTGTAGTACAGTACAGAGGATAGTGACGTCAGGTACATGCTGTAGTACAGTACAGAGGATAGTGACGTCAGGTACATGCTGTAGTACAGTACAGAGGATAGTGACGTCAGGTACATGCTGTAGTACAGTACAGTGGATAGTGACGTCAGGTACATGCTGTAGTACAGTACAGTGGATAGTGTCAGGTACATGCTGTAGTACAGTACAGAGGATAGTGACGTCAGGTGCATGCTGTAGTACAGTACAGTGGATAGTGACGTCAGGTACATGCTGTAGTACAGTACAGAGGATAGTGACGTCAGGTACATGCTGTAGTACAGTACAGAGGATAGTGACGTCAGGTACATGCTGTAGTACAGTACAGAGGATAGTGACGTCAGGTACATGTTGTAGTACAGTACAGAGGATAGTGACGTCAGGTACATGCTGTAGTACAGTACAGAGGATAGTGACGTCAGGTACATGCTGTAGTACAGTACAGAGGATAGTGACGTCAGGTACATGCTGTAGTACAGTACAGTGGATAGTGACGTCAGGTACATGCTGTAGTACAGTACAGAGGATAGTGACGTCAGGTACATGCTGTAGTACAGTACAGAGGATAGTGACGTCAGGTACATGCTGTAGTACAGTACAGAGGATAGTGACGTCAGGTACATGCTGTAGTACAGTACAGTGGATAGTGACGTCAGGTACATGCTGTAGTACAGTACAGAGGATAGTGACGTCAGGTACATGCTGTAGTACAGAGCAGAGGATAGTGACGTCAGGTACATGCTGTAGTATAGTACAGAGGATAGTGACGTCAGGTACATGCTGTAGTACAGTACAGAGGATAGTGACGTCAGGTACATGCTGTAGTACAGTACAGTGGATAGTGACGTCAGGTACATGCTGTAGTACAGTACAGTGGATAGTGACGTCAGGTACATGCTGTAGTACAGTACAGAGGATAGTGACGTCAGGTACATGCTGTAGTACAGCGCAGAGGATAGTGACGTCAGGTACATGCTGTAGTACAGTACAGTGGATAGTGACGTCAGGTACATGCTGTAGTACAGTACAGTGGATAGTGACGTCAGGTACATGCTGTAGTACAGTACAGTGGATAGTGACGTCAGGTACATGCTGTAGTACAGTACAGTGGATAGTGACGTCAGGTACATGCTGTAGTACAGAGCAGAGGATAGTGACGTCAGGTACATGCTGTAGTACAGTACAGTGGATAGTGACGTCAGGTACATGCTGTAGTACAGTACAGAGGATAGTGACGTCAGGTACATGCTGTAGTACAGTACAGAGGATAGTGACGTCAGGTACATGCTGTAGTACAGTACAGTGGATAGTGACGTCAGGTGCATGCTGTAGTACAGTACAGAGGATAGTGACGTCAGGTACATGCTGTAGTACAGGACAGAGAATAGTGACGTCAGGTACATGCTGTAGTACAGTACAGAGAATAGTGACGTCAGGTACATGCTGTAGTACAGCGCAGTGGATAGTGTCGTCAGGTGCGTGCTGTAGTACAGCGCAGTAGATAGTGTCAGGTGCATGCTGTAATACAGCGCAGTGTGACATCATCTCACTGCTCCCCTGTAGTATATCAGTGCTATCATCTCACTGCTCCCCTGTAGTATATCAGTACTATCATCTCACTGCTCCCCTGTAGTATATCAGTAATATCATCTCACTGCTCCCCTGTAGTATATCAGTAATATCATCTCACTGCTCCCCTGTAGTATATCAGTAATATCATCTCACTGCTCCCCTGTAGTATATCAGTAATATCATCTCACTGCTCCCCTGTAGTATATCAGTACTATCATCTCACTGCTCTCCTGTAGTATATCAGTGACATCATCTCACTGCTCCCCTGTAGTATATCAGTAATATCATCTCACTGCTCCCCTGTAGTATATCAGTGACATCATCTCACTGCTCCCCTGTAGTATATCAGTAATATCATCTCACTGCTCCCCTGTAGTATATCAGTAATATCATCTCACTGCTCCCCTGTAGTATATCAGTAATATCATCTCACTGCTCCCCTGTAGTATATCAGTAATATAATCTCCCTGCTCCCCTGTAGTATATCAGTAATATAATCTCCCTGCTCCCCTGTAGTATATCAGTAATATCATCTCACTGCTCCGCTGTAGTATATCAGTAATATAATCTCCCTGCTCCCCTGTAGTATATCAGTAATATCATCTCACTGCTCCCCTGTAGTATATCAGTGATATCATCTCACTGCTCCCCTGTAGTATATCACTAATATCATCTCACTGCTCCCCTGTAGTATATCAGTAATATCATCTCACTGCTCCCCTGTAGTATATCAGTAATCTCATCTCACTGCTCCCCTGTAGTATATCAGTGATCTCATCTCACTGCTCCCCTGTAGTATATCAGTAATATCATCTCACTGCTCCCCTGTAGTATATCAGTGATCTCATCTCACTGCTCCCCTGTAGTATATCAGTAATATCATCTCACTGCTCCCCTGTAGTATATCAGTAATCTCATCTCACTGCTCCCCTGTAGTATATCAGTAATATCATCTCACTGCTCCCCTGTAGTATATCAGTAATCTCATCTCACTGCTCCCCTGTAGTATATCAGTAATATCATCTCACTGCTCCCCTGTAGTATATCAGTAATATCATCTCACTGCTCCCCTGTAGTATATCAGTAATATCATCTCACTGCTCCCCTGTAGTATATCAGTAATATCATCTCACTGCTCCCCTGTAGTATATCAGTAATATCATCTCACTGCTCCCCTGTAGTATATCACTAATATCATCTCACTGCTCCCCTGTAGTATATCAGTAATATCATCTCACTGCTCCCCTGTAGTATATCAGTAATATAATCTCCCTGCTCCCCTGTAGTATATCAGTAATATCATCTCACTGCTCCCCTGTAGTATATCAGTAATATCATCTCACTGCTTCCCTGTAGTATATCAGTAATATAATCTCCCTGCTCCCCTGTAGTATATCAGTGCTATCATCTCACTGCTCCCCTGTAGTATATCAGTAATATCATCTCACTGCTCCCCTGTAGTATATCAGTAATATAATCTCCCTGCTCCCCTGTAGTATATCAGTAATATCATCTCACTGCTCCCCTGTAGTATATCAGTAATATCATCTCACTGCTCCCCTGTAGTATATCAGTAATATCATCTCACTGCTCCCCTGTAGTATATCAGTAATATCATCTCACTGCTCCCCTGTAGTATATCAGTAATATCATCTCACTGCTCCCCTGTAGTATATCAGTAATATCATCTCACTGCTCCCCTGTAGTATATCAGTGATCTCATCTCACTGCTCCCCTGTAGTATATCAGTAATATCATCTCACTGCTCCCCTGTAGTATATCAGTAATATCATCTCACTGCTCCCCTGTAGTATATCAGTAATATCATCTCACTGCTCCCCTGTAGTATATCAGTGATATCATCTCACTGCTCCCCTGTAGTATATCACTAATATCATCTCAATGCTCCCCTGTAGTATATCAGTAATATCATCTCACTGCTCCCCTGTAGTATATCAGTAATATCATCTCACTGCTCCCCTGTAGTATATCAGTAATCTCATCTCACTGCTCCCCTGTAGTATATCAGTAATATCATCTCACTGCTCCCCTTGTAGTATATCAGTGATCTCATCTCACTGCTCCCCTGTAGTATATCAGTAATATCATCTCACTGCTCCCCTGTAGTATATCAGTGATCTCATCTCACTGCTCCCCTGTAGTATATCAGTGCTATCATCTCACTGCTCCCCTGTAGTATATCAGTAATATCATCTCACTGCTCCCCTGTAGTATATCAGTAATATCATCTCACTGCTCCCCTGTAGTATATCAGTAATCTCATCTCACTGCTCCCCTGTAGTATATCAGTAATATCATCTCACTGCTCCCTTGTAGTATATCAGTGATCTCATCTCACTGCTCCCCTGTAGTATATCAGTAATATCATCTCACTGCTCCCCTGTAGTATATCAGTGATCTCATCTCACTGCTCCCCTGTAGTATATCAGTGCTATCATCTCACTGCTCCCCTGTAGTATATCAGTAATATCATCTCACTGCTCCCCTGTAGTATATCACTAATATCATCTCACTGCTCCCCTGTAGTATATCAGTGATCTCATCTCACTGCTCCCCTGTAGTATAAATATCATCTCACTGCTCCCCTGTAGTATATCAGTAATATCATCTCCCTGCTCCCCTGTAGTATATCACTAATATCATCTCACTGCTCCCTGTAGTATATCAGTAATATCATCTCACTGCTCCCCTGTAGTATATCAGTAATATCATCTCACTGCTCCCCAGTAGTATATCAGTAATATCATCTCACTGCTCCCCTGTAGTATATCAGTAATATCATCTCACTGCTCCCCTGTAGTATATCACTAATATCATCTCACTGCTCCCCTGTAGTATATCACTAATATCATCTCACTGCTCCCTGTAGTATATCAGTAATATCATCTCACTGCTCCCCTGTAGTATATCAGTGATCTCATCTCACTGCTCCCCTGTAGTATATCAGTGATCTCATCTCACTGCTCCCCTGTAGTATATCAGTAATATCATCTCACTGCTCCCCTGTAGTATATCAGTGATCTCATCTCACTGCTCCCCTGTAGTATATCAGTAATATCATCTCACTGCTCCCCTGTAGTATATCAGTAATATCATCTCACTGCTCCCCTGTAGTATATCAGTAATATCATCTCACTGCTCCCCTGTAGTATATCAGTAATATCATCTCACTGCTCCCCTGTAGTATATCAGTAATATCATCTCACTGCTCCCCTGTAGTATATCAGTAATATCATCTCACTGCTCCCCTGTAGTATATCAGTAATATCATCTCACTGCTCCCCTGTAGTATATCAGTAATATCATCTCACTGCTCCCCTGTAGTATATCACTAATATCATCTCACTGCTCCCCTGTAGTATATCAGTAATATCATCTCACTGCTCCCCTGTAGTATATCAGTACTATCATCTCACTGCTCCCCTGTAGTATATCAGTAATATCATCTCACTGCTCCCCTGTAGTATATCAGTAATATCATCTCACTGCTCCCCTGTAGTATATCAGTACTATCATCTCACTGCTCCCTGTAGTATATCAGTAATATCATCTCACTGCTCCCCTGTAGTATATCAGTAATATCATCTCACTGCTCCCCTGTAGTATATCAGTAATCTCATCTCACTGCTCCCCTGTAGTATATCAGTAATATCATCTCACTGCTCCCTGTAGTATATCAGTAATATCATCTCACTGCTCCCCTGTAGTATATCAGTAATATCATCTCACTGCTCCCCTGTAGTATATCAGTAATCTCATCTCACTGCTCCCCTGTAGTATATCAGTAATATCATCTCACTGCTCCCCTGTAGTATATCAGTAATATCATCTCACTGCTCCCCTGTAGTATATCAGTACTATCATCTCACTGCTCTCCTGTAGTATATCAGTAATATCATCTCACTGCTCCCCTGTAGTATATCAGTGCTATCATCTCACTGCTCCCCTGTAGTATATCAGTAATATCATCTCACTGCTCCCCTGTAGTATATCAGTAATATCATCTCACTGCTCCCCTGTAGTATATCAGTAATATCATCTCACTGCTCCCCTGTAGTATATCAGTAATCTCATCTCACTGCTCCCCTGTAGTATATCAGTGATCTCATCTCACTGCTCCCCTGTAGTATATCAGTAATATCATCTCACTGCTCCCCTGTAGTATATCAGTGATCTCATCTCACTGCTCCCCTGTAGTATATCAGTAATATCATCTCACTGCTCCCCTGTAGTATATCAGTAATATCATCTCACTGCTCCCCTGTAGTATATCAGTAATATCATCTCACTGCTCCCCTGTAGTATATCAGTAATATCATCTCACTGCTCCCCTGTAGTATATCAGTAATATCATCTCACTGCTCCCCTGTAGTATATCAGTAATATCATCTCACTGCTCCCCTGTAGTATATCAGTAATATCATCTCACTGCTCCCCTGTAGTATATCACTAATATCATCTCACTGCTCCCCTGTAGTATATCACTAATATCATCTCACTGCTCCCCTGTAGTATATCACTAATATCATCTCACTGCTCCCCTGTAGTATATCAGTAATATCATCTCACTGCTCCCCTGTAGTATATCAGTAATATAATCTCCCTGCTCCCCTGTAGTATATCAGTAATATCATCTCACTGCTCCCCTGTAGTATATCAGTAATATCATCTCACTGCTTCCCTGTAGTATATCAGTGACCTCATCTCACTGCTCCCCTGTAGTATATCAGTGATCTCATCTCACTGCTCCCCTGTAGTATATCAGTAATATCATCTCACTGCTCCCCTGTAGTATATCAGTAATATCATCTCACTGCTCCCCTGTAGTATATCAGTAATATCATCTCACTGCTCCCCTGTAGTATATCAGTAATATCATCTCACTGCTCCCCTGTAGTATATCAGTGATCTCATCTCACTGCTCCCCTGTAGTATATCAGTAATATCATCTCACTGCTCCCCTGTAGTATATCAGTGATCTCATCTCACTGCTCCCCTGTAGTATATCAGTGATCTCATCTCACTGCTCCCCTGTAGTATATCAGTGATCTCATCTCACTGCTCCCCTGTAGTATATCAGTACTATCATCTCACTGCTCCCCTGTAGTATATCAGTAATATCATCTCACTGCTCCCCTGTAGTATATCAGTAATATCATCTCACTGCTCCCCTGTAGTATATCAGTAATATCATCTCACTGCTCCCCTGTAGTATATCAGTGATCTCATCTCACTGCTCCCCTGTAGTATATCAGTAATATCATCTCACTGCTCCCCTGTAGTATATCAGTAATATCATCTCACTGCTCCCCTGTAGTATATCAGTGACATCATCTCACTGCTCCCCTGTAGTATATCAGTAATATCATCTCACTGCTCCCCTGTAGTATATCAGTAATATCATCTCACTGCTCCCCTGTAGTATATCAGTAATATCATCTCACTGCTCCCCTGTAGTATATCAGTAATATCATCTCACTGCTCCCCTGTAGTATATCAGTGACATCATCTCACTGCTCCCCTGTAGTATATCAGTGATCTCATCTCACTGCTCCCCTGTAGTATATCAGTAATATCATCTCACTGCTCCCCTGTAGTATATCAGTAATATCATATCACTGCTCCCCTGTAGTATATCAGTAATATCATCTCACTGCTCCCCTGTAGTATATCAGTGACATCATCTCACTGCTCCCCTGTAGTATATCAGTAATATCATCTCACTGCTCCCCTGTAGTATATCAGTGACATCATCTCACTGCTCCCCTGTAGTATATCAGTAATATCATCTCACTGCTCCCCTGTAGTATATCAGTAATATCATATCACTGCTCCCCTGTAGTATATCAGTAATATCATCTCACTGCTCCCCTGTAGTATATCAGTAATATCATCTCACTGCTCTCCTGTAGTATATCAGTAATATCATCTCACTGCTCCCCTGTAGTATATCAGTAATCTCATCTCACTGCTCCCCTGTAGTATATCAGTAATATCATCTCACTGCTCCCCTGTAGTATATCAGTAATATCATATCACTGCTCCCCTGTAGTATATCAGTAATATCATCTCACTGCTCCCCTGTAGTATATCAGTGACATCATCTCACTGCTCCCCTGTAGTATATCAGTAATATCATCTCACTGCTCCCCTGTAGTATATCAGTGACATCATCTCACTGCTCCCCTGTAGTATATCAGTAATATCATCTCACTGCTCCCCTGTAGTATATCAGTAATATCATATCACTGCTCCCCTGTAGTATATCAGTAATATCATCTCACTGCTCCCCTGTAGTATATCAGTAATATCATCTCACTGCTCTCCTGTAGTATATCAGTAATATCATCTCACTGCTCCCCTGTAGTATATCAGTGATCTCATCTCACTGCTCCCCTGTAGTATATCAGTAATATCATCTCACTGCTCCCCTGTAGTATATCAGTAATATCATCTCACTGCTCCCCTGTAGTATATCAGTAATATCATCTCACTGCTCCCCTGTAGTATATCAGTAATATCATCTCACTGCTCCCCTGTAGTATATCAGTAATATCATCACACTGCTCCCCTGTAGTATATCAGTAATATCATCTCACTGCTCCCCTGTAGTATATCAGTGCTATCATCTCACTGCTCCCCTGTAGTATATCAGTGCTATCATCTCACTGCTCCCCTGTAGTATATCAGTGACACCATCTCACTGCTCCCCTGTAGTATATCAGTGACATCATCTCACTGCTCTCCTGTAGTATATCAGTAATATCATCTCACTGCTCCCCTGTAGTATATCAGTGATATCATCTCACTGCTCCCCTGTAGTATATCAGTAATATCATCTCCCTGCTCCCCTGTAGTATATCAGTACTATCATCTCACTGCTCCCCTGTAGTATATCAGTAATATCATCTCACTGCTCCCCTGTAGTATATCAGTAATATCATCTCCCTGCTCCCCTGTAGTATATCAGTACTATCATCTCACTGCTCCCCTGTAGTATATCAGTAATATCATCTCACTGCTCCCCTGTAGTATATCAGTGCTATCATCTCACTGCTCCCCTGTAGTATATCAGTAATATCATCTCACTGCTCCCCTGTAGTATATCAGTAATATCATCTCACTGCTCCCCTGTAGTATATCACTAATATCATCTCACTGCTCCCCTGTAGTATATCCGTAATATCATCTCACTGCTCCCCTGTAGTATATCAGTAATATCATCTCACTGCTCCCCTGTAGTATATCAGTAATATCATCTCACTGCTCCCCTGTAGTATATCAGTGATCTCATCTCACTGCTCCCCTGTAGTATATCAGTGATCTCATCTCACTGCTCCCCTGTAGTATATCAGTAATATCATCTCACTGCTCCCCTGTAGTATATCAGTAATATCATCTCACTGCTCCCCTGTAGTATATCAGTAATCTCATCTCACTGCTCCCCTGTAGTATATCAGTAATATCATCTCACTGCTCCCCTGTAGTATATCAGTAATCTCATCTCACTGCTCCCCTGTAGTATATCAGTAATATCATCTCACTGCTCCCCTGTAGTACATCAGTAATATAATCTCACTGCTCCCCTGTAGTATATCAGTGCTATCATCTCACTGCTCCCCTGTAGTATATCAGTAATATCATCTCACTGCTCCCCTGTAATATATCAGTAACATCATCTCACTGCTCCCCTGTAGTATATCAGTGACATCATCTCACTGCTCTCCTGTAGTATATCAGTACTATCATCTCACTGCTCCCCTGTAGTATATCAGTAATATCATCTCACTGCTCCCCTGTAGTATATCAGTGATCTCATCTCACTGCTCCCCTGTAGTATATCAGTACTATCATCTCACTGCTCCCCTGTAATATATCAGTAATATCATCTCACTGCTCCCCTGTAGTATATCAGTAATATCATCTCACTACTCCCCTGTAGTATATCAGTGCTATCATCTCACTGCTCCCCTGTAATATATCAGTAATATCATCTCACTGCTCCCCTGTAGTATATCAGTAATATCATCTCACTGCTCCCCTGTAGTATATCAGTGCTATCATCTCACTGCTCCCCTGTAGTATATCAGTAATATCATCTCACTGCTCCCCTGTAGTATATCAGTGCTATCATCTCACTGCTCCCCTGTAGTATATCAGTAATATCATCTCACTGCTCCCCTGTAGTATATCAGTAATATCATCTCACTGCTCCCCTGTAGTATATCAGTAATATCATCTCACTGCTCCCCTGTAGTATATCAGTAATATCATCTCACTGCTCCCCTGTAGTATATCAGTAATATCATCTCACTGCTCCCCTGTAGTATATCAGTACTATCATCTCACTGCTCCCCTGTAGTATATCAGTGATCTCATCTCACTGCTCCCCAGTAGTATATCAGTAATATCATCTCACTGCTCCCCTGTAGTATATCAGTGCTATCATCTCACTGCTCCCCTGTAGTATATCAGTAATATCATCTCACTGCTCCCCTGTAGTATATCAGTAATATCATCTCACTGCTCCCCTGTAGTATATCAGTAATCTCATCTCACTGCTCCCCTGTAGTATATCAGTAATCTCATCTCACTGCTCCCCTGTAGTATATCAGTAATATCATCTCACTGCTCCCCTGTAGTATATCAGTAATATCATCTCACTGCTCCCCTGTAGTATATCAGTAATATCATCTCACTGCTCCCCTGTAGTATATCAGTACTATCATCTCACTGCTCCCCTGTAGTATATCAGTGATCTCATCTCACTGCTCCCCAGTAGTATATCAGTAATATCATCTCACTGCTCCCCTGTAGTATATCAGTGCTATCATCTCACTGCTCCCCTGTAGTATATCAGTAATATCATCTCACTGCTCCCCTGTAGTATATCAGTAATATCATCTCACTGCTCCCCTGTAGTATATCAGTAATATCATCTCACTGCTCCCCTGTAGTATATCAGTAATATCATCTCACTGCTCCCCTGTAGTATATCAGTAATATCATCTCACTGCTCCCCTGTAGTATATCAGTAATCTCATCTCACTGCTCCCCTGTAGTATATCAGTAATATCATCTCACTGCTCCCCTGTAGTATATCAGTACTATCATCTCACTGCTCCCCTGTAGTATATCAGTGATCTCATCTCACTGCTCCCCTGTAGTATATCAGTACTATCATCTCACTGCTCCCCTGTAGTATATCAGTACTATCATCTCACTGCTCCCCTGTAGTATATCAGTGATCTCATCTCACTGCTCCCCTGTAGTATATCAGTACTATCATCTCACTGCTCCCCTGTAGTATATCAGTACTATCATCTCACTGCTCCCCTGTAGTATATCAGTGATCTCATCTCACTGCTCCCCTGTAGTATATCAGTACTATCATCTCACTGCTCCCCAGTAGTATATCAGTACTATCATCTCACTGCTCCCCTGTAGTATATCAGTGCTATCATCTCACTGCTCCCCTGTAGTATATCAGTAATATCATCTCACTGCTCCCCTGTAGTATATCAGTAATATCATCTCACTGCTCCCCTGTAGTATATCAGTAATATCATCTCACTGCTCCCCTGTAGTATATCAGTGCTATCATCTCACTGCTCCCCTGTAGTATATCAGTAATATCATCTCACTGCTCCCCTGTAGTATATCAGTAATATCATCTCACTGCTCCCCTGTAGTATATCAGTAATATCATCTCACTGCTCCCCTGTAGTATATCAGTAATATCATCTCACTGCTCCCCTGTAGTATATCAGTAATATCATCTCACTGCTCCCCTGTAGTATATCAGTAATATCATCTCACTGCTCCCCTGTAGTATATCAGTGATCTCATCTCACTGCTCCCCTGTAGTATATCAGTAATATCATCTCACTGCTCCCCTGTAGTATATCAGTGCTATCATCTCACTGCTCCCCTGTAGTATATCAGTAATATCATCTCACTGCTCCCCTGTAGTATATCAGTAATATCATCTCACTGCTCCCCTGTAGTATATCAGTGACCTCATCTCACTGCTCCCCTGTAGTATATCAGTAATATCATCTCACTGCTCCCCTGTAGTATATCAGTAATATCATCTCACTGCTCCCCTGTAGTATATCAGTAATATCATCTCACTGCTCCCCTGTAGTATATCAGTAATATCATCTCACTGCTCCCCTGTAGTATATCAGTAATATCATCTCACTGCTCCCCTGTAGTATATCAGTAATATCATCTCACTGCTCCCCTGTAGTATATCAGTGATCTCATCTCACTGCTCCCCTGTAGTATATCAGTGACATCATCTCACTGCTCCCCTGTAGTATATCAGTGATCTCATCTCACTGCTCCCCTGTAGTATATCAGTGACATCATCTCACTGCTCCCCTGTAGTATATCAGTACTATCATATCACTGCTACCCTGTAGTATATCAGTGACATCATCTCACTGCTCCCCTGTAGTACATCAGTAATATCATCTCACTGCTCCCCTGTAGTATATCAGTGATCTCATCTCACTGCTCCCCTGTAGTATATCAGTGCTATCATCTCACTGCTCCCCTGTAGTATATCAGTGACATTATCTCACTGCTCCTCTGTAGTATATCAGTGACATCATCTCACTGCTCCCCTGTAGTATATCAGTGATCTCATCTCACTGCTCCCCTGTAGTACATCAGTAATATAGGAGCTCCATACCTGAGGTTGTTGTAGTTTTCGGGTGGCAGCTGCTGGCAGACTTCTCTGTAATATTCCTGAAGCTTTTCTGGCTCTTTTATGCTTAGGGAGAAAGCAGAGATAAGATATGCGGTGTCTGATAGAACCTGTCTCATCAGTATAAGGAGTAATAGCCTCTTCTACCTCGCCGCTTTCATCCAGGCATCAAAGAGTTCCGATGTCATCAGTGGTTGTGGAAGCTCCCGGAGATAGGACTTTAGTGCACCTAGGGATGGGGTCACACTTATTAGCAGAGCAGGGCCACCTCTTCCTATGGCCTATGTGACAAGAGAAGTAATGGATACAGTATCTGATACACAAGAGACTGTCACATGTGGCTGAGATACAGTACACAGTTCCCCTATGCAGGGGTATAGTATCTATCCACTTACTACAGGTAGAGTATCTATCCACTTACTACAGGTACAACATCCATCCACTTACTACAGGTACAGCATCCATCCACTTACCACAGGTACAGCATCCATCCACTTACCACAGGTACAGCATCCATCCACTTACCACAGGTACAGCATCCATCCACTTACCACAGGTACAGCATCCATCCACTTACCACAGGTACAGCATCCATCCACTTACCACAGGTACAGTATCTATCCACTTACTACAGGTACAGTATCTAACCACGCATCTATCCACTTACTACAGGTAGAGCATCCATCCACTTACTACAGGTAGAGCATCCATCCACTTACTACAGGTAGAGCATCCATCCACTTACTACAGGTACAGCATCCATCCACTTACTACAGGTACAGCATCCATCCACTTACTACAGGTACAGCATCCATCCACTTACTACAGGTACAGCATCCATCCACTTACTACAGGTACAGCATCCATCCACTTACTACAGGTACAGCATCCATCCACTTACTACAGGTACAGCATCCATCCACTTACCACAGGTAGAGCATCCATCCACTTACTACAGGTACAGCATCCATCCACTTACTACAGGTACAGTATCTATCCACGCATCTATCCACTTACTACAGGTAGAGCATCCATCCACTTACTACAGGTAGAGCATCCATCCACTTACTACAGGTAGAGCATCCATCCACTTACTACAGGTAGAGCATCCATCCACTTACTACAGGTAGAGCATCCATCCACTTACCACAGGTAGAGCATCCATCCACTTACCACAGGTAGAGCATCCATCCACTTACCACAGGTAGAGCATCCATCCACTTACCACAGGTAGAGCATCCATCCACTTACCACAGGTAGAGCATCCATCCACTTACCACAGGTAGAGCATCCATCCACTTACCACAGGTAGAGCATCCATCCACTTACCACAGGTAGAGCATCCATCCACTTACCACAGGTAGAGCATCCATCCACTTACCACAGGTACAGCATCCATCCACTTACTACAGGTACAGTATCTATCCACGCATCTATCCACTTACTACAGGTAGAGCATCCATCCACTTACTACAGGTAGAGCATCCATCCACTTACTACAGGTAGAGCATCCATCCACTTACTACAGGTAGAGCATCCATCCACTTACCACAGGTAGAGCATCCATCCACTTACCACAGGTAGAGCATCCATCCACTTACCACAGGTAGAGCATCCATCCACTTACCACAGGTAGAGCATCCATCCACTTACCACAGGTAGAGCATCCATCCACTTACCACAGGTAGAGCATCCATCCACTTACCACAGGTACAGTATCCATCCACTTACCACAGGTAGAGCATCTATCCACTTACTACAGGTACAGTATCCATCCACTTACTACAGGTAGAGCATCTATCCACTTACTACAGGTACAGTATCTATCCACTTACTACAGGTAGAATATCTATCCACTTACTACAGGTACAGCATCCATCCACTTACTACAGGTAGAGTATCTTTCCACTTACTACAGGTACAGTATCCATCCACTTACTACAGGTAGAGCATCTATCCACTTACTACAGGTACAGTATCTATCCACTTACTACAGGTAGAATATCTATCCACTTACTACAGGTACAGCATCCATCCACTTACTACAGGTAGAGTATCTTTCCACTTACTACAGGTACAGTATCTATCCACTTACTACAGGTACAGTATCTATCCACTTACTACAGGTACAGTATCTATCCACTTACTACAGGTACAGCATCCATCCACTTACTACAGGTAGAGTATCTATCCACTTACTACAGGTACAGTATCTATCCACTTACTACAGGTAGAGCATCTATCCACTTACTACAGGTACAGCATCTATCCACTTACTACAGGTACAGTATCCATCCACTTACCACAGGTAGAGCATCTATCCACTTACTACAGGTACAGTATCCATCCACTTACTACAGGTAGAGCATCTATCCACTTACTACAGGTACAGTATCTATCCACTTACTACAGGTACAGTATCTATCCACTTACTACAGGTACAGCATCCATCCACTTACTACAGGTAGAGTATCTATCCACTTACTACAGGTACAGCATCCATCCACTTACTACAGGTAGAGTATCTATCCACTTACTACAGGTACAGTATCTATCCACTTACTACAGGTACAGCATCCATCCACTTACTACAGGTACAGCATCCATCCACTTACTACAGGTACAGCATCTATCCACTTACTACAGGTACAGTATCTATCCACTTACTACAGGTACAGCATCCATCCACTTACTACAGGTACAGCATCCATCCACTTACTACAGGTACAGCATCCATCCACTTACTACAGGTACAGTATCTATCCACTTACTACAGGTAGAGCATCCATCCACTTACTACAGGTAGAGTATCTATCCACTTACTACAGGTAGAGTATCTATCCACTTACTACAGATAGAGTTGTGTTGTGCATTTGACATAAATGATATATAGCCAAAAGTCCCATAAAGTTGCACTGGAGGCTGCAGCCATGGAAGATCGCAGAGATATCGCCATTGGCTGTGCGGCATGGCTGACGCTATACAGTATGTCTGTTGTCACAACTGAGGGCTGAGGCTGACGTGGGGAAGCCTCAGGTGTAGGGGCTGGCGTGTATGTGAACCGTGAAGGTAGAATAGGGTTCCTGGACATACAGGAGATTTAGCAACGTCAGCCCGAAGGCGTGACCACAACAATGGAGTATAAAAATTAAGTCAGTTTATTGAACACACAGTATGAACTACTTGGTAACGCAATGACTTCAACAGGAGACGTGCAGAAGGATATAGCAGTACAGTTCCCTGAGGCGCAGAGGTAATAAGTGCTGCGGCTATGCAGAACAAGGTGACAAAGTCCTTGCCAGACCCGTAGTCGGTAAGTCCGTGGCCACAGCTAACCGCTGTGATGTGGAACGAGCTGGTGCTGCCCAGCAGGTGATGCACAGGAGGCTGGGATAGACACAGGGGTTGATGTGGTACTTGGGAGAACTGTCCGAGACTACCGGATAGAACCTGTGCAAACTAAACATGTACTGAACTCACCGCTGAAGTTAGAGTTCTATGGGGAGTATCGATGGAAACTGTGGTTCGATGTTATGTGGCAGAAAATGCAGAACGATATTGGAATAACACTAGTAACAGAGAGTGGTACTAGAGATGATGAAGAACTCCGCTTGAAGGCAGATAGTGACACAGGAGCACTGCTGGAAGCTGGAAGCCAATGAAGAATCACTATTGAGCATAGAGAGTGATGCTGCAGAGAATAGGAGCTAGGAGTGATACCAGGACACCGCTGGAGGCTGGAAGCGGAGCAGGACCAACGCTGTGAGCTGGAGGCCAGTGTCAGATGGCAGCAGATAACCGGGAGCAATGCTGGAACACTGCAGGAGTCAGGTAGCACCGCAGGATGGTAACTGGTGCGGGTCTCTTAGTGGAGCAAGATCGCAGGAGCTGGAACACCTGGAGAAACAAGCTGTAGAATCCACAAACAGGAGAGCCATGTGTACTGGGATAGACAAGCCTGGATGCAGGATATTTATACCAGCTGGGAAGCAGACATTGGCTGGATAATCAGTCCAGAGCACAGCGGATAGGCTGTAGAATGTCATGTGCTGACATCAAATATGGCTGCGCCCATGTTTGAATCTGGAGGGAAAGTCTGTTTGTACATTAACATGTGGAAGTCAGTGATAATGGCGGCGGAGGCCGCGGAGGGCAGGAGACGCCATTCACTTCAGCAGTAGGGATTAACAGAGAAGTTGCCATGACAGTGCTGCTGGGATCACGGAGGGGAGACTGAGGCACGCAGACAGCGCAGGTGGAATCCAGGCGTGGAGCGCTGGGACAGTCTCAGGAGACACGTAGAAGGTAAGAAGTGGTGACTAATTACCCGGATCGTGACATCTGTCAATTATGTTGTACTCGTTGGTACACAGCCGCAATCTATCGCCCATTGTGTACCCAGTTTAACACCTACATTTGTGATTGTTCATTGTGTTACTTTATACAAATGTCAAATTATTTAGTGCAAACATAATCCAGTATCTGTGCATAGAAAACACAGCAAATGAATTGCAGACAGACTGAAGAGCTGGATGTCAGTACAAGTCTCCCGTAAATGGGTGGGTAGGGGCCCCGGTGCATTGCTTTGCCCAGGGGCCCAGGCTGCTGTAGCAGAGGTGCTGTTCCCATCAGTGGAGGGGAAGAGAATAGGACACTGTGTAATGTAACAGAGGATCCAGCAGAAAGTCACCTACCTGCCACTGCATGAGGTTCAGACACAAATTCAGCCAAGTCACTGTCACCCGCACCGAGACTGCCCTTCATTTTCTTTAGGACCGAGGCCCCTGCAGCCAATCGAAACAGTCCCTGGTAAATGGAAGATCGGAGATAATACACCAAATAATTAGAAAATTACTAACTGCGCTTTGGGATAACAGGTAAAAAAGCAGCCGATAATGCAGAATGTTTTAATTGAAAAAAAAAAGAAAAAGGGTTTTATTATATATAATTGCTGTGCATATCAATATAGAATCCTAAAAAAGATACTGTGCACTGTAACACTAGGAGCTAGTCACGATTGTATCAAAAGAGAATTTGTATGTAGACACAATGTAACAAATAAGTAACAGATTAATCGCATATGAGCTCCAGGGATTTCATGTCTCTGAATCACCATTTGATTAAAGCACAGGTTCTCAAATTCGGTCCTCAGGACCTCACACAGTGCATGTTTTGCAGGTCTCCTCACAGAATCGCAAGTGAAATAATTAGCTCATCCTGTGGACCTTTTAAAATGTGTCAGTAAGTAATTAATACACCTGTGCACCTGCTGGGTTACCTGCAAAACATGCACTGTGTGGGGTCCTGAGGACCGAGTTTGAGAACCACTGGATTAAAGCATACCTCCCAACATGACCTCTCCAGCAGGACACAATGCTCTGCTCCTGCTCTTCCCTCTTACTGTATGATTACCATCACCTGTGCTGTACCCTAATACTGACCCAGTGCTCATACCTATGTCATACCTCCCAACATGACCTCTCCAGGAGGACACAATGCTCTGCTCCTGCTCTTACCTCTTACTGTATGATTACCATCACCTGTGCTGTACCCCAATACTGACCCAGTGCTCATACCTATGTCATACCTCCCAACATGACCCTCTCCAGGAGGACACAATGCTCTGCTCCTGCTCTTCCCTCTTACTGTATGATTGCCATCACCTGTGCTGTACCCTAATACTGACCCAGTGCTCATACCTATGTCATACCTCCCAACATGACCCTCTCCAGGAGGACACAATGCTCTGCTCCTGCTCTTCCCTCTTACTGTATGATTGCCATCACCTGTGCTGTACCCTAATACTGACCCAGTGCTCATACCTATGTCATACCTCCCAACATGACCCTCTCCAGGAGGACACAATGCTCTGCTCCTGCTCTTCCCTCTTACTGTATGATTACCATCACCTGTGCTGTACCCTAATACTGACCCAGTGCTCATACCTATGTCATACCTCCCAACATGACACTCTCCAGGAGAACACAATGCTCTGCTCCTGCTCTTCCCTCTTACTGTATGATTACCATCACCTGTGCTGTACCCTAATACTGACCCAGTGCTCAAACCTATGTCATACCTCCCAACATGACACTCTCCAGGAGAACACAATGCTCTGCTCCTGCTCTTCCCTCTTACTGTATGATTACCATCACCTGTGCTGTACCCTAATACTGACCCAGTGCTCATACCTATGTCATACCTCCCAACATGACCTCTCCAGGAGGACACAATGCTCTGCTCCTGTACTTCCCTCTTACTGTATGATTACCATCACCTGTGCTGTACCCTAATACTGACCCAGTGCTCATAGCTATGTCATACCTCCCAACATGACCTCTCCAGGAGGACACAATGCTCTGCTCCTGCTCTTCCCTCTTACTGTATGATTACCATCACCTGTGCTGTACCCTAATACTGACCCAGTGCTCATACCTATGTCATACCTCCCAACATGACCCTCTCCAGGAGGACACAATGCTCTGCTCCTGCTCTTCCCTCTTACTGTATTATTACCATCACCTGTGCTGTACCCTAATACTGACCCAGTGCTCATACCTATGTCATACCTCCCAACATGACCCTCTCCAGAAGGACACAATGCTCTGCTCCTGCTCTTCCCTCTTACTGTATGATTACCATCACCTGTGCTGTACCCTAATACTGACCCAGTGCTCATACCTATGTCATACCTCCCAACATGACCCTCTCCAGGAGAACACAATGCTCTGCTCCTGCTCTTCCCTCTTACTGTATGATTACCATCACCTGTGCTGTACCCTAATACTGACCCAGTGCTCATACCTATGTCATACCTCCCAACATGACCCTCTCCAGGACACAATGCTCTGCTCCTGCTCTTCCCTCTTACTGTATGATTACCATCACCTGTGCTGTACCCTAATACTGACCCAGTGCTCATACCTATGTCATACCTCCCAACATGACCTCTCCAGGAGGACACAATGCTCTGCTCCTGTACTTCCCTCTTACTGTATGATTACCATCACCTGTGCTGTACCCTAATACTGACCCAGTGCTCATAGCTATGTCATACCTCCCAACATGACCTCTCCAGGAGGACACAATGCTCTGCTCCTGCTCTTCCCTCTTACTGTATGATTACCATCACCTGTGCTGTACCCTAATACTGACCCAGTGCTCATACCTATGTCATACCTCCCAACATGACCCTCTCCAGGAGGACACAATGCTCTGCTTCTGGTCTTCCCTCTTACTGTATGATTACCATCACCTGTGCTGTACCCTAATACTGACCCAGTGCTCATACCTATGTCATACCTCTCAACATGACCCTCTCCAGGAGGACACAATGCTCTGCTCCTGCTCTTCCCTCTTACTGTATGAATACCATCACCTGTGCTGTACCCTAATACTGACCCAGTGCTCATACCTATGTCATACCTCCCAACATGACCCTCTCTAGGAGGACACAATGCTCTGCTCCTGCTCTTCCCTCTTACTGTATTATTACCATCACCTGTGCTGTACCCTAATACTGACCCAGTGCTCATACCTATGTCATACCTCCCAACGTGACCTCTCCAGGAGGACACAATGCTCTGCTCCTGCTATTAACTCTTACTGTATGATTACCATCACCTGTGCTGTACCCTAATACTGCCCCAGTGCTCATACCTATGTCATACCTCCCAACATGACCCTCTCCAGGAGGACACAATACTCTGCTTCTGCTCTTCCCTCTTACTGTATGATTACCATCACCTGTGCTGTACCCTAATACTGACCCAGTGCTCATACCTATGTCATACCTCCCAACATGACCTCTCCAGGAGGACACAATGCTCTGCTCCTGCTCTTACCTCTTACTGTATGATTACCATCACCTGTGCTGTACCCTAATACTGACCCAGTGCTCATACCTATGTCATACTTCCCAACATGACCTCTCCAGGACACAATGCTCTGCTCCTGCTCTTACCTCTTACTGTATGATTACCATCACCTGTGCTGTACCCTAATACTGACCCAGTGCTCATACCTATGTCATACCTCCCAACATGACCTCTCCAGGAGGACACAATGCTCTGCTCCTGCTCTTCCCTCTTACTGTATGATTACCATCACCTGTGCTGTACCCTAATACAGACCCAGTGCTCATACCTATGTCATACCTCCCAACATGACCTCTCCAGGAGGACACAATGCTCTGCTCCTGCACTTCCCTCTTACTGTATGATTACCATCACCTGTGCTGTACCCTAATACTGACCCAGTGCTCATACCTATGTCATACCTCCCAACATGACCCTCTCCAGGAGGACACAATGCTCTGCTCCTGCTCTTCCCTCTTACTGTATGATTGCCATCACCTGTGCTGTACCCTAATACTGACCCAGTGCTCATACCTATGTCATACCTCCCAACATGACCCTCTCCAGGAGGACACAATGCTCTGCTCCCGCTCTTCCCTCTTACTGTATTATTACCATCACCTGTGCTGTACCCTAATACTGACCCAGTGCTCATACCTATGTCATACCTCCCAACATGACCCTCTCCAGAAGGACACAATGCTCTGCTCCTGCTCTTCCCTCTTACTGTATGATTACCATCACCTGTGCTGTACCCTAATACTGACCCAGTGCTCATACCTATGTCATACCTCCCAACATGACCCTCTCCAGGAGGACACAATACTCTGCTTCTGCTCTTCCCTCTTACTGTATGATTACCATCACCTGTGCTGTACCCTAATACTGTACCAGTGCTCACACCTATGTCATACCTCCCAACATGACCCTCTCCAGGATGACACAATGCTCTGCTCCTGCTCTTCCCTCTTACTGTATTATTACCATCACCTGTGCTGTACCCTAATACTGACCCAGTGCTCATACCTATGTCACACCTCCCAACATGACCTATCCAGGACACAATGCTCTGCTCCTGCTCTTCCCTCTTACTGTATGATTACCATCACCTGTGCTGTACCCTAATACTGACCCAGTGCTCATACCTATGTCATACCTCCCAACATGACCTCTCCAGGAGGACACAATGCTCTGCTCCTGCTCTTCCCTCTTACTGTATGATTACCATCACCTGTGCTGTACCCTAATACTGACCCAGTGCTCATACCTATGTCATACCTCCCAACGTGACCTCTCCAGGAGGACACAATGCTCTGCTCCTGCTCTTCCCTCTTACTGTATGATTACCATCACCTGTGCTGTACCCTAATACTGACCCAGTGCTCATACCTATGTCATACCTCCCAACATGACCTCTCCAGGAGGACACAATGCTCTGCTCCTGCTCTTCCCTCTTACTGTATGATTACCATCACCTGTGCTGTACCCTAATACTGACCCAGTGCTCATACCTATGTCATACCTCCCAACATGACCTCTCCAGGAGGACACAATGCTCTGCTCCTGCTCTTACCTCTTACTATATGATTACCATCACCTGTGCTGTACCCTAATACTGACCCAGTGCTCATACCTATGTCATACTTCCCAACATGACCTCTCCAGGACACAATGCTCTGCTCCTGCTCTTACCTCTTACTGTATGATTACCATCACCTGTGCTGTACCCTAATACTGACCCAGTGCTCATACCTATGTCATACCTCCCAACATGACCTCTCCAGGAGGACACAATGCTCTGCTCCTGCTCTTCCCTCTTACTGTATGATTACCATCACCTGTGCTGTACCCTAATACTGACCCAGTGCTCATACCTATGTCATACCTCCCAACATGACCTCTCCAGGAGGACACAATGCTCTGCTCCTGCACTTCCCTCTTACTGTATGATTACCATCACCTGTGCTGTACCCTAATACTGACACAGTGCTCATACCTATGTCATACCTCCCAACATGACCCTCTCCAGGAGGACACAATGCTCTGCTTCTGGTCTTCCCTCTTACTGTATGATTACCATCACCTGTGCTGTACCCTAATACTGACCCAGTGCTCATACCTATGTCATACCTCTCAACATGACCCTCTCCAGGAGGACACAATGCTCTGCTCCTGCTCTTCCCTCTTACTGTATGAATACCATCACCTGTGCTGTACCCTAATACTGACCCAGTGCTCATACCTATGTCATACCTCCCAACATGACCTCTCCAGGAGGACACAATGCTCTGCTCCTGCTCTTCCCTCTTACTGTATGATTACCATCACCTGTGCTGTACCCTAATACTGACCCAGTGCTCATACCTATGTCATACCTCCCAACGTGACCTCTCCAGGAGGACACAATGCTCTGCTCCTGCTATTAACTCTTACTGTATGATTACCATCACCTGTGCTGTACCCTAATACTGCCCCAGTGCTCATACCTATGTCATACCTCCCAACATGACCTCTCCAGGAGGACACAATGCTCTGCTCCTGCTCTTCCCTCTTACTGTATGATTACCATCACCTGTGCTGTACCCTAATACAGACCCAGTGCTCATACCTATGTCATACCTCCCAACATGACCTCTCCAGGAGGACACAATGCTCTGCTCCTGCACTTCCCTCTTACTGTATGATTACCATCACCTGTGCTGTACCCTAATACTGACACAGTGCTCATACCTATGTCATACCTCCCAACATGACCCTCTCCAGGAGGACACAATGCTCTGCTCCTGCTCTTCCCTCTTACTGTATGATTACCATCACCTGTGCTGTACCCTATTACTGTCCCAGTGCTCACACCTATGTCATACCTCCCAACATTACCTCTCCAGGAGGACACAATGCTCTGCTTCTGCTCTTCCCTCACTGTATAATTACCATCACCTGTGCTGTACCCTAATACTGACCCAGTGCTCATACCTATATCATACCTCCCAATATGACCTCTCCAGGAGGACACAATGCTCTGCTCCTGCTCTTCCCTCTTACTGTATTATTACCATCACCTGTGCTGTACCCTAATACTGACCCAGTGCTCATACCTATGTCATACCTCCCAACATGACCTCTCCAGGAGGACACAATGCTCTGCTCCTGCTCTTCCCTCTTACTGTATGATTACCATCACCTGTGCTGTACCCTAATACTGACCCAGTGCTCATACCTATGTCATACCTCCCAACATGACCTCTCCAGGAGGACACAATGCTCTGCTCCTGCTATTACCTTACTGTATGATTACCATCACCTGTGCTGTACCCTAATACTGCCCCAGTGCTCATACCTATGTCATACCTCCCAACATGACCCTCTCCAGGAGGACACAATGCTCTGCTCCTGCTCTTCCCTCTTACTGTATGATTGCCATCACCTGTGCTGTACCCTAATACTGACCCAGTGCTCATACCTATGTCATACCTCCCAACATGACCCTCTCCAGGAGGACACAATGCTCTGCTCCCGCTCTTCCCTCTTACTGTATTATTACCATCACCTGTGCTGTACCCTAATACTGACCCAGTGCTCATACCTATGTCATACCTCCCAGCATGACCCTCTCCAGAAGGACACAATGCTCTGCTCCTGCTCTTCCCTCTTACTGTATGATTACCATCACCTGTGCTGTACCCTAATACTGCCCCAGTGCTCATACCTATGTCATACCTCCCAACATGACCCTCTCCAGGAGGACACAATACTCTGCTTCTGCTCTTCCCTCTTACTGTATGATTACCATCACCTGTGCTGTACCCTAATACTGTACCAGTGCTCACACCTATGTCATACCTCCCAACATGACCCTCTCCAGGATGACACAATGCTCTGCTCCTGCTCTTCCCTCTTACTGTATTATTACCATCACCTGTGCTGTACCCTAATACTGACCCAGTGCTCATACCTATGTCACACCTCCCAACATGACCTATCCAGGACACAATGCTCTGCTCCTGCTCTTCCCTCTTACTGTATGATTACCATCACCAGTGCTGTACCCTAATACTGACCCAGTGCTCATACCTATGTCATACCTCCCAACATGACCTCTCCAGGAGGACACAATGCTCTGCTCCTGCTCTTCCCTCTTACTGTATGATTACCATCACCTGTGCTGTACCCTAATACTGACCCAGTGCTCATACCTATGTCATACCTCCCAACGTGACCTCTCCAGGAGGACACAATGCTCTGCTCCTGCTATTACCTCTTACTGTATGATTACCATCACCTGTGCTGTACCCTAATACTGACCCAGTGCTCATACCTATGTCATACCTCCCAACATGACCTCTCCAGGAGGACACAATGCTCTGCTCCTGCACTTCCCTCTTACTGTATGATTACCATCACCTGTGCTGTGCCCTAATACTGTCCCAGTGCTCATACCTATGTCATACCTCCCAACATGACCTCTCCAGGAGGACACAATGCTCTGTTCCTGCACTTCCCTCTTACTGTATAATTACCATAACCTATGCTGTACCCTAATACTGACCCAGTGCTCATACCTATGTCATACCTCCCAACATTACCTCTCCAGGAGGACACAATGCTCTGCTTCTGCTCTTCCCTCACTGTATAATTACCATCACCTGTGCTGTACCCTAATACTGACCCAGTGCTCATACCTATATCATACCTCCCAACATGACCTCTCCAGGAGGACACAATGCTCTGCTCCTGCTCTTCCCTCTTACTGTATGATTACCATCACCTGTGCTGTACCCTAATACTGACCCAGTGCTCATACCTATGTCATACCTCCCAACATGACCTCTCCAGGAGGACACAATGCTCTGCTCCTGCTCTTCCCTCTTACTGTATGATTACCATCACCTGTGCTGTACCCTAATACTGACCCAGTGCTCATACCTATGTCATACCTCCCAACATGACCTCTCCAGGAGGACACAATGCTCTGCTCCTGCACTTCCCTCTTACTGTATGATTACCATCACCTGTGCTGTACCCTAATACTGACACAGTGCTCATACCTATGTCATACCTCCCAACATGACCCTCTCCAGGAGGACACAATGCTCTGCTCCTGCTCTTCCCTCTTACTGTATGATTACCATCACCTGTGCTGTACCCTAATACTGACCCAGTGCTCATACCTATGTCATACCTCCCAAAGTGACCTCTCCAGGACACAATACTCTGCTTCTGCTCTTCCCTCTTACTGTATGATTACCATCACCTGTGCTGTACCCTAATACTGACCCAGTGCTCATACCTATATCATACCTCCCAACATGCCCTCTCCAGGAGGACACAATGCTCTGCTCCTGTACTTCCCTCTTACTGTATGATTACAATCACCTGTGTTGTACCCTAATACTGACCTAGTGCTCATACCTATGTCATACTTTCCAACATGACCTCTCCAGGAGGACACAATGCTCTGCTCCTGCTCTTCCTTCTTACTGTATGATTACCATCACCTGTGCTGTACCCTAATACTGACCCAGTACTCATACCTATGTCATACCTCCCAACATGACCCTCTCCAGGAGGACACAATGCTCTGCTCCTGCTCTTCCCTCTTACTGTATTATTACCATCACCTGTGCTGTACCCTAATACTGACCCAGTGCTCATACCTATGTCATACCTCCCAACATGACCTCTCCAGGAGGACACAATGCTCTGCTCCTGCTCTTCCCTCTTACTGTATGATTACCATCACCTGTGCTGTACCCTAATACTGACCCAGTGCTCATACCTATGTCATACCTCCCAACGTGACCTCTCCAGGAGGACACAATGCTCTGCTCCTGCTATTACCTCTTACTGTATGATTACCATCACCTGTGCTGTACCCTAATACTGCCCCAGTGCTCATACCTATGTCATACCTCCCAACATGACCCTCTCCAGGAGGACACAATACTCTGCTTCTGCTCTTCCCTCTTACTGTATGATTACCATCACCTGTGCTGTACCCTAATACTGTACCAGTGCTCACACCTATGTCATACCTCCCAACATGACCCTCTCCAGGATGACACAATGCTCTGCTCCTGCTCTTCCCTCTTACTGTATTATTACCATCACCTGTGCTGTACCCCAATACTGACCCAGTGCTCATACCTATGTCATACCTCCCAACATGACCTCTCCAGGAGGACACAATACTCTGCTTCTGCTCTTCCCTCTTACTGTATGATTACCATCACCTGTGCTGTACCCTAATACTGACCCAGTGCTCATACCTATGTCACACCTCCCAACATGACCTATCCAGGACACAATGCTCTGCTCCTGCTCTTCCCTCTTACTGTATGATTACCATCACCTGTGCTGTACCCTAATACTGACCCAGTGCTCATACCTATGTCATACCTCCCAACATGACCTCTCCAGGAGGACACAATGCTCTGCTCCTGCTCTTCCCTCTTACTGTATGATTACCATCACCTGTGCTGTACCCCAATACTGACCCAGTGCTCATACCTATGTCATACCTCCCAACGTGACCTCTCCAGGAGGACACAATGCTCTGCTCCTGCTATTACCTCTTACTGTATGATTACCATCACCTGTGCTGTACCCTAATACTGCCCCAGTGCTCATACCTATGTCATACCTCCCAACATGACCTCTCCAGGAGGACACAATGCTCTGCTCCTGCTCTTCCCTCTTACTGTATGATTACCATCACCTGTGCTGTACCCTAATACTGACTCAGTGCTCATACCTATGTCATACCTCCCAACATGACCCTCTCCAGGAGGACACAATGCTCTGCTCCTGCTCTTACTTCTTACTGTATGATTACCATCACCTGTGCTGTACCCTAATACTGACCCAGTGCTCATACCTATGTCATACTTCCCAACATGACCTCTCCAGGACACAATGCTCTGCTCCTGCTCTTACCTCTTACTGTATGATTACCATCACCTGTGCTGTACCCTAATACTGACCCAGTGCTCATACCTATGTCATACCTCCCAACATGACCTCTCCAGGAGGACACAATGCTCTGCTCCTGCTCTTCCCTCTTACTGTATGATTACCATCACCTGTGCTGTACCCTAATACTGACCCAGTGCTCATACCTATGTCATACCTCCCAACATGACCTCTCCAGGAGGACACAATGCTCTGCTCCTGCACTTCCCTCTTACTGCATGATTACCATCACCTGTGCTGTACCCTAATACTGACCCAGTGCTCATACCTATGTCATACCTCCCAACATGACCCTCTCCAGGAGGACACAATGCTCTGCTCCTGCTCTTCCCTCTTACTGTATGATTACCATCACCTGTGCTGTACCCTAATACTGACCCAGTGCTCATACCTATGTCATACCTCCCAACATGACCTCTCCAGGAGGACACAATGCTCTGCTCCTGCACTTCCCTCTTACTGTATGATTACCATCACCTGTGCTGTGCCCTAATACTGTCCCAGTGCTCACACCTATGTCATACCTCCCAACATTACCTCTCCAGGAGGACACAATGCTCTGCTTCTGCTCTTCCCTCACTGTATAATTACCATCACCTGTGCTGTACCCTAAAACTGACCCAGTGCTCATACCTATGTCATACCTCCCAACATGACCTCTCCAGGAGGACACAATGCTCTGCTCCTGCTCTTACCTCTTACTGTATGATTACCATCACCTGTGCTGTGCCCTAATACTGTCCCAGTGCTCACACCTATGTCATACCTCCCAACATTACCTCTCCAGGAGGACACAATGCTCTGCTTCTGCTCTTCCCTCACTGTATAATTACCATCACCTGTGCTGTACCCTAAAACTGACCCAGTGCTCATACCTATGTCATACCTCCCAACATGACCTCTCCAGGAGGACACAATGCTCTGCTCCTGCTCTTACCTCTTACTGTATGATTACCATCACCTGTGCTGTACCCTAATACTGACCCAGTGCTCATACCTATGTCATACCTCCCAACATGACCTCTCCAGGAGGACACAATGCTCTGCTCCTGCTCTTCCCTCTTACTGTATGATTACCATCACCTGTGCTGTACCCTAATACTGACCCAGTGCTCATACCTATATCATACCTCCCAACATGACCTCTCCAGGAGGACACAATGCTCTGCTCCTGCACTTCCCTCTTACTGTATGATTACCATCACCTGTGCTGTAACCTAATACTGACCCAGTGCTCATACCTATGTCATACCTCCCAACATGACCCTCTCCAGGAGGACACAATGCTCTGCTCCTGCTCTTCCCTCTTACTGTATGATTACCATCACCTGTGCTGTTCCCTAATACTGACCCAGTGCTCATACCTATGTCATACCTCCCAACATGACCTCTCCAGGAGGACACAATGCTCTGCTCCTGCACTTCCCTCTTACTGTATGGTTACCATCACCTGTGCTGTACCCTAATACTGACCCAATGCTAATACCTATATCATACCTCCCAACATGACCTCTCCAGGAGGACACAATGCTCTGCTCCTGCTCTTCCCTCTTACTGTATGATTACCATCACCTGTGCTGTGCCCTAATACTGTCCCAATGCTCACACCTATGTCATACCTCCCAACATTACCTCTCCAGGAGGACACAATGCTCTGCTTCTGCTCTTCCCTCACTGTATAATTACCATCACCTGTGCTGTACCCTAATACTGACCCAGTGCTCATACCTATATCATACCTCCCAATATGACCTCTCCAGGAGGACACAATGCTCTGCTCCTGCACTTCCCTCTTACTGTATGATTACCATCACCTGTGCTGAACCCTAAAACTGCCCCAGTGCTCATACCTATGTCATACCTCCCAACATGACCCTCTCCAGGAGGACAGAATGCTCTGATCCTGCTCTTCACTCTTACTGTATGATTACCATCACCTGTGCTGTACCCTAATACTGACCCAGTGCTCATACCTATGTCATACCTCCCAACGTGACCTCTCCAGGACACAATACTCTGCTTCTGCTCTTCCCTCTTACTGTATGATTACCATCACCTGTGCTGTACCCTAATACTGACCCAGTGCTCATACCTATATCATACCTCCCAACATGCCCTCTCCAGGAGGACACAATGCTCTGCTCCTGCTCTTCCCTCTTACTGTATTATTACCATCACCTGTGCTGTACCCTAATACTGACCCAGTGCTCATACCTATGTCATACCTCCCAACATGACCTCTCCAGGAGGACACAATGCTCTGCTCCTGCTCTTCCCTCTTACTGTATGATTACCATCACCTGTGCTGTACCCTAATACTGACCCAGTGCTGATACCTATGTCATACCTCCCAACATGACCTCTCCAGGAGGACACACTGCTCTGTTCCTGCTCTTCCCTCTTACTGTATTATTACCATCACCTGTGCTGTACCCTAATACTGACCCAGTGATCATACCTATGTCATACCTCCCAACATGACCTCTCCAGGAGGACACAATGCTCTGCTCCTGCTCTTCCCTCTTACTGTATGATTACCATCACCTGTGCTGTACCCTAATACTGACCCAGTGCTCATACCTATGTCATACCTCCCAACATGACCTCTCCAGGAGGACACAATGCTCTGCTCCTGCTATTACCTTACTGTATGATTACCATCACCTGTGCTGTACCCTAATACTGCCCCAGTGCTCATACCTATGTCATACCTCCCAACATGACCTCTCCAGGAGGACACATTGCTCTGCTCCTGCACTTCCCTCTTACTGTATGATTACCATCACCTGTGCTGTACCCTAATACTGCCCCAGTGCTCATACCTATGTCATACCTCCCAACATGACCCTCTCCAGGTGGACACAATGCTCTGCTCCTGCTCTTCCCTCTTACTGTATGATTACCATCACCTGCCATCACCTGTGCTGTACCCTAATACTGACCCAGTGCTCATACCTATGTCATACCTCCCAACATGACCTCTCCAGGAGGACACAATGCTCTGCTCCTGCTCTTCCCTCTTACTGTATGATTACCATCACCTGTGCTGTACCCTAATACTGACCCAGTGCTCATACCTCCCAACATGACCTCTCCAGGAGGACACAATGCTCTGCTCCTGCACTTCCCTCTTACTGTATGATTACCATCACCTGTGCTGTACCCTAATACTGACCCAGTGCTCATACCTATGTCATACCTCCCAACATGACCTATCCAGGAGGACACAATGCTCTGCTCCTGCACTTCCCTCTTACTGTATGGTTACCATCACCTGTGCTGTATCCTAATACTGACCCAGTGCTTATACCTATGTCATAACTCCCAACATGACCCTCTCCAGGAGGACACAATGCTCTGCTCCTGCACTCCAATCTTACTACCATCACCTGTGCTGTATCCTAATACTGACCCAGTGCTCATACCTATGTCATACCTCCCAACATGACCTCTCCAGGAGAACACAATGCTCTGCTTCTGCTCTTCCCTCTTACTGTATGATTACCATCACCTGTGCTGTACCCTAATACTGACCCAGTGCTCATACCTATGTCATACCTCCCAACATGACCTCTCCAGGAGAACACAATGCTCTGCTTCTGCTCTTCCCTCTTACTGTATGATTACCATCACCTGTGCTGTACCCTAATACTGACCAAGTGCTCATACCTATGTCATACCTCCCAACATGACCCTCTCCAGGAGGACACAATGCTCTGCTCCTGCTCTTCCCTCTTACTGTATGATTACCATCACCTGTGCTGTACCCTAATACTGACCCAGTGCTCATACCTATGCCATACCTCCCAACGTGACCTCTCCAGGACACAATGCTCTGCTCCTGCTCTTCCCTCTTACTGTATGATTACCATCACCTGTGCTGTACCCTAATACTGGACCAGTGCTCATACCTATGTCATACCTCCCAACATGACCTCTCCAGGAGGACACAATGCTCTGCTTCTGCTCTTCCCTCTTACTGTATGATTACCATCACCTGTGCTGTACCCTAATACTGACCCAGTGCTCATACCTATGTCATATCTCCCAACAGGACCTCTCCAGGAGGACACAATGCTCTGCTCCTGCTCTTCCCTCTTACTGTATTATTACCATCACCTGTGCTGTACCCTAATACTGACCCAGTGCTCATACCTATGTCATACCTCCCAACATGACCCTCTCCAGAAGGACACAATGCTCTGCTCCTGCTCTTCCCTCTTACTGTATGATTACCATCACCTGTGCTGTACCCTAATACTGACCCAGTGCTCATACCTATGTCATACCTCCCAACATGACCCTCTCCAGGACACAATGCTCTGCTCCTGCTCTTCCCTCTTACTGTATGATTACCATCACCTGTGCTGTACCCTAATACTGACCCAGTGCTCATAGCTATGTCATACCTCCCAACATGACCTCTCCAGGAGGACACAATGCTCTGCTCCTGCTCTTCCCTCTTACTGTATGATTACCATCACCTGTGCTGTACCCTAATACTGACCCAGTGCTCATACCTATGTCATACCTCCCAACATGACCCTCTCCAGGAGGACACAATGCTCTGCTTCTGGTCTTCCCTCTTACTGTATGAATACCATCACCTGTGCTGTACCCTAATACTGACCCAGTGCTCATACCTATGTCATACCTCCCAACATGACCTCTCCAGGAGAACACAATGCTCTGCTCCTGTACTTCCCTCTTACTGTATGATTACCATCACCTGTGCTGTACCCTAATACTGACCCAGTGCTCATACCTATGTCATACCTCCCAACATGACTCTCTCCAGGAGGACACAATGCTCTGCTCCTGCTCTTCCCTCTTACTGTATGAATACCATCACCTGTGCTGTACCCTAATACTGACCCAGTGCTCATACCTATGTCATACCTCCCAACATGACCTCTCCAGGAGAACACAATGCTCTGCTTCTGCTCTTCCCTCTTACTGTATGATTACCATCACCTGTGCTGTACCCTAATACTGACCAAGTGCTCATACCTATGTCATACCTCCCAACATGACCCTCTCCAGGAGGACACAATGCTCTGCTCCTGCTCTTCCCTCTTACTGTATGATTACCATCACCTGTGCTGTACCCTAATACTGACCCAGTGCTCATACCTATGTCATACCTCCCAACGTGACCTCTCCAGGACACAATGCTCTGCTCCTGCTCTTCCCTCTTACTGTATGATTACCATCACCTGTGCTGTACCCTAATACTGACCCAGTGCTCATACCTATGTCATACCTCCCAACATGACCTCTCCAGGAGGACACAATGCTCTGCTCCTGCTCTTCCCTCTTACTGTATGATTACCATCACCTGTGCTGTACCCTAATACTGACCCAGTGCTCATACCTATGTCATACCTCCCAACATGACCTCTCCAGGAGGACACAATGCTCTGCTCCTGCTATTACCTTACTGTATGATTACCATCACCTGTGCTGTACCCTAATACTGCCCCAGTGCTCATACTTATGTCATACCTCCCAACATGACCTCTCCAGGAGGACACAATGCTCTGCTCCTGCTCTTCCCTCTTACTGTATGATTACCATCACCTGTGCTGTACCCTAATACTGACCCAGTGCTCATACCTATGTCATACCTCCCAACATGACCCTCTCCAGGAAGACACAATGCTCTGCTCCTGCTCTTCCCTCTTACTGTATGATTACCATCACCTGTGCTGTACCCTAATACTGACCCAGTGCTCATACCTATGTCATACCTCCCAACATGACCTCTCCAGGAGGACACAATGCTCTGCTCCTGCACTTCCCTCTTACTGTATGATTACCATCACATGTGCTGTATCCTAATACTGACCCAGTGCTTATACCTATGTCATAACTCCCAACATGACCCTCTCCAGGAGGACACAATGCTCTGCTCCTGCACTCCCCTCTTACTACCATCACCTGTGCTGTATCCTAATACTGACCCAGTGCTCATACCTATGTCATACCTCCCAACATGACCTCTCCAGGAGAACACAATGCTCTGCTTCTGCTCTTCCCTCTTACTGTATGATTACCATCACCTGTGCTGTACCCTAATACTGACCAAGTGCTCATACCTATGTCATACCTCCCAACATGACCCTCTCCAGGAGGACACAATGCTCTGCTCCTGCTCTTCCCTCTTACTGTATGATTACCATCACCTGTGCTGTACCCTAATACTGACCCAGTGCTCATACCTATGTCATACCTCCCAACGTGACCTCTCCAGGACACAATGCTCTGCTCCTGCTCTTCCCTCTTACTGTATGATTACCATCACCTGTGCTGTACCCTAATACTGGACCAGTGCTCATACCTATGTCATACCTCCCAACATGACCTCTCCAGGAGGACACAATGCTCTGCTTCTGCTCTTCCCTCTTACTGTATGATTACCATCACCTGTGCTGTACCCTAATACTGACCCAGTGCTCATACCTATGTCATACCTCCCAACATGACCCTCTCCAGAAGGACACAATGCTCTGCTCCTGCTCTTCCCTCTTACTGTATGATTACCATCACCTGTGCTGTACCCTAATACTGACCCAGTGCTCATACCTATGTCATACCTCCCAACATGACCCTCTCCAGGACACAATGCTCTGCTCCTGCTCTTCCCTCTTACTGTATGATTACCATCACCTGTGCTGTACCCTAATACTGACCCAGTGCTCATACCTATGTCATACCTCCCAACATGACCTCTCCAGGAGGACACAATGCTCTGCTCCTGTACTTCCCTCTTACTGTATGATTACCATCACCTGTGCTGTACCCTAATACTGACCCAGTGCTCATACCTATGTCATACCTCCCAACATGACCCTCTCCAGGAGGACACAATGCTCTGCTTCTGGTCTTCCCTCTTACTGTATGAATACCATCACCTGTGCTGTACCCTAATACTGACCCAGTGCTCATACCTATGTCATACCTCCCAACATGACCTCTCCAGGAGGACACAATGCTCTGCTCCTGTACTTCCCTCTTACTGTATGATTACCATCACCTGTGCTGTACCCTAATACTGCCCCAGTGCTCATACCTATGTCATACCTCCCAACATGACCCTCTCCAGGAGGACACAATGCTCTGCTCCTGCTCTTCCCTCTTACTGTATGATTACCATCACCTGTGCTGTACCCTAATACTGTACCAGTGCTCACACCTATGTCATACCTCCCAACATGACCCTCTCCAGGAGGACACAATGCTCTGCTCCTGCTCTTCCCTCTTACTGTATTATTACCATCACCTGTGCTGTACCCTAATACTGACCCAGTGCTCATACCTATGTCACACCTCCCAACATGACCTATCCAGGACACAATGCTCTGCTCCTGCTCTTCCCTCTTACTGTATGATTACCATCACCTGTGCTGTACCCTAATACTGACCCAGTGCTCATACCTATGTCATACCTCCCAACATGACCTCTCCAGGAGGACACAATGCTCTGCTCCTGCTCTTCCCTCTTACTGTATGATTACCATCACCTGTGCTGTACCCTAATACTGACCCAGTGCTCATACCTATGTCATACCTCCCAACATGACCCTCTCCAGAAGGACACAATGCTCTGCTCCTGCTCTTCCCTCTTACTGTATGATTACCATCACCTGTGCTGTACCCTAATACTGACCCAGTGCTCATACCTATGTCATACCTCCCAACATGACCTCTCCAGGAGGACACAATGCTCTGCTCCTGCACTTCCCTCTTACTGTATGATTACCATCACCTGTGCTGTACCCTAATACTGACCCAGTGCTCATACCTATGTCATACCTCCCAACATGACCCTCTCCAGGAGGACACAATGCTCTGCTCCTGCTCTTCCCTCTTACTGTATGATTAACATCACCTGTGCTGTACCCTAATACTGACCCAGTGCTCATACCTATGTCATACCTCCCAACATGACCTCTCCAGGAGGACACAATGCTCTGCTCCTGCACTTCCCTCTTACTGTATGATTACCATCACCTGTGCTGTGCCCTAATACTGTCCCAGTGCTCACACCTATGTCATACCTCCCAACATTACCTCTCCAGGAGGACACAATGCTCTGCTTCTGCTCTTCCCTCACTGTATAATTACCATCACCTGTGCTGTACCCTAATACTGACCCAGTGCTCATACCTATATCATACCTCCCAATATGACCTCTCCAGGAGGACACAATGCTCTGCTCCTGCTCTTCCCTCTTACTGTATGATTACCATCACCTGTGCTGTACCCTAATACTGACCCAGTGCTCATACCTATGTCATACCTCCCAACATGACCTCTCCAGGAGGACACAATGCTCTGCTCCTGCTCTTCCCTCTTACTGTATGATTACCATCACCTGTGCTGTACCCTAATACTGACCCAGTGCTCATACCTATGCCATACCTCCCAACATGACCTCTCCAGGAGGACACAATGCTCTGCTCCTGCTCTTACTTCTTACTGTATGATTACCATCACCTGTGCTGTACCCTAATACTGACCCAGTGCTCATACCTATGTCATACTTCCCAACATGACCTCTCCAGGACACAATGCTCTGCTCCTGCTCTTACCTCTTACTGTATGATTACCATCACCTGTGCTGTACCCTAATACTGACCCAGTGCTCATACCTATGTCATACATCCCAACATGACCTCTCCAGGAGGACACAATGCTCTGCTCCTGCTCTTCCCTCTTACTGTATGATTACCATCACCTGTGCTGTACCCTAATACTGACCCAGTGCTCATACCTATGTCATACCTCCCAACATGACCTCTCCAGGAGGACACAATGCTCTGCTCCTGCACTTCCCTCTTACTGTATGATTACCATCACCTGTGCTGTACCCTAATACTGACCCAGTGCTCATACCTATGTCATACCTCCCAACATGACCCTCTCCAGGAGGACACAATGCTCTGCTCCTGCTCTTCCCTCTTACTGTATGATTACCATCACCTGTGCTGTACCCTAATACTGACCCAGTGCTCATACCTATGTCATACCTCCCAACATGACCTCTCCAGGAGGACACAATGCTCTGCTCCTGCTCTTCCCTCTTACTGTATGATTACCATCACCTGTGCTGTGCCCTAATACTGTCCCAGTGCTCACACCTATGTCATACCTCCCAACATTACCTCTCCAGGAGGACACAATGCTCTGCTTCTGCTCTTCCCTCACTGTATAATTACCATCACCTGTGCTGTACCCTAATACTGACCCAGTGCTCATACCTATATCATACCTCCCAATATGACCTCTCCAGGAGGACACAATGCTCTGCTCCTGCACTCCCCTCTAACTACCATCACCTGTGCTGTATCCTAATACTGACCCAGTGCTCATACCTATGTCATACCTCCCAACATGACCCTCTCCAGGTGGACACAATGCTCTGCTCCTGCTCTTCCCTCTTACTGTATGATTACCATCACCTGTGCTGTACCCTAATACTGACCCAGTGCTCATACCTATGTCATACCTCCCAACATGACCTCTCCAGGAGGACACAATACTCTGCTCCTGCTCTTCCCTCTTACTGTATGATTACTATCACCTGTGCTGTACCCTAATACTGACCAAGTGCTCATACCTATGTCATACCTCCCAACATGACTCTCTCCAGGAGGACACAATGCTCTGCTCCTGCTATTACCTTACTGTATGATTACCATCACCTGTGCTGTACCCTAATACTGCCCCAGTGCTCATACCTATGTCATACCTCCCAACATGACCTCTCCAGGAGGACACAATGCTCTGCTCCTGCACTTCCCTCTTACTGTATGATTACCATCACCTGTGCTGTACCCTAATACTGACCCAGTGCTCATACCTATGTCATACCTCCCAACATGACCTATCCAGGAGGACACAATGCTCTGCTCCTGCACTTCCCTCTTACTGTATGGTTACCATCACCTGTGCTGTATCCTAATACTGACCCAGTGCTTATACCTATGTCATAACTCCCAACATGACCCTCTCCAGGAGGACACAATGCTCTGCTCCTGCACTCCCCTCTTACTACCATCACCTGTGCTGTACCCTAATACTGACCCAGTGCTCATACCTATGTCATACCTCCCAATATGACCTCTCCAGGAGAACACAATGCTCTGCTTCTGCTCTTCCCTCTTACTGTATGATTACCATCACCTGTGCTGTACCCTAATACTGACCCAGTGCTCATACCTATGTCATACCTCCCAACATGACCTCTCCAGGAGAACACAATGCTCTGCTTCTGCTCTTCCCTCTTACTGTATGATTACCATCACCTGTGCTGTACCCTAATACTGACCAAGTGCTCATACCTATGTCATACCTCCCAACATGACCCTCTCCAGGAGGACACAATGCTCTGCTCCTGCTCTTCCCTCTTACTGTATGATTACCATCACCTGTGCTGTACCCTAATACTGACCCAGTGCTCATACCCATGTCATACCTCCCAACGTGACCTCTCCAGGACACAATGCTCTGCTCCTGCTCTTCCCTCTTACTGTATGATTACCATCACCTGTGCTGTACCCTAATACTGACCCAGTGCTCATACCTATGTCATACCTCCCAACATGACCTCTCCAGGAGGACACAATGCTCTGCTCCTGCTCTTCCCTCTTACTGTATGATTACCATCACCTGTGCTGTACCCTAATACTGGACCAGTGCTCATACCTATGTCATACCTCCCAACATGACCTCTCCAGGAGGACACAATGCTCTGCTTCTGCTCTTCCCTCTTACTGTATGATTACCATCACCTGTGCTGTACCCTAATACTGACCCAGTGCTCATACCTATGTCATATCTCCCAACAGGACCTCTCCAGGAGGACACAATGCTCTGCTCCTGCTCTTCCCTCTTACTGTATGATTACCATCACCTGTGCTGTACCCTAATACTGACCAAGTGCTCATACCTATGTCATACCTCCCAACATGACCTCTCCAGGAGGACACAATGCTCTACTCCTGCTCTTCCCTCTTACTGTATAATTACCATCACTTGTGCTGTACCCCAATACTCACCCAGTGCTCATACCTATGTCATACCTCCCAACATGACCTCTCCAGGAGGACACAATGCTCTGCTCCTGCTCTTCCCTCTTACTGTATGATTACCATCACCTGTGCTGTACCCTAATACTGACCAAGTGCTCATACCTATGTCATACCTCCCAACATGACCCTCTCCAGGAGGACACAATGCTCTGCTCCTGCTCTTCCCTCTTACTGTATGATTACCATCACCTGTGCTGTACCCTAATACTGACCCAGTGCTCATACCTATGTCATACCTCCCAACATGACCTCTCCAGGAGGACACAATGCTCTGCTCCTGCTCTTCCCTCTTACTGTATGATTACCATCACTTGTGCTGTACCCTAATACTGACCCAGTGCTCATACCTATGTCCTACCTCCCAACATGACCTCTCCAGGACACAATGCTCTGCTCCTGCTCTTCCCTCTTACTATATTATTACCATCACCTGTGCTGTACCCTAATACTGACCCAGTGCTCATACCTATGTCATACCTCCCAACATGACCTCTCCAGGAGGACACAATGCTCTGCTCCTGCTCTTCCTTTTTACTGTATGATTACCATCACCTGTGCTGTACCCTAATACTGA
Source organism: Pseudophryne corroboree (assembly GCF_028390025.1). Classification (NCBI taxonomy): domain Eukaryota; kingdom Metazoa; phylum Chordata; class Amphibia; order Anura; family Myobatrachidae; genus Pseudophryne; species Pseudophryne corroboree. The sequence continues at coordinate 482,897,806 of NC_086452.1, forward strand.
CCCAGTGCTCATACCTATGTCATACCTCCCAACGTGACCTCTCCAGGAGGACACAATGCTCTGCTCCTGCTATTACCTCTTGCTGTATGATTACCATCACCTGTGCTGTACCCTAATACTGACCCAGTGCTCATACCTATGTCATACCTCCCAACATGACCTCTCCAGGAGGACACAATGCTCTGCTCCTGCTCTTCCCTCTTACTGTATGATTACCATCACCTGTGCTGTACCCTAATACTGACCCAGTGCTCATACCTATGTCATACCTCCAACATGACCTCTCCAGGAGGACACAATGCTCTGCTCCTGCTCTTCCCTCTTACTGTATGATTACCATCACCTGTGCTGTAACCTAATACTGACCCAGTGCTCATACCTATATCATACCTCCCAACATGATCTCTCCAGGAGGACACAATGCTCTGCTCCTGCTCTTCCCTCTTACTGTATGATTACCATCACCTGTGCTGTACCCTAATACTGACCCAGTGCTCTTAGCTATGTCATACCTTCCAACATGACCTGTCCAGGAGGACACAATGCTCTGCTCCTGCTCTTCCCTCTTACTGTATGATTACCATCACCTGTGCTGTACCCTAATACTGACCCAGTGCTCATACCTATGTCATACCTCCCAACATGACCTCTCCAGGAGGACACAATGCTCTGCTCCTGCTCTTCCCTCTTACTGTATGATTACCATCACCTGTGCTGTACCCTAATACTGACCCAGTGCTCATACCTATGTCATACCTCCAACATGACCTCTCCAGGAGGACACAATGCTCTGCTCCTGCTCTTCCCTCTTACTGTATGATTACCATCACCTGTGCTGTAACCTAATACTGACCCAGTGCTCATACCTATATCATACCTCCCAACATGATCTCTCCAGGAGGACACAATGCTCTGCTCCTGCTCTTCCCTCTTACTGTATGATTACCATCACCTGTGCTGTACCCTAATACTGACCCAGTGCTCTTAGCTATGTCATACCTTCCAACATGACCTGTCCAGGAGGACACAATGCTCTGCTCCTGCTCTTCCCTCTTACTGTATGATTACCATCACCTGTGCTGTACCCTAATACTGACCCAGTGCTCATACCTATGTCATACCTCCCAACATGACCTCTCCAGGAGGACACAATGCTCTGCACGTGCACTTCCCTCTTACTGTATGATTACCATCACCTGTGCTGTACCCTAATACTGACCCAGCGCTCACACCTATGTCATACCTCCCAACATGACCTCTCCAGGAGGACACAATGCTCTGCTTCTGCTCTTCCCTCTTACTGTATGATTACCATCACCTGTGCTGTACCCTAATACTGACCCAGTGCTCATACCTATGTCATATCTCCCAACAGGACCTCTCCAGGAGGACACAATGCTCTGCTCCTGCTCTTCCCTCTTACTGTATGATTACCATCACCTGTGCTGTACCCTAATACTGACCAAGTGCTCATACCTATGTCATACCTCCCAACATGACCTCTCCAGGAGGACACAATGCTCTGCTCCTGCTCTTCCCTCTTACTGTATAATTACCATCACTTGTGCTGTACCCTAATACTCACCCAGTGCTCATACCTATGTCATACCTCCCAACATGACCTCTCCAGGAGGACACAATGCTCTGCTCCTGCTCTTCCCTCTTACTGTATGATTACCATCACCTGTGCTGTACCCTAATACTGACCCAGTGCTCATACCTATGTCATACCTCCCAACATGACCTCTCCAGGAGAACACAATGCTCTGCTCCTGCTCTTCCCTCTTACTGTATGATTACCATCACCTGTGCTGTACCCTAATACTGACCAAGTGCTCATACCTATGTCATACCTCCCAACATGACCCTCTCCAGGAGGACACAATGCTCTGCTCCTGCTCTTCCCTCTAACTGTATGATTACCATCACCTGTGCTGTACCCTAATACTGACCCAGTGCTCATACCTATGTCATACCTCCCAACATGACCTCTCCAGGAGGACACAATGCTCTGCTCCTGCTCTTCCCTCTTACTGTATAATTACCATCACTTGTGCTGTACCCTAATACTGACCCAGTGCTCATACCTATGTCATACCTCCCAACATGACCTCTCCAGGACACAATGCTCTGCTCCTGCTCTTCCCTCTTACTATATTATTACCATCACCTGTGCTGTACCCTAATACTGACCAAGTGCTCATACCTATGTCATACCTCCCAACATGACCTCTCCAGGAGGACACAATGCTCTGCTCCTGCTCTTCCCTTTTACTGTATGATTACCATCACCTGTGCTGTACCCTAATACTGACCCAGTGCTCATACCTATGTCATACCTCCCAACGTGACCTCTCCAGGAGGACACAATGCTCTGCTCCTGCTATTACCTCTTGCTGTATGATTACCATCACCTGTGCTGTACCCTAATACTGACCCAGTGCTCATACCTATGTCATACCTCCCAACATGACCTCTCCAGGAGGACACAATGCTCTGCTCCTGCTCTTCCCTCTTACTGTATGATTACCATCACCTGTGCTGTACCCTAATACTGACCCAGTGCTCATACCTATGTCATACCTCCAACATGACCTCTCCAGGAGGACACAATGCTCTGCTCCTGCTCTTCCCTCTTACTGTATGATTACCATCACCTGTGCTGTATCCTATTACTGACCCAGTGCTCATATCTATGTCATACCTCCCAACATGACCCTCTCCAGGAGGACACAATGCTCTGCTCCTGCTCTTCCCTCTTACTGTATAATTACCATTACATGTGCTGTACCCTAATACTGACCCAGTGCTCATACCTATATCATACCTCCCAACATGACCCTCTCCAGGAGGACACAATGCTCTGCTCCTGCTCTTCCCTCTTACTGTATGATTACCATCACCTGTGCTGTACCCTAATACTGACCCAGTGCTCATACCTATGTCATACCTCCCAACATGACCCTCTCCAGGAGGACACAATGCTCTGCTACTGCACTTCCCTCTTACTGTATGATTACCATCACCTGTGCTGTACCCTAATACTGACCCAGTGCTCATACCTATATCATACCTCCCAACATGACCTCTCCAGGAGGACACAATGCTCTGCTCCTGCTCTTCCCTCTTACTGTATGATTACCATCACCTGTGCTGTACCCTAATACTGACCCAGTGATCATACCTATGTCATACCTCCCAACATGACCTCTCCAGGAGGACACAATGCTCTGCTCCTGCTCTTCCTTCATACTGTATGATTACCATCACCTGTGCTGTACCCTAATACTGACCCAGTGCTCATACCTATGTCATACCTCCCAACATGACCTCTTCAGGAGGGACACAATGCTCTGCTCCTGCTCTTCCCTCTTACTGTATGATTACCATCACCTGTACTGTACCCTAATACTGACCCAGTGCTCATACCTATGTCATACCTCCCAACATGACCTCTCCAGGAGGACACAATGCTCTGCTCCTGCTCTTCCCTCTTACTGTATGATTACCATCACCTGTGCTGTACCCTAATACTGACCCAGTGCTCATACCTATGTCATACCTCCCAACATGACCCTCTCCAGGAGGACACAATGCTCTGCTCCTGCTCTTCCCTCTTACTGTATGATTACCATCACCTGTGCTGTACCCTAATACTGACCCAGTGCTCATACCTATGTCATACCTCCCAACATGACCTCTCCAGGAGGACACAATGCTCTGCTCCTGCTCTTCCTTCATACTGTATGATTACCATCACCTGTGCTGTACCCTAATACTGACCCAGTGCTCATACCTATGTCATACCTCCCAACATAACCTCTCCAGGAGGACACAATGCTCTGCTCCTGCTATTCCCTCTTACTGTATGATTACCATCACCTGTGCTGTACCCTAATACTGACCCAGTGATCATACCTATGTCATACCTCCCAACATGACCTCTCCAGGAGGACACAATGCTCTGCTTCTGCTCTTCCCTCTTACTGTATGATTACCATCACCTGTGCTGTACCCTAATACTGACCCAGTGATCATACCTATGTCATACCTCCCAACATGACCTGTCCAGGAGGACACAATGCTTTGCTCCTGCTCTTTCCTATTACTGTATGATTACCATCACCTGTGCTGTACCCTAATACTGACCCAGTGCTCATACCTATGTCATACCTCCCAACATGACCTCTTCAGGAGGGACACAGTGCTCTGCTCCTGCTCTTCCCTCTTACTGTATGATTACCATCACCTGTACTGTACCCTAATACTGACCCAGTGCTCATACCTATGTCATACCTCCCAGCATGACCTCTCCAGGAGGACACAATGCTCTGCTCCTGCTCTTCCCTCTTACTGTATGATTACCATCACCTGTGCTGTACCCTAATACTGACCCAGTGCTCATACCTATGTCATACCTCCCAACATGACCCTCTCCAGGAGGACACAATGCTCTGCTCCTGCTCTTCCCTCTTACTGTATGATTACCATCACCTGTGCTGTACCCTAATACTGACCCAGTGCTCATACCTATGTCATACCTCCCAACATGACCTCTCCAGGAGGACACAATGCTCTGCTCCTGCACTTCCCTCTTACTGTATGGTTACCATCACCTGTGCTGTACCCCAATACTGACCCAGTGCTCATACCTATGTCATACCTCCCAACATGACCTCTCCAGGACACAATGCTCTGCTCCTGCTCTTCCCTCTTACTATATTATTACCATCACCTGTGCTGTACCCTAATACTGACCCAGTGCTCATACCTATGTCATACCTCCCAACATGACCTCTCCAGGAGGGACACAATGCTCTGCTCCTGCTCTTTTCTCTTACTGTATGATTACCATCACCTGTGCTGTACCCTAATACTGACCCAGTGCTCATACCTATGTCATACCTCCCAACATGACCCTCTCCAGGAGGGATACAATGCTCTGCTCCTGCTCTTCCCTCTTACTGTATGATTACCATCACCTGTGCTGTACCCTAATACTGACCCAGTGCTCATACCTATGTCATACCTCCAACATGACCTCTCCAGGAGGACACAATGCTCTGCTCCTGCTCTTCCCTCTCAATGTATAATTGCCATCACCTGTGCTGTACCCTAATACTGACCCAGTGCTCATACCTATGTCATACCACCCAACATGACCTCTCCAGGAGGACACAATGCTCTGCTCCTGCTCTTCCCTCTTACTGTATGATTACCATCACCTGTGCTGTACCCTAATACTGACCCAGTGCTCATACCTATGTCATACCTCCCAACATAACCTCTCCAGGAGGACACAATGCTCTGCTCCTGCACTTTTCTCTTACTGTATGATTACCATCACCTGTGCTGTACCCTAATACTGACCCAGTGCTCATACCTATGTCATACCTCCCAACATGACCTCTCCAGGAGGACACAATGCTCTGCTCCTGCACTTTTCTCTTACTGTATGATTACCATCACCTGTGCTGTACCCTAATACTGACCCAGTGCTCATACCTATGTCATAGCTCCCAACATGACCCTCTCCAGAAGGACATAATGCTCTGCTCCTGTTCTTCCCTCTTACTGTATGATTACCATCACCTGTGCTGTATCCTAATACTGACCCAGTGCTCATACCTATGTCATACCTCCCAACATGACCTCTCCAGGAGGACACAATGCTCTGCCCCTGCACTTCCCTCTTACTGTATGATTGCCATCACCTGTGCTGTACCCTAATACTGACCCAGTGCTCATACCTATGTCATACCTCCCAACATGACCCTCTCCAGGAGGACACAATGCTCTGCTCCTGCACTTTTCTCTTACTGTATGATTACCATCACCTGTGCTGTACCCTAATACTGACCCAGTGCTCATACCTATGTCATACCTCCCAACATGACCCTCTCCAGGAGGACACAATGCTCTGCTCCTGCACTTTTCTCTTACTGTATGATTACCATCACCTGTGCTGTACCCTAATACTGACCCAGTGCTCATACCTATGTCATACCTCCCAACATGACCTCTCCAGGAGGACACAATGCTCTGCTCCTGCACTTTTCTCTTACTGTATGATTACCATCACCTGTGCTGTACCCTAATACTGACCCAGTGCTCATACCTATGTCATAGCTCCCAACATGACCCTCTCCAGAAGGACATAATGCTCTGCTCCTGTTCTTCCCTCTTACTGTATGATTACCATCACCTGTGCTGTATCCTAATACTGACCCAGTGCTCATACCTATGTCATACCTCCCAACATGACCTCTCCAGGAGGACACAATGCTCTGCCCCTGCACTTCCCTCTTACTGTATGATTGCCATCACCTGTGCTGTACCCTAATACTGACCCAGTGCTCATACCTATGTCATACCTCCCAACATGACCCTCTCCAGGAGGACACAATGCTCTGCTCCTGCACTTTTCTCTTACTGTATGATTACCATCACCTGTGCTGTACCCTAATACTGACCCAGTGCTCATACCTATATCATACCTCCCAACATGACCTCTCCAGGAGGACACAATGCTCTGCTCCTGTTCTTCCCTCTTACTGTATGATTACCCTCACCTGTGCTGTACCCTAATACTGACCCAGTGCTCATACCTATATCATACCTCCCAACATGACCTCTCCAGGAGAGACACAATGCTGTGCTCCTGCACTTTTCTCTTACTGTATGATTACCATCACCTGTACTGTACCCTAATACTGACCCAGTGCTCATACCTATGTCATACCTCCCAACATGACCTCTCCAGGAGGGATACAATGCTCTGCTCCTGCTCTTCCCTCTCAATGTATAATTGCCTTCACCTGTGCTGTACCCTAATACTGACCCAGTGCTCATACCTATGTCATACCTCCCAACATGACCTCTCCAGGAGGACACAATGCTCTGCTCCTGCACTTCCCTCTTACTGTATGGTTACCATCACCTGTGCTGTACCCTAATACTGACCCAGTGCTCATACCTATGTCATACCTCCCAACATGACCTCTGCAGGAGGACACAATGCTCTGCTCCTGCACTTCCCTCCTACTGTATGATTACCATCACCTGTGCTGTACCCTAATACTGACCCAGTGCTCATACCTATATCATACCTCCCAACATGACCCTCTCCAGGAGGACACAATGCTCTGCTCCTGCTCTTCCCTCTCAATGTATAATTGCCTTCACCTGTGCTGTACCCTAATACTGACCCAGTGCTCATACCTATGTCATACCTCCCAACATGACATCTCCAGGAGGACACAATGCTCTGCTCCTGCACTTCCTTCTTACTGTATGATTACCATCACCTGTGCTGTACCCTAATACTGACCCAGTGCTCATACCTATATCATACCTCCCAACATGACCCTCTCCAGGAGGACACAATGCTCTGCTCCTGCTCTTCCCTCTTACTGTATGATTACCATCACCTGTGCTGTACCCTAATACTGACCCAGTGCTCATACCTATGTCATACCTCCCAACATGACATCTCCAGGAGGACACAATGCTCTGCTCCTGCACTTCCTTCTTACTGTATGATTACCATCACCTGTGCTGTACCCTAATACTGACCCAGTGCTCATACCTATGTCATACCTCCCAACATGACCTCTCCAGGAGGGACACAATGCTCTGCTCCTGCTCTTACCTTACTGTATGATTACCATCACCTGTGCTGTACCCTAATACTGACCCAGTGCTCATACCTATGTCATACCTCCCAACATGACCTCTCCAGGAGGACACAATGCTCTGCTCCTGTACTACCCTCTTACTGTATTATTACCATCACCTGTGCTGTACCCTAATACTGACCCAGTGCTCATACCTATGTCATACCTCCCAACATGACCCTCTCCAGAAGGACATAATGCTCTGCTCCTGCTCTTCCCTCTTACTGTATGATTACCATCACCTGTGCTGTACCCTAATACTGACCCAGTGCTCATACCTATATCATACCTCCCAACATGACCTCTCCAGGAGGACACAATGCTCTGCTCCTGTTCTTCCCTCTTACTGTATGATTACCCTCACCTGTGCTGTACCCTAATACTGACCCAGTGCTCATACCTATATCATACCTCCCAACATGACCTCTCCAGGAGAGACACAATGCTCTGCTCCTGCACTTTTCTCTTACTGTATGATTACCATCACCTGTGCTGTACCCTAATACTGACCCAGTGCTCATACCTATGTCATACCTCCCAACATGACCTCTCCAGGAGGGATACAATGCTCTGCTCCTGCTCTTCCCTCTCAATGTATAATTGCCTTCACCTGTGCTGTACCCTAATACTGACCCAGTGCTCATACCTATGTCATACCTCCCAACATGACCTCTCCAGGAGGACACAATGCTCTGCTCCTGCTCTTCCCTCTTACTGTATGATTACCATCACCTGTGCTGTACCCTAATACTGACCCAGTGCTCATACCTATGTCATACCTCCCAACATGACCTCTCCAGGAGGACACAATGCTCTGCTCCTGCTCTTCCCTCTTACTGTATGATTACCATCACCTGTGCTGTACCCCAATACTGACCCAGTGCTCATACCTATGTCATACCTCCCAACATGACCTCTCCAGGAGGACACAATGCTCTGCTCCTGCACTTCCCTCTTACTGTATGGTTACCATCACCTGTGCTGTACCCTAATACTGACCCAGTGCTCATACCTATATCATACCTCCCAACATGACCCTCTCCAGGAGGACACAATGCTCTGCTCCTGCTCTTCCCTCTCAATGTATAATTGCCTTCACCTGTGCTGTACCCTAATACTGACCCAGTGCTCATACCTATGTCATACCTCCCAACATGACCTCTCCAGGAGGACACAATGCTCTGCTCCTGCTCTTCCCTCTTACTGTATGATTACCATCACCTGTGCTGTACCCTAATACTGACCCAGTGCTCATACCTATGTCATACCTCCCAACATGACATCTCCAGGAGGACACAATGCTCTGCTCCTGCACTTCCTTCTTACTGTATGATTACCATCACCTGTGCTGTACCCTAATACTGACCCAGTGCTCATACCTATGTCATACCTCCCAACATGACCTCTCCAGGAGGACACAATGCTCTGCTCCTGCTCTTCCCTCTTACTGTAGGATTACCATCACCTGTGCTGTACCCTAATACTGACCCAGTGCTCATACCTATGTCATACCTCCCAACATGACCTCTCCAGGAGGGACACAATGCTCTGCTCCTGCTCTTACCTTACTGTATGATTACCATCACCTGTGCTGTACCCTAATACTGACCCAGTGCTCATACCTATGTCATACCTCCCAACATGACCCTCTCCAGAAGGACATAATGCTCTGCTCCTGCTCTTCCCTCTTACTGTATGATTACCATCACCTGTGCTGTACCCTAATACTGACCCAGTGCTCATACCTATATCATACCTCCCAACATGACCTCTCCAGGAGGACACAATGCTCTGCTCCTGTTCTTCCCTCTTACTGTATAATTACCATCACCTGTGCTGTAACCTAATACTATACCAGTGCTCATACCTATGTCATACCTCCCAACATGACCTCTCCAGGAGGACACAATGCTCTGCTCCTGCTCTTCTCTCTTACTGTATAATTACCATCACCTGTGCTGTAACCTAATACTATACCAGTGCTCATACCTATGTCATACCTCCCAACATGACCTCTTCAGGAGGGATACAATGCTCTGCTCCTGCTCTTCCCTCTCAATGTATAATTGCCTTCACCTGTGCTGTACCCTAATACTGACCCAGTGCTCATACCTATGTCATACCTCCCAACATGACCTCTCCAGGAGGGACACAATGCTCTGCTCCTGCTCTTACCTTACTGTATGATTACCATCACCTGTGCTGTACCCTAATACTGACCCAGTGCTCATACCTATGTCATACCTCCCAACATGACCTCTCCAGGAGGGACACAATGCTTTGCTCCTGCACTTCCTTCTTACTGTATGATTACCATCACCTGTGCTGTACCCTAATACTGACCCAGTGCTCATACCTATGTCATACCTCCCAACATGACCTCTCCAGGAGGGACACAATGCTCTGCTCCTGCTCTTACCTTACTGTATGATTACCATCACCTGTGCTGTACCCTAATACTGACCCAGTGCTCATACCTATGTCATACCTCCCAACATGACCCTCTCCAGAAGGACATAATGCTCTGCTCCTGCTCTTCCCTCTTACTGTATGATTACCATCACCTGTGCTGTACCCTAATACTGACCCAGTGCTCATACCTATATCATACCTCCCAACATGACCTCTCCAGGAGGACACAATGCTCTGCTCCTGTTCTTCCCTCTTACTGTATAATTACCATCACCTGTGCTGTAACCTAATACTATACCAGTGCTCATACCTATGTCATACCTCCCAACATGACCTCTCCAGGAGGACACAATGCTCTGCTCCTGCTCTTCTCTCTTACTGTATAATTACCATCACCTGTGCTGTAACCTAATACTATACCAGTGCTCATACCTATGTCATACCTCCCAACATGACCTCTTCAGGAGGGATACAATGCTCTGCTCCTGCTCTTCCCTCTCAATGTATAATTGCCTTCACCTGTGCTGTACCCTAATACTGACCCAGTGCTCATACCTATGTCATACCTCCCAACATGACCTCTCCAGGAGGGACACAATGCTCTGCTCCTGCTCTTACCTTACTGTATGATTACCATCACCTGTGCTGTACCCTAATACTGACCCAGTGCTCATACCTATGTCATACCTCCCAACATGACCTCTCCAGGAGGGACACAATGCTTTGCTCCTGCACTTCCTTCTTACTGTATGATTACCATCACCTGTGCTGTACCCTAATACTGACCCAGTGCTCATACCTATGTCATACCTCCCAACATGACCTCTCCAGGAGGGACACAATGCTCTGCTCCTGCTCTTACCTTACTGTATGATTACCATCACCTGTGCTGTACCCTAATACTGACCCAGTGCTCATACCTATGTCATACCTCCCAACATGACCTCTCCAGGAGGGACACAATGCTCTGCTCCTGCACTTCCTTCTTACTGTATGATTACCATCACCTGTGCTCTACCCTAATACTGACCCAGTGCTCATACCTATGTCATACCTCCCAACATGACCTCTCCAGGAGGACACAATGCTCTCCTCCTGCTCTTCCCTCTTACTGTATGATTACCATCACCTGTGCTGTACCCTAATACTGACCCAGTGCTCATACCTATGTCATACCTCCCAACATGACCTCTCCAGGAGGACACAATGCTCTGCTCCTGCTCTTCCCTCTTACTGTATAATTACCATCACCTGTGCTGTACCCTAATACTGACACAGTGCTCATACCTATGTCACACCTCCCAAAATGACCTCTCCAGGAGGACACAATGCTCTGCTCCTGCTCTTCCCTCTTACTGTATGATTACCATCACCTGTGCTGTACCCTAATACTGACCCAGTGCTCATACCTATGTCATACCTCCGAACATGACCTCTCCAGGAGGACACAATGCTCTGCTCCTGCTTTTCCCTCGTACTGTATGATTACCATCACCTGTGCTGTACCCTAATACTGACCCAGTGCTCATACCTCTGTCATACATCCCAACATGACCTCTCCAGGAGGGACACAATGCTCTGCTCCTGCTCTTACCTTACTGTATGATTACCATCACCTGTGCTGTACCCTAATACTGACCCAGTGCTCATACCTATGTCATACCTCCCAACATGACCTCTCCAGGAGGACACAATGCTCTGCTCCTGCTCTTCCCTCTTACTGTATGATTACCATCACCTGTGCTGTACCCTAATACTGACCCAGGGCTCATACCTATGTCATACCTCCCAACATGACCTCTCCAGGAGGACACAATGCTCTGCACCTGCACTTCCCTCTTACTGTATGATTACCATCACCTGTGCTGTACCCTAATACTGACCCAGTGCTCATACCTATGTCATACCTCCCAACATGACCTTCTCCAGGAGGACACAATGCTCTGCTCCTGCTCTTTCCTATTACTGTATGATTACCATCACCTGTGCTGTACCCTAATACTGACCCAGTGCTCATAGCTATGTCATACCTCCCAACATGACCTCTCCAGGAGGACACAATGCTCTGCTCCTGCTCTTTCCTATTACTGTATGATTACCATCACCTGTGCTGTATCCTAATACTGACCCAGTGCTCATAGCTATGTCATACCTCCCAACATGACCTTCTCCAGGAGGACACAATGCTCTGCTCCTGCTCTCAACTTTCTGTATGATTACCATCACCTGTGCTGTACCCTAATACTGACCCAGTGCTCATACCTATGTCATACCTCCCAACATGACCTCTCCAGGAGGACACAATGCTCTGCACCTGCACTTCCCTCTTACTGTATGATTACCATCACCTGTGCTGTACCCTAATACTAACCCAGTGCTCATACCTATGTCATACCTCCCAACATGACCTTCTCCAGGAGGACACAATGCTCTGCTCCTGCTCTTTCCTATTACTGTATGATTACCATCACCTGTGCTGTACCCTAATACTGACCCAGTGCTCATAGCTATGTCATACCTCCCAACATGACCTCTCCAGGAGGACACAATGCTCTGCTCCTGCTCTTCCCTCTTACTGTATGATTACCATCACCTGTGCTGTACCCTAATACTGACCCAGTGCTCATACCTATGTCATACCTCCCAACATGACCTCTCCAGGAGGACACAATGCTCTGCTCCTGCTCTTCCCTCTTACTGTATGATTACCATCACCTGTGCTGTACCCTAATACTGACCTAGTGCTCATACCTATGTCATATCACCCAACATGACCCTCTCCAGGAGAACACAATGCTCTGCTCCTACTCTTCCCTCTTACTGTATGATTACCATCACCTGTGCTGTACCCTAATACTGACCCAGTGTTCATACCTATGTCATACCTCCCAACATGACCCTCTCCAGGAGGACACAATGCTCTGCTCCTGCTCTTCCTTATTACTGTATTATTACCATCACCTGTGCTATACCCTAATACTGACCCAGTGCTCATACCTATGTCATACCTCCCAACATGACCTCTCCAGTAGGACACAATGCTCTGCTCCTGCACTCCCCTTTTACTGTATGATTACCATCACCTGTGCTGTACCCTAATACTGACACAGTGCTCATACCTATGTCACACCTCCCAAAATGACCTCTCCAGGAGGACACAATGCTCTGCTCCTGCTCTTCCCTCTTACTGTATGATTACCATCACCTGTGCTGTACCCTAATACTGACCCAGTGCTCATACCTCTGTCATACATCCCAACATGACCCTCTCCAGGAGGACACAATGCTCTGCTCCTGTTCTTCCCTCTTACTGTATGATTACCATCACCTGTGCTGTACCCTAATACTGACCCAGTGCTCATACCTATGTCATACCTCCCAACATGACCCTCTCCAGGAGGACACAATGATCTGCTCCTGCTCTTCCCTCTTACTGTATAATGGGTATAATTACCATCACCTGTGCTGTACCCTAATACTGACCCAGTGCTCATACCTATGTCATACCTCCCAACATGACCTCTCCAGGAGAACACAATGCTCTGCTCCTGCACTCCCCTTTTACTGTATGATTACCATCACCTGTGCTGTACCCTAATACTGACCCAGTGCTCATACCTATGTCATACCTCCAACATGACCTCTCCAGGAGGACACAATGCTCTGCTCCTGCTCTTCCCTCTTACTGTATGATTACCATCACCTGTGCTGTACCCTAATACTGACCCAGTGCTCATACCTATGTCATACCTCCGAACATGACCTCTCCAGGAGGACACAATGCTCTGCTCCTGCTTTTCCCTCGTACTGTATGATTACCATCACCTGTGCTGTACCCTAATACTGACCCAGTGCTCATACCTCTGTCATACATCCCAACATGACCTCTCCAGGAGGACACAATGCTCTGCTCCTGCTCTTTCCTCTTACTGTATGATTACCATCACCAGTGCTGTACCCTAATACTGACACAGTGCTCATACCTATGTCATACCTCCCAACATGACCTCTCCAGGAGGACACAATGCTCTGCTCCTGCTCTTTCCTCTTACTGTATGATTACCATCACCTGTGCTGTACCCTAATACTGACCCAGTGATCATACCTATGTCATACCTCCCAACATGACCTCTCCAGGAGGACACAATGCTCTGCTCCTGCTCTTCCCTCTTACTGTACGATTACCCTCATCTGTGCTGTAACCTAATACTGACCCAGTGCTTATACGTATGTCATACCTCCCAACATGACCTCTCCAGGAGGACACAATGCTCTGCTCCTGCTCTTACCTTACTGTATGATTACCATCACCTGTGCTGTACCCTAATACTGACCCAGTGCTCATACCTATGTCATACCTCCCAACATGACCTCTCCAGGAGGACACAATGCTCTGCTCCTGCTCTTCCCTCTTACTGTATGATTACCATCACCTGTGCTGTACCCTAATACTGACCCAGTGCTCATACCTATGTCATACCTCCCAACATGACCTCTCCAGGAGGACACAATGCTCTGCTCCTGCACTTCCCTCTTACTGTATGATTACCATCACTTGTGCTGTAACCCTAATACTGACCCAGTGCTCATACCTATGTCATACCTCCCAACATGACCTCTCCAGGAGGACACAATGCTCTGCTCCTGCTCTTCCCTCTTACTGTATGATTACCATCACCTGTGCTGTACCCTGACCCAGTGCTCATACCTATGTCATACCTCCCAACATGACCTCTCCAGGAGGACACAATGCTCTGCTCCTGCACTTCCCTCTTACTGTATGATTACCATCACTTGTGCTGTAACCCTAATACTGACCCAGTGCTCATACCTATGTCATACCTCCCAACATGACCTCTCCAGGAGGACACAATGCTCTGCTCCTGCTCTTCCCTCTTACTGTATGATTACCATCACCTGTGCTGTACCCTAATACTGACCCAGTGCTCATACCTATGTCATACCTCCCAACATAACCTCTCCAGGCGGACACAATGCTCTGCTCCTGCACTTCCCTCTTACTGTATGATTACCATCACCTGTGCTGTACCCTAATACTGACCCAGTGCTCATACCTATGTCATACCTCCCAACATGACCTCTCCAGGAGGACACAATGCTCTGCTCCTGCTCTTCCCTCTTACTGTATGATTACCATCACCTGTGCTGTAACCTAATACTGACCCAGTGCTCATACCTATGTCATACCTCCCAACATGACCTCTCCAGGAGGACACAATGCTCTGCTCCTGCTCTTCCCTCTTACTGTATGATTACCATCACCTGTGCTGTACCCTAATACTGACCCAGTGCTCATACCTATGTCATACCTCCCAACATGACCTCTCCAGGAGGACACAATGCTCTGCTCCTGCTCTTCCCTCTTACTGTATGATTACCATCACCTGTGCTGTACCCTAATACTGACCCAGTGCTCATACCTATGTCATACCTCCCAACATGACCTCTCCAGGAGGACACAATGCTCTGCTCCTGCTCTTACCTCTTACTGTATGATTACCATCACCTGTGCTGTACCCTAATACTGACCCAGTGCTCATACCTATGTCATACCTCCCAACATGACCTCTCCAGGTCACAATGCTCTGCTCCTGCTCTTACCTCTTACTGTATGATTACCATCACCTGTGCTGTACCCTAATACTGACCCAGTGCTCATACCTATGTCATACCTCCCAACATGACCTCTCCAGGAGGACACAATGCTCTGCTCCTGCTCTTCCCTCATACTGTATGATTACCATCACCTGTGCTGTACCCTAATACTGACCCAGTGCTCATACCTATGTCATACCTCCCAACATGACCCTCTCCAGGAGGACACTATGCTCTGTTCCTGCACTTCCCTCTTACTGTATGGTTACCATCACCTGTGCTGTACCCTAATACTGACCCAGTGTTCATACCTATGTCATACCTCCCAACATGACTCTCTCCAGGAGGACACAATGCTCTGCTCCTGCTCTTCCCTCTTACTGTATGATTACCATCACCTGTGCTGTACCCTAATACTGACCCAGTGTTCATACCTATGTCATACCTCCCAACATGACTCTCTCCAGGAGGACACAATGCTCTGCTCCTGCTCTTCCCTCTTACTGTATGATTACCCTCACCTGTGCTGTACCCTAATACTGACCCAGTGCTCATACCTATATCATACCTCCCAACATGACCTCTCCAGGAGGACACAATGCTCTGCTCCTGCTCTTCCCTCTTACTGTATGATTACCCTCACCTGTGCTGTACCCTAATACTGACCCAGTGCTCATACCTATATCATACCTCCCAACATGACCTCTCCAGGAGGACACAATGCTCTGCTCCTGCTCTTCCCTCTTACTGTATGATTACCCTCACCTGTGCTGTACCCTAATACTGACCCAGTGCTCATACCTATGTCATACCTCCCAACATGACCTCTCCAGGAGGGATACAATGCTCTGCTCCTGCATTCCCCTCTCACTGTATGATTACCATCACCTGTGCTGTACCCTAATACTGACCCAGTGTTCATACCTATGTAACCCTCCTTTATCTCTGATAAGGTTACCCAATCTACTAATGTGCCTCCACCCAAGCTATTGCTTTAACAACAGGCTGCCTGGGATGCCTGCTTTTCTCTCTAATAGGTAAATGTGATAATTATTTTATCTATAAAGATATATGTATATAAGTAAATCACAAAAATAACTCATGTACCTGTTCTTCTTTTCAGCTCTTCATTCAACGTCCAACAGACAGTAAGTGGTAAGTATTATATTTTTAATAACGTATTAACCATTCCTACACATATATCAATATAATACACACAATAGGTATAATATAATATTCTTTAGCTACCCCACACTCCTATACAATTCATTTGCATGCAATACACAAAAAAGTATCTGGTTATAACCTTACTAAAAAAATAGAGTGACCCGGGCACTCTGTAATTTTATAGACATGCGCAAGTTGGGGCCCATAAATACCTTTGCATATTAGCAATTCTAGATTCTAATATATATCAGTCTCTCAATTCAGGTCTCTTTTATCCCCTAACCTTGGGTAATAACAAAGTCTTTTATATGAAAGTAAAGTCTTTATAGTTGGTTACATTAAAGTTAACTCTCTTTCCTTACTTTGTTGCCAATACTCTGCAACTGGCCAACTTAGCAGAGTGTACAAATAGAAGAAACAGTGTATCTCCTCTGTGTCTTATGAATTACTGTGCTGGCATCTAGCAATAAATAGTATCCAGTTTGTTGCATCCAGCTCAATATTTCAGTAGCTTACAGTCTTCAAATATATAGACTTAAATATCTCTGGAATATGCTTTAATATCTCTCTCTCTCCTATTGTTCATTTCCGTCTATAAATTTTAGTGGTTTTAATGTTCTTTTCTTGTCTTTCTCTCTAATATCCTAATGTTTACTCAACTACATAGGCAGTTTCATCTCCTGTGTGTATATAAACATACACTATTATGATCTCCATTGCTGTAATGGTTAAAGTAACAGTCCTTACTTGTCTTCTTCCTGGCTGTTTACTTATAGACAGTTATAGTAATTTACTGTATATTCTACTTCCATGGATATGAGGGAATACAATTTTAACGGAGTAGACTGAATACAGCAATAGTTAGTCACTATTCTCTGTCCATATTTTAGTTAAAGTCTCTTGCCAAAATCACTTTACTTCAGTATATATGCTTTGTTTCCTTTTTAGCAATAACTCCCTGCAGCTATTATGACATTCTGTGTGATCTGGCTCCAGTACCTGCTGATAAGGCTGTCCGAGACTATTGGCTAGTCTTGAACATATATAAATGGGAGGTAAATAAGTTCTTCTCTCCCTCTATAATGGCTTTACTGTAATGGTAATATTCACTATAGCCAATTGTTATTTCTGTCTACGGTGCAAGGTGCAGTAAATAAATTGTGTCACTTACACCTCCTTATAGCAGCTGCTGCAGATGAGTGCTCCCCCGACTCCTCCCTGATGTCCTCTGATAGGCTTCTGGACTGCCTTGTGTCTGGTGCAGGCTGCGCATCTAATTGGCTCCCTTCTGTTACTATGGAGCTGCGTCCTCTCCCGGCTATGGCTTCCGCTCCCGGGGCTTACAACAGCTCAGCTGGAGCCTCTCTGGCCATCTCTCCAGACCGCTCAGCTCCTTTCTGCTGCCTTCACTGCAATGCCGCACGCTGGCACACCCGGAGCCCTCCTGGCCGCTCTCCTCTGTCTGCCAGCAGCACCTCTACCTCCTCCTCCACCGCCCCCCTTCGGGAACGGGTAAGCCTGGTGCTGGTGCAGCTACTCGGTATCCAGTACTGCCGCTTGTATGTTTACAGCATACAGCGCTCTGGATGACCAAGTGCCCACACTGACCAGGGGAACAGCAGTCTGCTCTATGCTAACGGGAGCGCCTATTTATATCTTTATCTGCCCGCTCGCGGACTCCCTCTCTGCACCCGGCACTTTAAACTACCTGCTCGCGGATTCCCTCTCTGCACCCGGCACTATTTACCGGCTCGTGGACCCCTCTCACTCTATGTCTTTCTATATTACCGGCACGCGCAGGTCTCCGTCCTTTGCACACGGCCCCCCCTCTTTCTGCACACGGCCCTATTTACCGGCACGGGGACCTCTCTAGTACAATGACAACAGCATTAGCTTATTGCGCCCTCCCTCTCTTTAATTAATTAAATATTCTTTTATTTTTTACATAACACAACAACAACAAATTACATATTCCTTCCTTTCTAAATAATATATACAAGTTAATACATTCATATACCCTAGTTTATAAATCATATTTGCATTTACACTATTATTTAACCTAATACTAGGTTACATACTATGTCATACCTCCCAACATGACTCTCTCCAGGAGGACACAATGCTCTGCTCCTGCTCTTCCCTCTTACTGTATGATTACCCTCATCTGTGCTGTACCCTAATACTGACCCAGTGCTCATACCTTTGTCATACCTCCCAACATGACCTCTCCATGAGGACACAATGCTCTGCTCCTGCTCTTCCCTCTCACTGTATGATTACCATCACCTGTGCTGTACCCTAATACTGACCCAGTGCTCATACCTATGTCATACCTCCCAACATGACCCTCTCCAGGAGGACACAATGCTCTGCTCCTGCTCTTCCCTCTTACTGTATGATTACCATCACCTGTGCTGTACCCTAATACTGACCCAGTGCTCATACCTATGTCATACCTCCCAACATGACCTCTCCAGGAGGACACAATGCTCTGCTCCTGTTCTTCCCTCTTACTGTATGATTACCATCACCTGTGCTGTACCCTAATACTGACCCAGTGCTCATACCTATGTCATACCTCCCAACATGACCTCTCCAGGAGGACACAATGCTCTGCTCCTGCTCTTCCCTCTTACTGTATGATTACCATCACCTGTGCTGTACCCTAATACTGACCCAGTGCTCATACCTATGTCATACCTCCCAACATGACCTCTCCAGGAGGGACACAATGCTCTGCTCCTGCTCTTCCCTCTTACTGTATGATTACCATCACCTGTACTGTACCCTAATACTGACCCAGTGCTCATACCTATGTCATACCTCCCAACATGACCTCTCCAGGAGGACACAATGCTCTGCTACTGCTCTTCCTTCTTACTGTATAATTACCATCACCTGTGCTGTACCCTAATACTGACCCAGTGCTCATACCTATGTCATACCTCCCAACATGACCCTCTTCAGGAGGACACAATGCTCTGCTCCTGCTCTTCCCTCTTACTGTATGATTCCCATCACCTGTGCTGTACCCTAATACTGACCCAGTGCTCATACCTATGTCATACCTCCCAACATGACCTCTCCAGGAGGACACAATGCTCTGCTCCTGCTCTTCCCTCTTACTGTATGATTACCATCACCTGTGCTGTACCCTAATACTGACCCAGTGCTCATACCTATGTCATACCTCCCAACATGACCTCTCCAGGAGGACACAATGCTCTGCTCCTGCTCTTCCTTATTACTGTATTATTACCATCACCTGTGCTGTACCCTAATACTGACCCAGTGCTCATACCTATGTCATACCTCCCAACATGACCTCTCCAGTAGGACACAATGCTCTGCTCCTGCACTCCCCTTTTACTGTATGATTACCATCACCTGTGCTGTACCCTAATACTGACACAGTGCTCATACCTATGTCATACCTCCCAACATGACCTCTCCAGGAGGACACAATGCTCTGCTCCTGCTCTTCCCTCTTACTGTATGATTACCATCACCTGTGCTGTACCCTAATACTGACCCAGTGCTCATACCTATGTCATACCTCCCAACATGACCTCTCCAGGAGGGACACAATGCTCAACTCCTGCTCTTCCCTCTTACTGTATGATTACCATCACCTGTGCTGTACCCTAATACTGACCTAGTGCTCATACCTATGTCATACCTCCCAACATGACCCTCTCCAGGAGGACACAATGCTCTGCTCCTGCTCTTCCTTATTACTGTATTATTACCATCACCTGTGCTATACCCTAATACTGACCCAGTGCTCATACCTATGTCATACCTCCCAACATGACCTCTCCAGTAGGACACAATGCTCTGCTCCTGCACTCCCCTTTTACTGTATGATTACCATCACCTGTGCTGTACCCTAATACTGACACAGTGCTCATACCTATGTCATACCTCCCAACATGACCTCTCCAGGAGGACACAATGCTCTGCTCCTGCTCTTCCCTCTTACTGTATGATTACCATCACCTGTGCTGTACCCTAATACTGACCCAGTGCTCATACCTCTGTCATACATCCCAACATGACCCTCTCCAGGAGGACACAATGCTCTGCTCCTGTTCTTCCCTCTTACTGTATGATTACCATCACCTGTGCTGTACCCTAATACTGACCCAGTGCTCATACCTATGTCATACCTCCCAACATGACCCTCTCCAGGAGGACACAATGATCTGCTCCTGCTCTTCCCTCTTACTGTATAATGGGTATAATTACCATCACCTGTGCTGTACCCTAATACTGACCCAGTGCTCATACCTATGTCATACCTCCCAACATGACCTCTCCAGGAGAACACAATGCTCTGCTCCTGCACTCCCCTTTTACTGTATGATTACCATCACCTGTGCTGTACCCTAATACTGACCCAGTGCTCATACCTATGTCATACCTCCAACATGACCTCTCCAGGAGGACACAATGCTCTGCTCCTGCTCTTCCCTCTTACTGTATGATTACCATCACCTGTGCTGTACCCTAATACTGACCCAGTGCTCATACCTATGTCATACCTCCGAACATGACCTCTCCAGGAGGACACAATGCTCTGCTCCTGCTTTTCCCTCGTACTGTATGATTACCATCACCTGTGCTGTACCCTAATACTGACCCAGTGCTCATACCTCTGTCATACATCCCAACATGACCTCTCCAGGAGGACACAATGCTCTGCTCCTGCTCTTTCCTCTTACTGTATGATTACCATCACCTGTGCTGTACCCTAATACTGACACAGTGCTCATACCTATGTCATACCTCCCAACATGACCTCTCCAGGAGGACACAATGCTCTGCTCCTGCTCTTTCCTCTTACTGTATGATTACCATCACCTGTGCTGTACCCTAATACTGACCCAGTGATCATACCTATGTCATACCTCCCAACATGACCTCTCCAGGAGGACACAATGCTCTGCTCCTGCTCTTCCCTCTTACTGTACGATTACCCTCATCTGTGCTGTAACCTAATACTGACCCAGTGCTTATACGTATGTCATACCTCCCAACATGACCTCTCCAGGAGGACACAATGCTCTGCTCCTGCTCTTACCTTACTGTATGATTACCATCACCTGTGCTGTACCCTAATACTGACCCAGTGCTCATACCTATGTCATACCTCCCAACATGACCCTCTCCAGGAGGACACAATGCTCTGCTCCTGCTCTTCCCTCTTACTGTATGATTACCATCACCTGTGCTGTACCCTAATACTGACCCAGTGCTCATACCTATGTCATACCTCCCAACATGACCTCTCCAGGAGGACACAATGCTCTGCTCCTGCTCTTCCCTCTTACTGTATGATTACCATCACCTGTGCTGTACCCTAATACTGACCCAGTGCTCATACCTATGTCATACCTCCCAACATGACCTCTCCAGGAGGACTCAATGCTTTGTTCCAGCACTCCCCTTTTACTGTTTGATTACCATCACCTGTGCTGTACCCTAATACTGACCCAGTGCTCATACCTATGTCATACCTCCCAACATGACTTCTCCAGGAGGACACAATGCTCTGCTCCTGCTCTTCCCTCTTACTGTATGATTACCATCACTTGTGCTGTAACCCTAATACTGACCCAGTGCTCATACCTATGTCATACCTCCCAACATGACCCTCTCCAGGAGGACACAATGCTCTGCTCCTGCTCTTCCCTCTTACTGTATGATTACCATCACCTGTGCTGTACCCTAATACTGACCCAGTGCTCATACCTATGTCATACCTCCCAAAATGACCTCTCCAGGAGGACACAATGCTCTGCTCCTGCTCTTTTCTCTTACTGTATGATTACCCTCATCTGTGCTGTACCCTAATACTGACCCAGTGCTCATACCTATGTCATACCTCCCAACATGATCTCTCCAGGAGGACACAATGCTCTGCTCCTGCACTTCCCTCTTACTGTATGATTACCATCACCTGTGCTGTACCCTAATACTGACCCAGTGCTCATACCTATGTCATACCTCCCAACATAACCTCTCCAGGCGGACACAATGCTCTGCTCCTGCACTTCCCTCTTACTGTATGATTACCATCACCTGTGCTGTACCCTAATACTGACCCAGTGCTCATACCTATGTCATACCTCCCAACATGACCTCTCCAGGAGGACACAATGCTCTGCTCCTGCTCTTCCCTCTAACTGTATGATTACCATCACCTGTGCTGTAACCTAATACTGACCCAGTGCTCATACCTATGTCATACCTCCCAACATGACCTCTCCAGGAGGACACAATGCTCTGCTCCTGCTCTTCCCTCTTACTGTATGATTACCATCACCTGTGCTGTACCCTAATACTGACCCAGTGCTCATACCTATGTCATACCTCCCAACATGACCTCTCCAGGAGGACACAATGCTCTGCTCCTGCTCTTCCCTCTTACTGTAAGATTACCATCACCTGTGCTGTACCCTAATACTGACCCAGTGCTCATACCTATGTCATACCTCCCAACATGACCTCTCCAGGAGGACACAATGCTCTGCTCCTGCTCTTCCCTCTTACTGTATGATTACCATCACCTGTGCTGTACCCTAATACTGACCCAGTGCTCATACCTATGTCATACCTCCCAACATGACCTCTCCAGGAGGACACAATGCTCTGCTCCTGCTCTTACCTCTTACTGTATGATTACCATCACCTGTGCTGTACCCTAATACTGACCCAGTGCTCATACCTATGTCATACCTCCCAACATGACCTCTCCAGGTCACAATGCTCTGCTCCTGCTCTTACCTCTTACTGTATGATTACCATCACCTGTGCTGTACCCTAATACTGACCCAGTGCTCATACCTATGTCATACCTCCCAACATGACCTCTCCAGGAGGACACAATGCTCTGCTCCTGCTCTTCCCTCATACTGTATGATTACCATCACCTGTGCTGTACCCTAATACTGACCCAGTGCTCATACCTATGTCATACCTCCCAACATGACCCTCTCCAGGAGGACACTATGCTCTGTTCCTGCACTTCCCTCTTACTGTATGGTTACCATCACCTGTGCTGTACCCTAATACTGACCCAGTGTTCATACCTATGTCATACCTCCCAACATGACTCTCTCCAGGAGGACACAATGCTCTGCTCCTGCTCTTCCCTCTTACTGTATGATTACCATCACCTGTGCTGTACCCTAATACTGACCCAGTGCTCATACCTATATCATACCTCCCAACATGACCTCTCCAGGAGGACACAATGCTCTGCTCCTGCTCTTCCCTCTTACTGTATGATTACCCTCACCTGTGCTGTACCCTAATACTGACCCAGTGCTCATACCTATGTCATACCTCCCAACATGACCTCTCCAGGAGGGACACAATGCCCTGCTCCTGCTCTTCCCTCTTACTGTATGATTACCATCACCTGTACTGTACCCTAATACTGACCCAGTGCTCATACCTATGTCATACCTCCCAACATGACCTCTCCAGGAGGGATACAATGCTCTGCTCCTGCATTCCCCTCTCACTGTATGATTACCATCACCTGTGCTGTACCCTAATACTGACCCAGTGCTCATACCTATGTCATACCTCCCAACATGACTCTCTCCAGGAGGACACAATGCTCTGCTCCTGCTCTTCCCTCTTACTGTATGATTACCCTCATCTGTGCTGTACCCTAATACTGACCCAGTGCTCATACCTTTGTCATACCTCCCAACATGACCTCTCCATGAGGACACAATGCTCTGCTCCTGCTCTTCCCTCTCACTGTATGATTACCATCACCTGTGCTGTACCCTAATACTGACCCAGTGCTCATACCTATGTCATACCTCCCAACATGACCCTCTCCAGGAGGACACAATGCTCTGCTCCTGCTCTTCCCTCTTACTGTATGATTACCATCACCTGTGCTGTACCCTAATACTGACCCAGTGCTCATACCTATGTCATACCTCCCAACATGACCTCTCCAGGAGGACACAATGCTCTGCTCCTGTTCTTCCCTCTTACTGTATGATTACCATCACCTGTGCTGTACCCTAATACTGACCCAGTGCTCATACCTATGTCATACCTCCCAACATGACCTCTCCAGGAGGGACACAATGCTCTGCTCCTGCTCTTCCCTCTTACTGTATGATTACCATCACCTGTACTGTACCCTAATACTGACCCAGTGCTCATACCTATGTCATACCTCCCAACATGACCTCTCCAGGAGGACACAATGCTCTGCTCCTGCTCTTCTCTCTTACTGTATGATTCCCATCACCTGTGCTGTACCCTAATACTGACCCAGTGCTCATACCTATGTCATACCTCCCAACATGACCTCTCCAGGAGGACACAATGCTCTGCTCCTGCTCTTCCCTCTTAATGTATGATTACCATCACCTGTGCTGTACCCTAATACTGACCCAGTGCTCATACCTATGTCATACCTCCCAACATGACCTCTCCAGGAGGACACAATGCTCTGCTCCTGCTCTTCCTTATTACTGTATTATTACCATCACCTGTGCTGTACCCTAATACTGACCCAGTGCTCATACCTATGTCATACCTCCCAACATGACCTCTCCAGTAGGACACAATGCTCTGCTCCTGCACTTCCCTCTTACTGTATGATTACCATCACCTGTGCTGTACCCTAATACTGACCCAGTGCTCATACCTATGTCATACCTCCCAACATGACCCTCTCCAGGAGGACACAATGCTCTGCTCCTGCTCTTCCCTCTTACTGTATGATTACCATCACCTGTGCTGTACCCTAATACTGACCCAGTGCTCATACCTATGTCATACCTCCCAACATGACCTCTCCAGGAGGACACAATGCTCTGCTCCTGCTCTTCCCTCTTACTGTATGATTACCATCACCTGTGCTGTACCCTAATACTGACCCAGTGCTCATACCTATGTCATACCTCCCAACATGACCTCTCCAGGAGGACACAATGCTCTGCTCCTGTTCTTCCCTCTTACTGTATGATTACCATCACCTGTGCTGTACCCTAATACTGACCCAGTGCTCATACCTATGTCATACCTCCCAACATGACCTCTCCAGGAGGACTCAATGCTTTGTTCCAGCACTCCCCTTTTACTGTTTGATTACCATCACCTGTGGTTTACTCTAATACTGACCCAGTGCTCATACCTATGTCATACCTCCCAACATGATCTCTCCAGGAGGACACAATGCTCTGCTCCTGCTCTTCCCTCTTACTGTATGATTACCATCACCTGTGCTGTACCCTAATACTGACCCAGTGCTCATACCTATGTCATACCTCCCAACATGACCTCTCCAGGAGGACACAATGCTCTGCACCTGCACTTCCCTCTTACTGTATGATTACCATCACCTGTGCTGTACCCTAATACTGACCCAGCGCTCACACCTATGTCATACCTCCCAACATGACCTCTCCAGGAGGACACAATGCTCTGCTCCTGCTCTTCCCTCTTACTGTATGATTACCATCACCTGTGCTGTATCCTAATACTGACCCAGTGCTCATACCTATGTCATACCTCCCAACATGACCTCTCCAGGAGGACACAATGCTCTGCTCTTGCTCTTCCCTCTTACTGTATGATTACCATCACCTGTGCTGTACCCTAATACTGACCCAGTGCTCATACCTATGTCATACCTCCCAACATGACCTCTCCAGGAGGACACAATGCTCTGCTCCTGCTCTTTTCTCTTACTGTATGATTACCCTCATCTGTGCTGTACCCTAATACTGACCCAGTGCTCATACCTATGTCATACCTCCCAACATAACCTCTCCAGGAGGACACAATGCTCTGCTCCTGCTCTTCCCTCTTACTGTATGATTACCATCACCTGTACTGTACCCTAATACTGACCCAATGCTCATACCTATGTCATACCTCCCAACATGACCTCTCCAGGAGGACACAATGCTCTGCTCCTGCTCTTCCCTCTTACTGTATGATTACCATCACCTGTGCTGTACCCTAATACTGACCCAGTGCTCATACCTATGTCATACCTCCCAACATGACCTCTCCAGGAGGGACACAATGCTCTGCTCCTGCTCTTCCCTCTTACTGTATGATTAAAATCACCTGTACTGTACCCTAATACTGACCCAGTGCTCATACCTATGTCATACCTCCCAACATGACCTCTCCAGGAGGACACAATGCTCTGCTCCTGCTCTTCCCTCTTACTGTATGATTACCATCACCTGTGCTGTACCCTAATACTGACCCAGTGCTCATACCTATGTCATACCTCCCAACATGACCTCTCCAGGAGGACACAATGCTCTGCTCCTGTTCTTCCCTCTTACTGTATGATTACCATCACCTGTGCTGTACCCTAATACTGACCCAGTGCTCATACCTATGTCATACCTCCCAACATGACCTCTCCAGGAGGACTCAATGCTTTGTTCCAGCACTCCCCTTTTACTGTTTGATTACCATCACCTGTGCTGTACCCTAATACTGACCCAGTGCTCATACCTATGTCACACCTCCCAACATGATCTTTCCAGGAGGACAAAATGCTCTGCTCCTGCTCTTCCCTCGTACTGTATGATTACCATCACCTGTGCTGTAACCTAATACTGACCCAGTGCTCATACCTATATCATACCTCCCAACATGATCTCTCCAGGAAGACACAATGCTCTGCTCCTGCTCTTCCCTCTTACTGTATGATTACTATCACCTGTGCTGTACCCTAATACTGACCCAGTGCTCATAGCTATGTCATACCTTCCAACATGACCTGTCCAGGAGGACACAATGCTCTGCTCCTGCTGTTCCCTCTTACTGTATGATTACCATCACCTGTGCTGTACCCTAATACTGACCCAGTGCTCATACCTATGTCATACCTCCCAACATGACCTCTCCAGGAGGACACAATGCTCTGCACCTGCACTTCCCTCTTACTGTATGATTACCATCACCTGTGCTGTATCCTAATACTGACCCAGTGCTCATACCTATGTCATACCTCCCAACATGACCTTTCCAGGAGGACAAAATGCTCTGCTCCTGCTCTTCCCTCTTAATGTATGAATACCAACACCTGTGCTGTACCCTAATACTGACCCAGTGATCATACCTATGTCATACCTCCCAACATGACCTCTCCAGGAGGACACAATGCTCTGCTCCTGCTCTTCCCTCTTACTGTATGATTACCATCACCTGTGCTGTACCCTAATACTGACCCAGTGCTCATACCTATGTCATACCTCCCAACATGACCTCTCCAGGAGGACACAATGCTCTGCTCCTGTACTTCCCTCTTACTGTATGATTACCATCACCTGTGCTGTACCCAAATACTGACCCAGTGCTCATACCTATGTCATACCTCCCTACATGACCTCTCCAGGAGGACACAAGGCTCTGCTCCTGCTCTTTTCTCTTACTGTATGATTACCCTCATCTGTGCTGTACCCTAATACTGACCCAGTGCTCATACCTATGTCATACCTCCCAACATGACCTCTCCAGGAGGACACAATGCTCTGCTCCTGCTCTTCCCTCTTACTGTATGATTACCATCACCTGTGCTGTACCCTAATACTGACACAGTGCTCATACCTATGTCACACCTCACAAAATGACCTCTCCAGGAGGACACAATGCACTGCTCCTGCTCTTCCCTCTTACTGTATGATTACCATCACCTGTGCTGTACCCTAATACTGACCCAGTGCTCATACCTATGTCATACCTCCCAACATGACCTCTCCAGGAGGACACAATGCTCTGCTCCTGCTCTTCCCTCTTACTGTATGATTACCATCACCTGTGCTGTACCCTAATACTGACCCAGTGCTCATACCTATGTCATACCTCCCAACATGACCTCTCCAGGAGGACACAATGCTCTGCTCCTGCTCTTCCCTCTTACTGTATGATTACCATCACCTGTGCTGTACCCTAATACTGACCCAGTGCTCATACCTATGTCATACCTCCCAACATGACCTCTCCAGGAGGACACAATGCTCTGCTCCTGCTCTTCCCTCTTACTGTATAATTACCATCACCTGTGCTGTACCCTAATACTGACCCAGTGCTCATACCTATGTCATACCTCCCAACATGACCTCTCCAGGAGGACACAATGCTCTGCTCCTGCTCTTCCCTCTTACTGTATAATTACCATCACCTGTGCTGTACCCTAATACTGACCCAGTGCTCATACCTATGTCACACCTCCCAACATGATCTTTCCAGGAGGACAAAATGCTCAGCTCCTGCTCTTCCCTCTTAATGTATGAATACCAACACCTGTGCTGTACCCTAATACTGACCCAGTGCTCATACCTATGTCATACCTCCCAACATGACCCTCTCCAGGAGGACACAATGCTCTGCTCCTGCACTTCCCTCTTACTGTATAATTACCATCACCTGTGCTGTACCCTAATACTGACCCAGTGCTCATACCTATGTCATACCTCCCAACATGACACTCTCCCGGAGGACACAATGCTTTGCTCCTGCTCTTCCCTAATACTGTATGATTACCATCACCTGTGCTGTACCCTAATACTGACCCAGTGCTCATACCTATGTCATACCTTCCAACATGACCTCTCCAGGAGGACACAATGCTCTGCTCCTGCACTTCCCTCTTACTGTATAATTACCATCACCTGTGCTGTACCCTCATACTGACCCAGTGCTCATACCTATGTCATATCTCCCAACATGACCTCTACAGGAGGACACAATGCTCTGCTCCTGCTCTTCCCTATTACTGTATGATTACCATCACCTTTGCTGTACCCTAATACTGACCCAGTGCTCATACCTATGTCATACCTCCCAACATGACCTCTCCAGGAGGACACAATGCTCTGCTCCTGCTCTTCCCTCTTACTGTATGATTACCATCACCTGTGCTGTACCCTAATACTGACCCAGTGCTCATACCTATGTCATACCTCCCAACATGACCTCTCCAGGAGGACACAATGCTCTGCTCCTGCTCTTCCCTCTTACTGTATGATTACCATCACCTGTGCTGTACCCTAATACTGACCCAGTGCTCATACCTATGTCATACCTCCCAACATGACCCTCTCCAGGACACAATGCTCTGCTCCTGCTCTTCCCTCTTACTGTATGATTACCATCACCTGTGCTGTATCCTAATACTGACCCAGTGCTCATACCTATGTCATACCTCCCAACATGACCACTCCAGGAGGACAAAATGCTCTGCTCCTGCTCTTCCCTCTTAATGTATGATTACCATCACCTGTGCTGTACCCTAATACTGTCCCAGTGCTCATACCTATGTCATACCTCCCAACATGACCATCTCCGGGAGGACACAAAGCTCTGCTCCTGCTCTTCCCTATTACTGTATGATTGCCATCACCTGTGCTGTACCCTAATACTGACCCAGTGCTCATACCTGTGTCATACTTCCCAACATGACCTCTCCGGGAGGACACAAAGCTCTGCTCCTGCTCTTCCCTCTTACTGTATGATTACCATCACCTGTGCTGTACCCTAATACTGACCCAGTGCTCATACCTGTGTCATACTTCCCAACATGACCTCTCCAGGAGGACACAATGCTCTGCTCCTGCCCTACCCTCTCAATTTATGATTGACGGCACCTGTGTTGAACAGATTAATGGATAAAGGTGTTTCCCCGCAGGTGTGCACAATCATACATTAAGAGGGAAGTGCGGAAGCTGAGCATTGTGTCCTCCTGGAGAGGGTCATGTTGGGAGGTATGACATAGGTATGAGCACTGGGTCAGTATTAGGGTACAGCACAGGTGATGGTAATCATACAGTAAGAGGGAAGAGCAGGAGCAGAGCATTGTGTCCTCCTGGAGAGGTCATGTTGGGAGGTATGACATAGGTATGAGCACTGGGTCAGTATTAGGGTACAGCACAGGTGATGGTAATCATACAGTAAGAGGGAAGAGCAGGAGCAGAGCATTGTGTCCTCCTGGAGAGGTCATGTTGGGAGATATGACATAGGTATGAGCACTGGGTCAGTATTAGGGTACAGCACAGGTGATGGTAATCATACAGTAAGAGGGAAGAGCAGGAGCAGAGCATTGTGCCATCCTGGAGAGGTCATGTTGGGAGGTATGACATAGGTATGAGCACTGGGTCAGTATTAGGGTACAGCACAGGTGATGGTAATTATACAGTAAGAGGGAAGAGCAGGAGCAGAGCATTGTGTCCTCCTGGAGAGGGTCATGTTGGGAGGTATGACATAGGTATGATCACTGGGTCAGTATTAGGGTACAGCACAGGTGATGGTAATCATACAGTAAGGTAAGAGCAGGAGCAGAGCATTGTGTCCTCCTGGAGAGGTCATGTTGGGAGGTATGACATAGGTATGAGCACTGGGTCAGTATTAGGGTACAGCACAGGTGATGGTAATCATACAGTAAGAGGGAAGAGCAGGAGCAGAGCATTGTGTCCTCCTGGAGAGGATCATGTTGGGAGGTATGACATAGGTATGAGCACTGGGTCAGTATTAGGGTACAGCACAGGTGATGGTAATCATACAGTAAGAGGGAAGAGCAGGAGCAGAGCATTGTGTCCTCCTGGAGAGGTCATGTTGGGAGATATGACATAGGTATGAGCACTGGGTCAGTATTAGGGTACAGCACAGGTGATGGTAATCATACAGTAAGAGGGAAGAGCAGGAGCAGAGCATTGTGCCATCCTGGAGAGGTCATGTTGGGAGGTATGACATAGGTATGAGCACTGGGTCAGTATTAGGGTACAGCACAGGTGATGGTAATTATACAGTAAGAGGGAAGAGCAGGAGCAGAGCATTGTGTCCTCCTGGAGAGGGTCATGTTGGGAGGTATGACATAGGTATGATCACTGGGTCAGTATTAGGGTACAGCACAGGTGATGGTAATCATACAGTAAGGTAAGAGCAGGAGCAGAGCATTGTGTCCTCCTGGAGAGGTCATGTTGGGAGGTATGACATAGGTATGAGCACTGGGTCAGTATTAGGGTACAGCACAGGTGATGGTAATCATACAGTAAGAGGGAAGAGCAGGAGCAGAGCATTGTGTCCTCCTGGAGAGGTCATGTTGGGAGGTATGACATAGGTATGAGCACTGGGTCAGTATTAGGGTACTCTGCTCATACCTATGTCACACCTCCCAAAATGACCTTTTCAGGAGGACACAATGCTCTGCTCCTGCTCTTCCCTCTTACTGTATGATTACCATCACCTGTGCTGTACCCTAATACTGACCCAGTGCTCATACCTATGTCATACCTCCCAACATGACCTCTCCAGGAGGACACAATGCTCTGCTCCTGCTCTTCCCTCTTACTGTATGATTACCATCACCTGTGCTGTACCCTAATACTGACCCAGTGCTCATACCTATGTCATACCTCCCAACATGACCTCTCCAGGAGGACACAATGCTCTGCTCCTGTTCTTCCCTCTTACTGTATGATTACCATCACCTGTGCTGTACCCTAATACTGACCCAGTGCTCATACCTATGTCATACCTCCCAACATGACCTCTCCAGGAGGACTCAATGCTTTGTTCCAGCACTCCCCTTTTACTGTTTGATTACCATCACCTGTGCTGTACCCTAATACTGACCCAGTGCTCATACCTATGTCACACCTCCCAACATGATCTTTCCAGGAGGACAAAATGCTCTGCTCCTGCTCTTCCCTCGTACTGTATGATTACCATCACCTGTGCTGTAACCTAATACTGACCCAGTGCTCATACCTATATCATACCTCCCAACATGATCTCTCCAGGAAGACACAATGCTCTGCTCCTGCTCTTCCCTCTTACTGTATGATTACTATCACCTGTGCTGTACCCTAATACTGACCCAGTGCTCATAGCTATGTCATACCTTCCAACATGACCTGTCCAGGAGGACACAATGCTCTGCTCCTGCTGTTCCCTCTTACTGTATGATTACCTTCACCTGTGCTGTACCCTAATACTGACCCAGTGCTCATACCTATGTCATACCTCCCAACATGACCTCTCCAGGAGGACACAATGCTCTGCACCTGCACTTCCCTCTTACTGTATGATTACCATCACCTGTGCTGTATCCTAATACTGACCCAGTGCTCATACCTATGTCATACCTCCCAACATGATCTCTCCAGGAGGACACAATGCTCTGCTCCTGCTCTTCCTTCTTACTGTATAATTACCATCACCTGTGCTGTACCCTAATACTGACCCAGTGCTCATACCTATGTCATACCTCCCAACATGACCTTTCCAGGAGGACAAAATGCTCTGCTCCTGCTCTTCCCTCTTAATGTATGAATACCAACACCTGTGCTGTACCCTAATACTGACCCAGTGATCATACCTATGTCATACCTCCCAACATGACCTCTCCAGGAGGACACAATGCTCTGCTCCTGCTCTTCCCTCTTACTGTATGATTACCATCACCTGTGCTGTACCCTAATACTGACCCAGTGCTCATACCTATGTCATACCTCCCAACATGACCTCTCCAGGAGGACACAATGCTCTGCTCCTGTACTTCCCTCTTACTGTATGATTACCATCACCTGTGCTGTACCCAAATACTGACCCAGTGCTCATACCTATGTCATACCTCCCTACATGACCTCTCCAGGAGGACACAAGGCTCTGCTCCTGCTCTTTTCTCTTACTGTATGATTACCCTCATCTGTGCTGTACCCTAATACTGACCCAGTGCTCATACCTATGTCATACCTCCCAACATAACCTCTCCAGGAGGACACAATGCTCTGCTCCTGCTCTTCCCTCTTACTGTATGATTACCATCACCTGTACTGTACCCTAATACTGACCCAGTGCTCATACCTATGTCATACCTCCCAACATGACCTCTCCAGGAGGACACAATGCTCTACTCCTGCTCTTCCCTCTTACTGTATGATTACCATCACCTGTGCTGTACCCTAATACTGACCCAGTGCTCATACCTATGTCATACCTCCCAACATGACCTCTCCAGGAGGGACACAATGCTCTGCTCCTGCTCTTCCCTCTTACTGTATGATTACCATCACCTGTGCTGTACCCTAATACTGACCCAGTGCTCATACCTATGTCATACCTCCCAACATGACCTTTCCAGGAGGACACAATGCTCTGCTCCTGCTCTTCCCTCTTAATGTATGAATACCAACACATGTGCTGTACCCTAATACTGACCCAGTGATCATACCTATGTCATACCTCCCAACATGACCCTCTTCAGGAGGACACAATGCTCTGCTCCTGCTCTTCCCTCTTACTGTATGATTACCATCACCTGTGCTGTACCCTAATACTGACCCAGTGCTCATACTTATGTCATACCTCCCAACATGACCTTTCCAGGAGGACACAATGCTCTGCTCCTGCTCTTCCCTCTTAATGTATGAATACCAACACCTGTGCTGTACCCTAATACTGACCCAGTGATCATACCTATGTCATACCTCCCAACATGACCCTCTTCAGGAGGACACAATGCTCTGCTCCTGCTCTTCCCTCTTACTATATGATTCCCATCACTTGTGCTGTACCCTAATACTGACCCAGTGCTCATACCTCTGTCATACCTCCCAACATGACCTCTCCAGGAGGACACAATGCTCTGCTCCTGCTCTTCCCTCTTACTGTATGATTACCATCACCTGTGCTGTACCCTAATACTGACCCAGTGCTCATACCTATGTCATACCTCCCAACATGACCTCTCCAGGAGGACACAATGCTCTGCTCCTGCTCTTCCTTATTACTGTATTATTACCATCACCTGTGCTGTACCCTAATACTGACCCAGTGCTCATACCTATGTCATACCTCCCAACATGACCTCTCCAGTAGGACACAATGCTCTGCTCCTGCACTCCCCTTTTACTGTATGATTACCATCACCTGTGCTGTACCCTAATACTGACCCAGTGCTCATACCTATGTCACACCTCCCAACATGATCTTTCCAGGAGGACAAAATGCTCAGCTCCTGCTCTTCCCTCTTAATGTATGAATACCAACACCTGTGCTGTACCCTAATACTGACCCAGTGCTCATACCTATGTCATACCTCCCAACATGACCCTCTCCAGGAGGACACAATGCTCTGCTCCTGCACTTCCCTCTTACTGTATAATTACCATCACCTGTGCTGTACCCTAATACTGACCCAGTGCTCATACCTATGTCATACCTCCCAACATGACACTCTCCCGGAGGACACAATGCTTTGCTCCTGCTCTTCCCTAATACTGTATGATTACCATCACCTGTGCTGTACCCTAATACTGACCCAGTGCTCATACCTATGTCATACCTTCCAACATGACCTCTCCAGGAGGACACAATGCTCTGCTCCTGCACTTCCCTCTTACTGTATAATTACCATCACCTGTGCTGTACCCTCATACTGACCCAGTGCTCATACCTATGTCATATCTCCCAACATGACCTCTACAGGAGGACACAATGCTCTGCTCCTGCTCTTCCCTATTACTGTATGATTACCATCACCTTTGCTGTACCCTAATACTGACCCAGTGCTCATACCTATGTCATACCTCCCAACATGACCTCTCCAGGAGGACACAATGCTCTGCTCCTGCTCTTCCCTCTTACTGTATGATTACCATCACCTGTGCTGTACCCTAATACTGACCCAGTGCTCATACCTATGTCATACCTCCCAACATGACCTCTCCAGGAGGACACAATGCTCTGCTCCTGCTCTTCCCTCTTACTGTATGATTACCATCACCTGTGCTGTACCCTAATACTGACCCAGTGCTCATACCTATGTCATACCTTCCAACATGACCTCTCCAGGAGGACACAATGCTCTGCTCCTGCTCTTCCCTATTACTGTATGATTACCATCACCTTTGCTGTACCCTAATACTGACCCAGTGCTCATACCTATGTCATACCTCCCAACATGACCTCTCCAGGAGGACACAATGCTCTGCTCCTGCTCTTCCCTCTTACTGTATGATTACCATCACCTGTGCTGTACCCTAATACTGACCCAGTGCTCATACCTATGTCATATCTCCCAACATGACCTCTACAGGAGGACACAATGCTCTGCTCCTGCTCTTCCCTATTACTGTATGATTACCATCACCTTTGCTGTACCCTAATACTGACCCAGTGCTCATACCTATGTCATACCTCCCAACATGACCTCTCCAGGAGGACACAATGCTCTGCTCCTGCTCTTCCCTCTTACTGTATGATTACCATCACCTGTGCTGTACCCTCATACTGACCCAGTGCTCATACCTATGTCATATCTCCCAACATGACCTCTACAGGAGGACACAATGCTCTGCTCCTGCTCTTCCCTATTACTGTATGATTACCATCACCTTTGCTGTACCCTAATACTGACCCAGTGCTCATACCTATGTCATACCTCCCAACATGACCTCTCCAGGAGGACACAATGCTCTGCTCCTGCTCTTCCCTCTTACTGTATGATTACCATCACCTGTGCTGTACCCTAATACTGACCCAGTGCTCATACCTATGTCATACCTCCCAACATGATCTCTCCAGGAGGACACAATGCTCTGCTCCTGCACTTCCCTCTCACTGTATGATTACCATCACCTGTGCTGTACCCTAATACTGACCCAGTGCTCATACCTATGTCATACCTCCCAACATGACCTCTCCAGGAGGACACAATGCTCTGCTCCTGCTCTTCCCTCTTACTGTATGATTACCATCACCTGTGCTGTACCCTAATACTGACCCAGTGCTCATACCTATGTCATACCTCCCAACATGACCCTCTCCAGGACACAATGCTCTGCTCCTGCTCTTCCCTCTTACTGTATGATTACCATCACCTGTGCTGTATCCTAATACTGACCCAGTGCTCATACCTATGTCATACCTCCCAACATGACCACTCCAGGAGGACAAAATGCTCTGCTCCTGCTCTTCCCTCTTAATGTATGATTACCATCACCTGTGCTGTACCCTAATACTGTCCCAGTGCTCATACCTATGTCATACCTCCCAACATGACCATCTCCGGGAGGACACAAAGCTCTGCTCCTGCTCTTCCCTATTACTGTATGATTGCCATCACCTGTGCTGTACCCTAATACTGACCCAGTGCTCATACCTGTGTCATACTTCCCAACATGACCTCTCCAGGAGGACACAATGCTCTGCTCCTGCTCTTCCCTCTTACTGTATGATTACCATCACCTGTGCTGTACCCTAATACTGACCCAGTGCTCATACCTGTGTCATACTTCCCAACATGACCTCTCCAGGAGGACACAATGCTCTGCTCCTGCCCTACCCTCTCAATTTATGATTGACGGCACCTGTGTTGAACAGATTAATGGATAAAGGTGTTTCCCCGCAGGTGTGCACAATCATACATTAAGAGGGAAGTGCGGAAGCTGAGCATTGTGTCCTCCTGGAGAGTGTCATGTTGGGAGGTATGACATAGGTATGAGCACTGGGTCAGTATTAGGGTACAGCACAGGTGATGGTAATCATACAGTAAGAGGGAAGAGCAGGAGCAGAGCATTGTGCCATCCTGGAGAGGTCATGTTGGGAGGTATGACATAGGTATGAGCACTGGGTCAGTATTAGGGTACAGCACAGGTGATGGTAATTATACAGTAAGAGGGAAGAGCAGGAGCAGAGCATTGTGTCCTCCTGGAGAGGGTCATGTTGGGAGGTATGACATAGGTATGATCACTGGGTCAGTATTAGGGTACAGCACAGGTGATGGTAATCATACAGTAAGGTAAGAGCAGGAGCAGAGCATTGTGTCCTCCTGGAGAGGTCATGTTGGGAGGTATGACATAGGTATGAGCACTGGGTCAGTATTAGGGTACAGCACAGGTGATGGTAATCATACAGTAAGAGGGAAGAGCAGGAGCAGAGCATTGTGTCCTCCTGGAGAGGTCATGTTGGGAGGCATGACATAGGTATGAGCACTGGGTCAGTATTAGGGTACTCTGCTCATACCTATGTCACACCTCCCAAAATGACCTTTTCAGGAGGACACAATGCTCTGCTCCTGCTCTTCCCTCTTACTGTATGATTACCATCACCTGTGCTGTACCCTAATACTGACCCAGTGCTCATACCTATGTCATACCTCCCAACATGACCTCTCCAGGAGGACACAATGCTCTGCTCCTGCTCTTCCCTCTTACTGTATGATTACCATCACCTGTGCTGTACCCTAATACTGACCCAGTGCTCATACCTATGTCATACCTCCCAACATGACCTCTCCAGGAGGACACAATGCTCTGCTCCTGTTCTTCCCTCTTACTGTATGATTACCATCACCTGTGCTGTACCCTAATACTGACCCAGTGCTCATACCTATGTCATACCTCCCAACATGACCTCTCCAGGAGGACTCAATGCTTTGTTCCAGCACTCCCCTTTTACTGTTTGATTACCATCGCCTGTGGTTTACTCTAATACTGACCCAGTGCTCATACCTATGTCACACCTCCCAACATGATCTTTCCAGGAGGACAAAATGCTCTGCTCCTGCTCTTCCCTCGTACTGTATGATTACCATCACCTGTGCTGTAACCTAATACTGACTAAGTGCTCATACCTATATCATACCTCCCAACATGATCTCTCCAGGAGGACACAATGCTCTGCTCCTGCTCTTCCCTCTTACTGTATGATTACTATCACCTGTGCTGTACCCTAATACTGACCCAGTGCTCATAGCTATGTCATACCTTCCAACATGACCTGTCCAGGAGGACACAATGCTCTGCTCCTGCTCTTCCCTAATGTGACATAGGTATGAGCACTGGGTCAGTATTAGGGTACAGCACAGGTGATGGTAATTATACAGTAAGAGGGAAGAGCAGGAGCAGAGCATTGTGTCCTCTTGGAGAGGTCATGTTGGGAGGTATGACATAGGTATGAGCACTGGGTCAGTATTAGGGTACAGCACAGGTGATGGTAATCATACAGTAGGAGGGAAGAGCAGGAGCAGAGCATTGTGCCATCCTGGAGAGGTCATGTTGGGAGGTATGACATAGGTATGAGCACTGGGTCAGTATTAGGGTACAGCACAGGTGATGGTAATCATACAGTAAGAGGGAAGAGCAGGAGCAGAGCATTGTGTCCTCCTGGAGAGGTCATGTTGGGAGGTATGACATAGGTATGAGCACTGGGTCAGTATTATGGTACAGCACAGGTGATGGTAATCATACAGTAAGAGGAAAGTGCAGGAGCAGAGCATTGTGTCCTCCTGGAGAGGGTCATGTTGGGAGGTATGACATAGGTATGAGCACTGGGTCAGTATTAGGGTACAGCACAGGTGATGGTAATCATACAGTAAGAGGGAAGAGCAGGAGCAGAGCATTTTGTCCTCCTGGAGAGGTCATGTTGGGAGGTGTGACATAGGTATGAGCACTGGGTCAGTATTAGGGTACAGCACAAGTGATGGTAATCATACAGTAAGAGGGAAGAGCAGGAGCAGAGCATTGTGTCCTCCTGGAGAGGTCATGTTGGGAGGTATGACATAGGTATGAGCACTGGGTCAGTATTAGGGTACAGCACAGGTGATGGTAATCATACAGTAAGAGGGAAGAGCAGGAGCAGAGCATTGTGTCCTCCTGGAGAGGTCATGTTGGGAGGTATGACATAGGTATGAGCACTGGGTCAGTATTAGGGTACAGCACAGGTGATGGTAATCATACAGTAAGAGGGAAGAGCAGGAGCAGAGCATTGTGTCCTCCTGGAGAGGTTATGTTGGGAGGTATGACATAGGTATGAGCACTGGGTCAGTATTAGGGTACAGCAAAGGTGATGGTAATCATACAGTAAGAGCGAACAGCAGGGACAGAGCATTGTGGTCATGTCGGGAGGTATGATATAGGTATGAGTACTGGGTCAGTATTAGGGTACAGCACAGGAGATGGTAATCATACAGTAAGAGGTAAGAGCAGGAGCAGAACATTGTGTCCTCCTGGAGAGGTCATGTTTGGTGATATGACATAAGTATGAGCGCTGGGTCAGTATTAGGGTACAGCACAGGTGATGGTAATCATACAGTAAGAGGGAAGAGCAGGAGCAGAGCATTGTGTCCTCCTGGAGAGGTCATGTTGGGAGGTATGACATAGGTATGAGCACTGGGTCAGTATTAGGGTACAGCACAGGTGATGGTAATCATACAGTAAGAGGGAAGAGCAGGAGCAGAGCATTGTGTCCTCCTGGAGAGGTCATGTTGGGAGGTATGATAAAACATCCTTGTGAAATTATACATATACATTAGCTGGGCCCAGAGACAGGCAGAGTACACTACATTTGTGCTTTATAGTATCACACAGGCTGGAACTATCCACCATTACTTTGATCAGACTGGTCAGCTAGGAAGACTGGTATTTGGCAGAGAAGGAGGGGTAACTAATCTGCTTTTACCAGAGATTGGGGGGCTGCATCTTCTTACCAAAGGACCCATTTACCAAAAAAACAAACAATTTTTTAGTCCCCGAATTTTTTGGGGGCAACTACAGATATAACACTAGAATGCTCTCTGTGTAGTGCAGATGCCCCTAGAATGCTCTGTGTTGTGCACATGTCACTAGAATGCTATCTGTGTTGTGCAGATGTCACTAGAATGCTCTGTGTTGTGCAGATGTCACTAGAATGCTCTGGGTTGTCCACATATCCTAGAATGATCTCTGTTTTATTCAGGTGCCACTCGAATGCTCTTTGTGTTGTGCAGATGCCATTAGAATGCTCTGTTGTGTACATGTTATTAGAATACTTTGTATTGTGTAGATGCCATTAGAATGCTCTGTTGTGTACATGTTATTAGAATACTTTGTATTGTGTAGATGTCACTAGAATGCTCTGTGTTGTTCAGATGCCCCTAGAATGCTCTCTGTATTGAGTACATGTCACTAGAATGCTATCTGTGTTGTGTAGATGTCACTAGAATGCGATCTGTGTTGTGCAGATGCCACTAGAATGCTCTATGTTGTGTACATGTCACTAGAATATTTGTGTTGTGTAGATGTCACTAGAATGCTCTGGGTTGTGTACATGTCACTAGAATGCTCTGTGTTGTGCAGATGCCACTAGAATGCTCTATGTTGTGTACATGTCACTAGAATATTTGTGTTGTGCAGATGCCAATAGAATGCTCTATGTTGTGTACATGTCACTAGAATACTTTGTGTTGTGTAGATGTCACTAGAATGCTCTGGGTTATGCAGATGCCCCTAGAATGCTCTTTTTGTTGTGCAGATGTTACTAGAACGCTCTGGGTTGTGTATATGCATTGTTCATTCTAGCACCCTGCACCTTTCAAAATTTGTGCAGTTCCTCTTTCCTGCCTGGGGTGTCACTCTCTGCTCTGGTACATCTCAGAACACTCTGCTCTGTATCTCTGCAC
The DNA here is from genome assembly GCF_028390025.1 of Pseudophryne corroboree. Taxonomy (NCBI): domain Eukaryota; kingdom Metazoa; phylum Chordata; class Amphibia; order Anura; family Myobatrachidae; genus Pseudophryne; species Pseudophryne corroboree. Next base: position 482,939,125 of record NC_086452.1, read on the forward strand.
TACAATACAGAGCAGAGTGTCCTGAGAAGCACCAGAGCAGAGAGCGACACTCCAGTCAGGAAAGAGGAACTGCACGTGTTTTGAAAGGTGCAGGGTGCTAGAATGAACACTAAGATGCCACTAGAATGCTCTCTCTGTTGTGTAGATGTCACTAGAATGCTCTGGGTTGTGTACATGTCACTAGAATGCTCTGGGGGGTGTAGATGCCAATACAATGCTCTATGTTGTAAACATGTCACTAGAATGCTTTGTGTTGTGCAGATACCCCTAGAATTCTCTCTGTATGAACATTTGGTTGGAACTGCACGTGTTTTGGAAGGTGCAGGGTGCTAGAATGAACACTAAGATGCCACTAGAATGTTCTCTCTGTTGTGTAGATGTCACTAGAATGCTCTTTGTGTTGTGTACATGTCACTAGAATGCTCTGGGTTGTGTACATGTCACTAGAATGCTCTAGGGGGTGTAGATGTCACTAGAATGCTCTGTGTTGTGCAGATGCCACTATAATGCTCTATGTTGTGTACATGTCACTAGAATGCTTTGTGTTGTGCAGATACCCCTAGAATGCTTTTTGTGTTGTGTACATGTAATTAGAATGCTCTATGATGTGTACATGTCACTAGAATACTTTGTGTAGTGTAGATGTCACTAAAATGCTCTGGGTTGTGTACATGTCACTAGAATGCTCTGGGTTGTGTAGATGTCACTAGAATGCTCTGTGTTGTGTGCATGTCACTAGAATGCTCTCTGTGTTGTGTACATGTCACTAGAATGCTCTATGTTGTGTACATGTCACTAGAATGCTCTCTGTGTTGTGTAGATGTCACTAGAATGCTCTTTGTGTTGTGTACATGTCACTAGAATGCTTTCTGTGTTGTGCAGATGCCACTACAATGCTCTATGTTGTGTACATGTCACTGGGTGGTGTACATGTCACTAGAATGTTCTGGGTTGTGTAGATGTCACTAGAATGCTCTGTGTTGTTCAGATATCACTAGAATGCTCTTTGTATGAACATTTGGTTGGAACTGCACGTGTTTTGAAAGGTGCAGGGTGCTAGAATGAACACTAAGATGCCACTAGAATGTTCTCTCTGTTGTGTAGATGTCACTAGAATGCTCTTTGTGTTGTGTACATGTCACTAGAATTCTCTGTGTTGTGTACATGTCACTAGAATGCTCTGTGTTGTGCAGATGCCAATAGAATGCTCTCTGTGTTGTTTAGATGTCACTAGAATGCTCTTTGTGTTGTGCAGATGCCACGACAATGTTCTATGTTGTGTACATGTCACTAGAATGCTTTGTGTTGGGCAGATACCCCTAGAATGCTCTCTGTGTTGTGTACATGTCACTAGAATGATCTCTGTGTTGTGCAGATGCCACTAGAATGCTCTATGTTGTGTAGATGTCACTAGAATGCTCTGGGTTGTGTACATGTAACTAGAATGCTCTGGGTTATGTAGATGTCACTAGAATGCTCTATGTTGTGTACATGTCACTAGAATGCTTTGTGTTGTGCAGATACCCCTAGAATGCTCTCTGTGTTGTTTACATGTAATTAGAATGCTCTATGTTGTGTACATGTCACTAGAATACTTTGTGTTGTTTAGATGTCACTAGAATGCTCTGGATTGTGTACATGTCACTAGAAACCTCTGGGTTGTGTAGATGTCACTAGAATGCTCTGTGTTGTGCAGATGTCAGTAGAAAGCTCTGTGTCGCATAGATGTCACTAGAATGCTCTGGGCTGTGTAGATGTCACTAGAATGCTCTGGGTTGTGTAGATGTCACTAGAATGCTCTGGGTTGTGTAGATGTCACTAGAATTCTCTGGGTTGTGTAGATGTCACTAGAATGCTCTGGGTTGTGTAGATGTCACTAGAATGCTCTGGGTTGTGCAGATGTCACTAGAATGCTCTGGGTTGTGTAGATGTCACTAGAATGCTCTTGGTTGTGCAGATGTCACTAGAATGCTCTGGGTTGTGTAGATGTCACTAGAATGCTCTGGGTTGTGCAGATGTCACTAGAATGCTCTGGGTTGTGTAGATGTCACTAGAATGCTCTGGGTTGTGTAGATGTCACTAGAATGCTCTGGGTTGTGTAGACGTCACTAGAAAGCTTTGTGTTGTGTAGATGTCACTAGAATGCTCTGTGTTGTGTAGATGTCACTAGAATGCTCTGTGTTGTGTAGATGTCACTAGAATGCTCTGTGTTGTGTAGATGTCACTAGAATGCTCTGTGTTGTGTAGATGTCACTAGAATGCTCTGTGTTGTGTAGATGTCACTAGAATGCTCTGTGTTGTGTAGATGTCACTAGAATGCTCTGGGTTGTGTAGATGTCACTAGAATGCTCTGGGTTGTGTAGATGTCACTAGAATGCTCTGGGTTGTGTAGATGTCACTAGAAAGCTTTGTGTTGTGTAGATGTCACTAGAATGCTCTGTGTTGTGAAGATGTCACTAGAATGCTCTGTGTTGTGAAGATGTCACTAGAATGCTCTGTGTTGTGTAGATGTCACTAGAATGCTCTGTGTTGTGTAGATGTCACTAGAATGCTCTGTGTTGTGTAGATGTCACTAGAATGCTCTGTGTTGTGTAGATGTCACTAGAATGCTCTGTGTTGTGAAGATGTCACTAGAATGCTCTGGGTTGTGTAGATGTCACTAGAATGCTCTGGGTTGTGTAGATGTCACTAGAATGCTCTGTGTTGTGTAGATGTCACTAGAATGCTCTGGGTTGTGTAGATGTCACTAGAATGCTCTCTGTATGAACATTTGGTTTTCACTGATTTCATTGGCTATATAAAACCACGCCCACATTAGAGAAACCACGCCCACATGAGTTTTGCCAGCCTTATTTTCTATTGCGACTACACAAATGAATGGGATTGGGCTCCTTGTATGTGCCCGCTCATTAGGCCAGATGTTGCCGTTCATTTCCTATCCACACAATCCTACCTCCTCCTGCATTCCATGTGCTAGCAGCATCCTCACACAGGCAGATATGGGCAACGCAATCTGACACCCAAACCGAGAGAGGTGTGTCGCCAGAGGTACGCCATACACCTCCGCAATGGTGTGCTTCCCTGGGAGCTGACCTGGAATGAGAAAGGACATTAAGGTATGGATGGGGGAAGAGCGGTCACAGAGTGCGCTGCCATACAATAACTCTGCACCCACGTACACAAATGCTGTGGCAGCCGCCATTCAGTACACAGCAGAAGAATGAATACAGCGCCCAATCCGTGTAGATTACAATTGGAAGGCTGATAACTCTGGGTTAAACCAGTTCCCCTTTAGAAAAATTCTAGAAACCACTATAAGCAAAATGAGTCTATAGGTCAAAAATCCCAGAACACTCCACAGACAATCAGCAGTCAGATATTACCGGAGAGTGCAGCATAATCACTAGAGATTATATACTCAGGCCAGATAAAGGTCCACATGGGCTGGAGCCGAAATGTATGAAGGGTATAATCGTGTGCCATCGGCTGCGGTGAGAGTGGTCTACATATGGGGTGTGGCTACCTCCATGGAGGTCATAGCTAGTGCCTACCTTCAACCATTTAATAGGGGAGCAGAACAACAGACCCACACACACACAGTGGTCATCGCAGTGGGGGTATGGGTAATGAAATGGGATTACTGTTGTGCGTGACTAAAAAGGGAACATGGCTACTGAAAAGGAGTGTGTCCTTCAAATGTGCCCCCTCACCTCCTACTCTGTATATGCGTCAGTGTGCCTCCCCCTCCTACTCTGTATAAGCGTCAGTGTGCCTCCCCCTCCTACTCTGTATATGCGTCAGTGTGACTCCCCCTCCTACTCTGTATGTGTCAGTGTGCCTCCCCCTCCTACTCTGTATATGCGTCAGTGTGCCTCCCTCACCTCCTACTCTGTATATGCGTCCGTGTGCCTCCCCCTCCTACTCTGTATATGCGTCAGTGTGCCCCCACGCCTCCTACTCTGTATATGCGTCAGTGTGCCTCCCCCTCCTACTCTGTATATGCATCAGTGTGCCTCCCCCTCCTACTCTGTATATGCATCAGTGTGCCACCCCCTCCTACTCTGTATATGCGTCAGTGTGCCTCCCTCACCTCCTACTTTGTATATGCGTCAGTGTGCCTCCCCCTCCTACTCTGTATATGCGTCAGTGTGCCTCCCTCACCTCCTACTCTGTATATGCGTCAGTGTGCCTCCCCCTCCTACTCTGTATATGCGTCAGTGTGCCTCCCTCACTTCCTACTTTGTATATGCGTCAGTGTGCCTCCCCCTCCTACTCTGTATATGCGTCAGTGTGCCCCCTCGCCTCCTACTCTGTATATGCGTCAGTGCGCCTCCCCCCTCCTACTCTGTATATGCGTCAGTGTGCCCCCTCGCCTCCTACTCTGTATATGCGTCAGTGTGCCTCCCCCTCCTACTCTGTATATGCGTCAGTGTGCCTCCCCCTCCTACTCTGTATATGCGTCAGTGTGCCTCCCCCTCCTACTCTGTATATGCGTCAGTGTGCCCCCTCGCCTCCTACTCTGTATATGCGTCAGTGTGCCTCCCCCTCCTACTCTGTATATGCGTCAGTGTGCCTTCCCCTCCTACTCTGTATATGCGTCAGTGTGCCCCCTCGCCTCCTACTCTGTATATGCGTCAGTGCGCCTCCCCCCTCCTACTCTGTATATGCGTCAGTGTGCCCCCTCGCCTCCTACTCTGTATATGCGTCAGTGTGCCTCCCCCTCCTACTCTGTATATGCGTCAGTGTGCCTCCCCCTCCTACTCTGTATATGCGTCAGTGTGCCTCCCCCTCCTACTCTGTATATGCGTCAGTGTGCCCCCTCGCCTCCTACTCTGTATATGCGTCAGTGTGCCTCCCCCTCCTACTCTGTATATGCGTCAGTGTGCCTCCCCCTCCTACTCTGTATATGCGTCAGTGTGCCCCCTCACCTCCTACTCTGTATATGCGTCAGTGTGCCTCCCCCTCCTACTCTGTATATGCGTCAGTGTGCCCCCTCGCCTCCTACTCTGTATATGCGTCAGTGTGCCTCCCCCTCCTACTCTGTATATGCGTCAGTGTGCCTCCCCACCTACTCTGTATATGCGTCAGTGTGCCTCCCCCTCCTACTCTGTATATGTGTCAGTGTGCCCCCTCACCTCTTAGTCTGTATATGCGTCAGTGTGCCTCCCCCTCCTACTCTGTATATGTGTCAGTGTGCCCCCTCACCTCTTAGTCTGTATATGCGTCAGTGTGCCTCCCCCTCCTACTCTGTATATGCGTCAGTGTGCCCCCTCGCCTCCTACTCTGTATATGCGTCAGTGTGCCTCCCCCTCCTACTCTGTATATGCGTCAGTGTGCCTCCCCTCCTACTCTGTATATGCGTCAGTGTGCCTCCCCCTCCTACTCTGTATATGCGTCAGTGTGCCCCCTCGCCTCCTACTCTGTATATGCGTCAGTGTGCCCCCTCACCTCTTAGTCTGTATATGCGTCAGTGTGCCTCCCCCCTCCTACTCTGTATATGCGTCAGTGTGCCCCCTCACCTCCTACTCTGTATATGCGTCAGTGTGCCCCCTCACCTCCTACTCTGTATATGCGTCAGTGTGCCCCCTCGCCTCCTACTCTGTATATGCGTCAGTGTGCCCCCTCGCCTCCTACTCTGTATATGCGTCAGTGTGCCTCCTCACCTCCTACTCTGTATATGCGTCAGTGTGCCCCCCTCACCTCCTACTTTGTATATGCGTCAGTGTGCCTCCCCCCTCCTACTCTGTATATGCGTCAGTGTGCCTCCCCCCTCCTACTCTGTATATGCGTCAGGGTGCCTCCCCCTCCTACTCTGTATATGCGTCAGTGTGCCTCCCCCTCCTACTCTGTATGCCTCCTCGCCTCCTACTCTGTATATGTGTCAGTGTGCCTCCACCTCCTACTCTGTATATGCGTCAGTGTGCCTCCCCCTCCTACTCTGTATATGCGTCAGTGTGCCTCCCCCTCCTACTCTGTATGCCTCCTCGCCTCCTACTCTGTATATGTGTCAGTGTGCCTCCCCCTCCTACGCTGTATATGCGTCAGTGTGCCTCCCCCATCCTACTCTGTATATGCATCTGTGTGCCTCCCCCTCCTACTCTGTATATGCGTCAGTGTGCCTCCCCCTCCTACTCTGTATATGCGTCAGTGTGCCTCCCCCTCCTACTCTGTATATGCGTCAGTGTGCCTCCCCCCTCCTACTCTGTATATGCATCAGTGTGCCCCCTCACCTCTTAGTCTGTATATGCATCAGTGTGCCTCCCCCTCCTACTCTGTATATGAGTCAGTGTGCCTCCCCCTCCTACTCTGTATATGCGTCAGTGTGCCTCCCCCTCCTACTCTGTATGCCTCCTCGCCTCCTACTCTGTATATGTGTCAGTGTGCCTCCCCCTCCTACTCTGTATGCCTCCTCGCCTCCTACTCTGTATATGCGTCAGTGTGCCCCCTCACCTCCTACTCTGTATATGCGTCAGTGTGCCCCCTCACCTCCTACTCTGTATATGCGTCAGTGTGCCTCCTACTCTGTATATGCGTCAGTGTGCCTCCCCCCTCCTACTCTGTATATGCGTCAGTGTGCCTCCCCCTGCTACTCTGTATATGCGTCAGGGTGCCTCCCCCTCCTACTCTGTATATGCGTCAGTGTGCCTCCCCCTCCTACTCTGTATGCCTCCTCGCCTCCTACTCTGTATATGTGTCAGTGTGCCTCCACCTCCTACTCTGTATATGCGTCAGTGTGCCTCCCCCTCCTACTCTGTATATGCGTCAGTGTGCCTCCCCCTCCTACTCTGTATGCCTCCTCGCCTCCTACTCTGTATATGTGTCAGTGTGCCTCCCCCTCCTACGCTGTATATGCGTCAGTGTGCCTCCCCCATCCTACTCTGTATATGCATCTGTGTGCCTCCCCCTCCTACTCTGTATATGCGTCAGTGTGCCTCCCCCTCCTACTCTGTATATGCGTCAGTGTGCCTCCCCCTCCTACTCTGTATATGCGTCAGTGTGCCTCCCCCCTCCTACTCTGTATATGCATCAGTGTGCCCCCTCACCTCTTAGTCTGTATATGCATCAGTGTGCCTCCCCCTCCTACTCTGTATATGAGTCAGTGTGCCTCCCCCTCCTACTCTGTATATGCGTCAGTGTGCCTCCCCCTCCTACTCTGTATGCCTCCTCGCCTCCTACTCTGTATATGTGTCAGTGTGCCTCCCCCTCCTACTCTGTATGCCTCCTCGCCTCCTACTCTGTATATGCGTCAGTGTGCCCCCTCACCTCCTACTCTGTATATGCGTCAGTGTGCCCCCTCACCTCCTACTCTGTATATGCGTCAGTGTGCCTCCTACTCTGTATATGCGTCAGTGTGCCTCCCCCCTCCTACTCTGTATATGCGTCAGTGTGCCTCCCCCTGCTACTCTGTATATGCGTCAGTGTGCCCCCTCACCTCCTACTCTGTATATGCGTCAGTGTGCCCCCTCACCTCCTACTCTGTATATGCGTCAGTGTGCCTCCCCCCTCCTACTCTGTATATGTGTCAGTGTGCCCCCTCACCTCCTACTCTGTATATGCGTCAGTGTGCCTCCCCCTCCTACTCTGTATATGCGTCAGTGTGCCCCCTCACCTCATACTCTGTATATGTGTCAGTGTGCCCCCTCACCTCCTACTCTGTATATGCGTCAGTGTGCCTCCCCCTCCTACTCTGTATATGCGTCAGTGTGCCCCCTTGCCTCCTACTCTGTATATGCGTCAGTGTGCCCCCTCACCTCCTACTCTGTATATGCGTCAGTGTGCCTCCCCCTGCTACTCTGTATATGCGTCAGTGTGCCCCCTTGCCTCCTACTCTGTATATGCGTCAGTGTGCCTCCCCCTCCTACTCTGTATATGCGTCAGTGTGCCCCCTCACCTCCTACTCTGTATATGCGTCAGTGTGCCTCCCCCCTCCTACTGTGTATATGCGTCAGTGTGCCCCCTCACCTCTTAGTCTGTATATGCGTCAGTGTGCCTCCCCCCTCCTACTGTGTATATGCGTCAGTGTGCCTCCCCCTCCTACTCTCTATATGCGTCAGTGTGCCCCCTTGCCTCCTACTCTGTATATGCGTCAGTGTGCCTCCCCCTCCTACTCTGTATATGCGTCAGTGTGCCTCCCCCTCCTACTCTGTATGCCTCCTCGCCTCCTACTCTGTATATGTGTCAGTGTGCCTCCCCCTCCTACGCTGTATATGCGTCAGTGTGCCTCCCCCATCCTACTCTGTATATGCATCTGTGTGCCTCCCCCTCCTACTCTGTATATGCGTCAGTGTGCCTCCCCCTCCTACTCTGTATATGCGTCAGTGTGCCCCCTCGCCTCCTACTCTGTATATGCGTCAGTGTGCCTCCCCCCTCCTACTCTGTATATGCATCAGTGTGCCCCCTCACCTCTTAGTCTGTATATGCATCAGTGTGCCTCCCCCTCCTACTCTGTATATGAGTCAGTGTGCCTCCCCCTCCTACTCTGTATATGCGTCAGTGTGCCTCCCCCTCCTACTCTGTATATGCGTCAGTGTGCCTCCCCCTCCTACTCTGTATATGCGTCAGTGTGCCCCCTCACCTCCTACTCTGTATATGCGTCAGTGTGCCCCCTCACCTCCTACTCTGTATATGCGTCAGTGTGCCCCCTCGCCTCCTACTCTGTATATGCGTCAGTGTGCCCCCTCGCCTCCTACTCTGTATATGCGTCAGTGTGCCTCCTCACCTCCTACTCTGTATATGCGTCAGTGTGCCCCCCTCACCTCCTACTTTGTATATGCGTCAGTGTGCCTCCCCCCTCCTACTCTGTATATGCGTCAGTGTGCCTCCCCCCTCCTACTCTGTATATGCGTCAGGGTGCCTCCCCCTCCTACTCTGTATATGCGTCAGTGTGCCTCCCCCTCCTACTCTGTATGCCTCCTCGCCTCCTACTCTGTATATGTGTCAGTGTGCCTCCACCTCCTACTCTGTATATGCGTCAGTGTGCCTCCCCCTCCTACTCTGTATATGCGTCAGTGTGCCTCCCCCTCCTACTCTGTATGCCTCCTCGCCTCCTACTCTGTATATGTGTCAGTGTGCCTCCCCCTCCTACGCTGTATATGCGTCAGTGTGCCTCCCCCATCCTACTCTGTATATGCATCTGTGTGCCTCCCCCTCCTACTCTGTATATGCGTCAGTGTGCCTCCCCCTCCTACTCTGTATATGCGTCAGTGTGCCTCCCCCTCCTACTCTGTATATGCGTCAGTGTGCCTCCCCCCTCCTACTCTGTATATGCATCAGTGTGCCCCCTCACCTCGTAGTCTGTATATGCATCAGTGTGCCTCCCCCTCCTACTCTGTATATGAGTCAGTGTGCCTCCCCCTCCTACTCTGTATATGCGTCAGTGTGCCTCCCCCTCCTACTCTGTATATGCGTCAGTGTGCCTCCCCCTCCTACTCTGTATATGCGTCAGTGTGCCTCCCCCTCCTACTCTGTATGCCTCCTCGCCTCCTACTCTGTATATGCGTCAGTGTGCCCCCTCACCTCCTACTCTGTATATGCGTCAGTGTGCCCCCTCACCTCCTACTCTGTATATGCGTCAGTGTGCCTCCTACTCTGTATATGCGTCAGTGTGCCTCCCCCTCCTACTCTGTATATGCGTCAGTGTGCCTCCCCCTCCTACTCTGTATGCCTCCTCGCCTCCTACTCTGTATATGCGTCAGTGTGCCCCCTCGCCTCCTACTCTGTATATGCGTCAGTGTGCCCCCTCACCTCCTACTCTGTATATGTGTCAGTGTGCCTCCCCCTCCTACTCTGTATATGCGTCAGTGTGCCTCCCCCTGCTACTCTGTATATGCGTCAGTGTGCCTCCTCACCTCCTACTCTGTATATGCGTCAGTGTGCCCCCTCGCCTCCTACTCTGTATATGCGTCAGTGTGCCCCCTCACCTCCTACTCTGTATATGCGTCAGTGTGCCTCCCCCTCCTACTCTGTATATGCGTCAGTGTGCCTCCCCCTCCTACTCTGTATATGCGTCAGTGTGCCTCCCCCTCCTACTCTGTATATGCGTCAGTGTGCCCCCTCGCCTCCTACTCTGTATATGCGTCAGTGTGCCTCGCCCTCCTACTCTGTATATGCATCAGTGTGCCCCCTCACCTCCTACTCTGTATATGCGTCAGTGTGCCTCCCCCTCCTACTCTGTATATGCGTCAGTGTGCCTCCCCCCTCCTACTCTGTATATGCGTCAGTGTGCCCCCTCGCCTCCTACTCTGTATATGCGTCAGTGTGCCTCCCCCCTCCTACTCTGTATATGCGTCAGTGTGCCTCCCCCTGCTACTCTGTATATGCGTCAGTGTGCCCCCTCACCTCCTACTCTGTATATGCGTCAGTGTGCCCCCTCACCTCCTACTCTGTATATGCGTCAGTGTGCCTCCCCCCTCCTACTCTGTATATGTGTCAGTGTGCCCCCTCACCTCCTACTCTGTATATGCGTCAGTGTGCCTCCCCCTCCTACTCTGTATATGCGTCAGTGTGCCCCCTCACCTCATACTCTGTATATGTGTCAGTGTGCCCCCTCACCTCCTACTCTGTATATGCGTCAGTGTGCCTCCCCCTCCTACTCTGTATATGCGTCAGTGTGCCCCCTTGCCTCCTACTCTGTATATGCGTCAGTGTGCCCCCTCACCTCCTACTCTGTATATGCGTCAGTGTGCCTCCCCCTGCTACTCTGTATATGCGTCAGTGTGCCCCCTTGCCTCCTACTCTGTATATGCGTCAGTGTGCCTCCCCCTCCTACTCTGTATATGCGTCAGTGTGCCCCCTCACCTCCTACTCTGTATATGCGTCAGTGTGCCTCCCCCTCCTACTGTGTATATGCGTCAGTGTGCCCCCTCACCTCTTAGTCTGTATATGCGTCAGTGTGCCTCCCCCCTCCTACTGTGTATATGCGTCAGTGTGCCTCCCCCTCCTACTCTCTATATGCGTCAGTGTGCCCCCTTGCCTCCTACTCTGTATATGCGTCAGTGTGCCTCCCCCTCCTACTCTGTATATGCGTCAGTGTGCCTCCCCCTCCTACTCTGTATGCCTCCTCGCCTCCTACTCTGTATATGTGTCAGTGTGCCTCCCCCTCCTACGCTGTATATGCGTCAGTGTGCCTCCCCCATCCTACTCTGTATATGCATCTGTGTGCCTCCCCCTCCTACTCTGTATATGCGTCAGTGTGCCTCCCCCTCCTACTCTGTATATGCGTCAGTGTGCCCCCTCGCCTCCTACTCTGTATATGCGTCAGTGTGCCTCCCCCCTCCTACTCTGTATATGCATCAGTGTGCCCCCTCACCTCTTAGTCTGTATATGCATCAGTGTGCCTCCCCCTCCTACTCTGTATATGAGTCAGTGTGCCTCCCCCTCCTACTCTGTATATGCGTCAGTGTGCCTCCCCCTCCTACTCTGTATATGCGTCAGTGTGCCTCCCCCTCCTACTCTGTATATGCGTCAGTGTGCCTCCCCCTCCTACTCTGTATGCCTCCTCGCCTCCTACTCTGTATATGCGTCAGTGTGCCCCCTCACCTCCTACTCTGTATATGCGTCAGTGTGCCCCCTCACCTCCTACTCTGTATATGCGTCAGTGTGCCTCCTACTCTGTATATGCGTCAGTGTGCCTCCCCCTCCTACTCTGTATATGCGTCAGTGTGCCTCCCCCTCCTACTCTGTATATGCATCAGTGTGCCCCCTCACCTCCTACTCTGTATATGCGTCAGTGTGCCTCCCCCTCCTACTCTGTATATGCGTCAGTGTGCCTCCCCCCTCCTACTCTGTATATGCGTCAGTGTGCCCCCTCGCCTCCTACTCTGTATATGCGTCAGTGTGCCTCCCCCCTCCTACTCTGTATATGCGTCAGTGTGCCTCCCCCTGCTACTCTGTATATGCGTCAGTGTGCCCCCTCACCTCCTACTCTGTATATGCGTCAGTGTGCCCCCTCACCTCCTACTCTGTATATGCGTCAGTGTGCCTCCCCCCTCCTACTCTGTATATGTGTCAGTGTGCCCCCTCACCTCCTACTCTGTATATGCATCAGTGTGCCTCCCCCTCCTACTCTGTATATGCGTCAGTGTGCCCCCTCACCTCATACTCTGTATATGTGTCAGTGTGCCCCCTCACCTCCTACTCTGTATATGCGTCAGTGTGCCTCCCCCTCCTACTCTGTATATGCGTCAGTGTGCCCCCTTGCCTCCTACTCTGTATATGCGTCAGTGTGCCCCCTCACCTCCTACTCTGTATATGCGTCAGTGTGCCTCCCCCTGCTACTCTGTATATGCGTCAGTGTGCCCCCTTGCCTCCTACTCTGTATATGCGTCAGTGTGCCTCCCCCTCCTACTCTGTATATGCGTCAGTGTGCCCCCTCACCTCCTACTCTGTATATGCGTCAGTGTGCCTCCCCCCTCCTACTGTGTATATGCGTCAGTGTGCCCCCTCACCTCTTAGTCTGTATATGCGTCAGTGTGCCTCCCCCCTCCTACTGTGTATATGCGTCAGTGTGCCTCCCCCTCCTACTCTCTATATGCGTCAGTGTGCCCCCTTGCCTCCTACTCTGTATATGCGTCAGTGTGCCTCCCCCTCCTACTCTGTATATGCGTCAGTGTGCCTCCCCCCTCCTACTCTGTATATGCGTCAGTGTGCCCCCTCGCCTCCTACTCTGTATATGCGTCAGTGTGCCTCCCCCCTCCTACTCTGTATATGCGTCAGTGTGCCTCCCCCTGCTACTCTGTATATGCGTCAGTGTGCCCCCTCACCTCCTACTCTGTATATGCGTCAGTGTGCCCCCTCACCTCCTACTCTGTATATGCGTCAGTGTGCCTCCCCCCTCCTACTCTGTATATGTGTCAGTGTGCCCCCTCACCTCCTACTCTGTATATGCGTCAGTGTGCCTCCCCCTCCTACTCTGTATATGCGTCAGTGTGCCCCCTCACCTCATACTCTGTATATGTGTCAGTGTGCCCCCTCACCTCCTACTCTGTATATGCGTCAGTGTGCCTCCCCCTCCTACTCTGTATATGCGTCAGTGTGCCCCCTTGCCTCCTACTCTGTATATGCGTCAGTGTGCCCCCTCACCTCCTACTCTGTATATGCGTCAGTGTGCCTCCCCCTGCTACTCTGTATATGCGTCAGTGTGCCCCCTTGCCTCCTACTCTGTATATGCGTCAGTGTGCCTCCCCCTCCTACTCTGTATATGCGTCAGTGTGCCCCCTCACCTCCTACTCTGTATATGCGTCAGTGTGCCTCCCCCCTCCTACTGTGTATATGCGTCAATGTGCCCCCTCACCTCTTAGTCTGTATATGCGTCAGTGTGCCTCCCCCCTCCTACTGTGTATATGCGTCAGTGTGCCTCCCCCTCCTACTCTCTATATGCGTCAGTGTGCCCCCTTGCCTCCTACTCTGTATATGCGTCAGTGTGCCTCCCCCTCCTACTCTGTATATGCGTCAGTGTGCCTCCTCGCCTCCTACTCTGTATATGCGTCAGTGTGCCCCCTTGCCTCCTACTCTGTATATGCATCAGTGTGCCTCCCCCTCCTACTCTGTATATGCGTCAGTGTGCCTCCTCGCCTCCTACTCTGTATATGCGTCAGTGTGCCCCCTTGCCTCCTACTCTATATATGCGTCAGTGTGCCTCCCCCTCCTACTCTGTATATGCGTCAGTGTGCCTCCTCGCCTCCTACTCTGTATATGCGTCAGTGTGCCCCCTTGCCTCCTACTCTGTATATGCATCAGTGTGCCTCCCCCTCCTACTCTGTATATGCGTCAGTGTGCCTCCTCGCCTCCTACTCTGTATATGCGTCAGTGTGCCCCCTTGCCTCCTACTCTATATATGCGTCAGTGTGCCTCCCCCTCCTACTCTGTATATGCGTCAGTGTGCCTCCTCGCCTCCTACTCTGTATATGCGTCAGTGTGCCCCCTTGCCTCCTACTCTGTATATGCATCAGTGTGCCTCCCCCTCCTACTCTGTATATGCGTCAGTGTGCCTCCTCGCCTCCTACTCTGTATATGCGTCAGTGCGCCCCCTTGCCTCCTACTCTGTATATGCGTCAGTGTGCCCCCTTGCCTCCTACTCTGTATATGCGTCAGTGTGCCTCCCCCTCCTACTCTGTATATGTGTCAGTGTGCCTCCTCGCCCCCTACTCTGTATATGCGTCAGTGTGCCCCCTTGCCTCCTACTCTGTATATGCGTCAGTGTGCCCCCTTGCCTCCTACTCTGTATATGCGTCAGTGTGCCCCCTTGCCTCCTACTCTGTATATGCGTCAGTGTGCCTCCCCCTCCTACTCTGTATATGCGTCAGTGTGCCTCCTCGCCTCCTACTCTGTATATGCGTCAGTGTGCCTCCCCCTCCTACTCTGTATATGCGTCAGTGTGCCTCCCCCCTCCTACTCTGTATATGCGTCAGTGTGCCCCCCTCACCTCCTACTCTGTATATGCGTCAGTGTGCCCCCTTGCCTCCTACTCTGTATATGCGTCAGTGTGCCCCCTTGCCTCCTACTCTGTATATGCGTCAGTGTGCCTCCCCCCTCCTACTCTGTATATGCGTCAGTGTGCCTCCTCGCCTCCTACTTTGTATATGCGTCAGTGTGCCCCCTCACCTCCTACTCTGTATATGCGTCAGTGTGCCCCCTTGCCTCCTACTCTGTATATGCGTCAGTGTGCCCCCTTGCCTCCTACTCTGTATATGCGTCAGTGTGCCCCCTTGCCTCCTACTCTGTATATGCGTCAGTGTGCCTCCCCCTCCTACTCTGTATATGCGTCAGTGTGCCTCCTCGCCTCCTACTCTGTATATGCGTCAGTGTGCCTCCCCCTCCTACTCTGTATATGCGTCAGTGTGCCTCCCCCTCCTACTCTGTATATGCGTCAGTGTGCCCCCTCACCTCCTACTCTGTATATGCGTCAGTGTGCCCCCTTGCCTCCTACTCTGTATATGCGTCAGTGTGCCCCCTTGCCTCCTACTCTGTATATGCGTCAGTGTGCCTCCCCCTCCTACTCTGTATATGCGTCAGTGTGCCTCCTCGCCTCCTACTCTGTATATGCGTCAGTGTGCCCCCTCACCTCCTACTCTGTATATGCGTCAGTGTGCCCCCTTGCCTCCTACTCTGTATATGCGTCAGTGTGCCCCCTTGCCTCCTACTCTGTATATGCGTCAGTGTGCCCCCTTGCCTCCTACTCTGTATATGCGTCAGTGTGCCTCCCCCTCCTACTCTGTATATGCGTCAGTGTGCCTCCTCGCCTCCTACTCTGTATATGCGTCAGTGTGCCCCCTCACCTCCTACTCTGTATATGCGTCAGTGTGCCTCCCCCTCCTACTCTGTATATGCGTCAGTGTGCCCCCTCACCTCTTAGTCTGTATATGCGTCAGTGTGCCTCCCCCTCCTACTCTGTATATGCGTCAGTGTGCCCCCTCGCCTCCTACTCTGTATATGCGTCAGTGTGCCTCCCCCTCCTACTCTGTATATGCGTCAGTGTGCCCCCTTGCCTCCTACTCTGTATATGCGTCAGTGTGCCTCCCCCTCCTACTCTGTATATGCGTCAGTGTGCCTCCTCGCCTCCTACTCTGTATATGCGTCAGTGTGCCTCCCCCTCCTACTCTGTATATGCGTCAGTGTGCCCCCTCGCCTCCTACTCTGTATATGTGTCAGTGTGCCCCCTCGCCTCCTACTCTGTATATGCGTCAGTGTGCCCCCTTGCCTCCTACTCTGTATATGCGTCAGTGTGCCTCCCCCTCCTACTCTGTATATGCGTCAGTGTGCCTCCTCGCCTCCTACTCTGTATATGCGTCAGTGTGCCTCCCCCTCCTACTCTGTATATGCGTCAGTGTGCCTCCTCGCCTCCTACTCTGTATATGCGTCAGTGTGCCCCCTCACCTCCTACTCTGTATATGCGTCAGTGTGCCTCCCCCTCCTACTCTGTATATGCATCAGTGTGCCCCCTCACCTCCTACTCTGTATATGCGTCAGTGTGCCTCCTCGCCTCCTACTCTGTATATGCGTCAGTGTGCCCCCCTCACCTCCTACTCTGTATATGCGTCAGTGTGCCTCCCCCTCCTACTCTGTATATGCGTCAGTGTGCCCCATCGCCTCCTACTCTGTATATGCGTCAGTGTGCCTCTCCCTCCTACTCTGTATATGTGTCAGTGTGCCCCCTCACCTCTTAGTCTGTATATGCGTCAGTGTGCCCCCCTCACCTCCTACTCTGTATATGCGTCAGTGTGCCTCC
This sequence comes from Pseudophryne corroboree, assembly GCF_028390025.1. Classification (NCBI taxonomy): domain Eukaryota; kingdom Metazoa; phylum Chordata; class Amphibia; order Anura; family Myobatrachidae; genus Pseudophryne; species Pseudophryne corroboree. The sequence goes on from NC_086452.1 coordinate 482,955,350, forward strand.
CCCTCCTACTCTGTATATGCGTCAGTGTGCCCCCTCACCTCCTACTCTGTATATGCGTCAGTGTGCCCCCTCACCTCCTACTCTGTATATGCGTCAGTGTGCCCCCTCACCTCCTACTCTGTATATGCGTCAGTGTGCCTCCCCCTCCTACTCTGTATATGCGTCAGTGTGCCTCCTCGCCTCCTACTCTGTATATGCGTCAGTGTGCCTCCCCCTCCTACTCTGTATATGCGTCAGTGTGCCTCCTCGCCTCCTACTCTGTATATGCGTCAGTGTGCCCCCTCACCTCCTACTCTGTATATGCGTCAGTGTGCCTCCCCCTCCTACTCTGTATATGCATCAGTGTGCCCCCTCACCTCCTACTCTGTATATGCGTCAGTGTGCCTCCTCGCCTCCTACTCTGTATATGCGTCAGTGTGCCCCCTCACCTCCTACTCTGTATATGCGTCAGTGTGCCTCCCCCTCCTACTCTGTATATGCGTCAGTGTGCCCCATCGCCTCCTACTCTGTATATGCGTCAGTGTGCCTCTCCCTCCTACTCTGTATATGTGTCAGTGTGCCCCCTCACCTCTTAGTCTGTATATGCGTCAGTGTGCCCCCTCACCTCCTACTCTGTATATGCGTCAGTGTTGCCTCCCCCTCCTACTCTGTATATGCGTCAGTGTGCCCCCTCACCTCCTACTCTGTATATGCGTCAGTGTGCCCCCCTCACCTCCTACTCTGTATATGCGTCAGTGTGCCCCCTCACCTCCTACTCTGTATATGCGTCAGTGTGCCTCCCCCCTCCTACTCTGTATATGCGTCAGTGTGCCTCCCCCCTCCTACTCTATATATGCGTCAGTGTGCCCCCTCACCTCTTAGTCTGTATATGCGTCAGTGTGCCTCCCCCCTCCTACTCTGTATATGCGTCAGTGTGCCCCCTCACCTCCTACTCTGTATATGCGTCAGTGTGCCCCCTCGCCTCCTACTCTGTATATGCGTCAGTGTGCCCCCTCGCCTCCTACTCTGTATATGCGTCAGTGTGCCTCCTACTCTGTATATGCGTCAGTGTGCCCCCTCACCTCCTACTCTGTATATGCGTCAGTGTGCCTCCCCCTCCTACTCTGTATATACATCAGTGTGCCTCCCCCTCCTACTCTGTATATGCGTCAGTGCTCCTCCACCCTCCTACTCTGTATATGCATCAGTGTGCCCCCTCACCTCTTAGTCTGTATATGCGTCAGTGTGCCTCCCCCTCCTACTCTGTATATGCGTCAGTGTGCCCCCTCACCTCCTACTCTGTATATGCGTCAGTGTGCCTCCCCCTCCTACTCTGTATATGCGTCAGTGTGCCTCCCCCTCCTACTCTGTATATGCGTCAGTGTGCCCCCTCACCTCTTAGTCTGTATATGCGTCAGTGTGCCTCCCCCCTCCTACTCTCTATATGCGTCAGTGTGCCTCCCCCTCCTACTCTGTATATGCGTCAGTGTGCCCCCTTGCCTCCTACTCTGTATATGCGTCAGTGTGCCTCCCCCTCCTACTCTGTATATGCGTCAGTGTGCCCCCCTCGCCTCCTACTCTGTATATGCGTCAGTGTGCCCCCTCACCTCCTACTCTGTATATGCGTCAGTGTGCCCCATCGCCTCCTACTCTGTATATGCGTCAGTGTGCCTCTCCCTCCTACTCTGTATATGTGTCAGTGTGCCCCCTCACCTCTTAGTCTGTATATGCGTCAGTGTGCCCCCTCACCTCCTACTCTGTATATGCGTCAGTGTGCCTCCCCCTCCTACTCTGTATATGCGTCAGTGTGCCCCCTCACCTCCTACTCTGTATATGCGTCAGTGTGCCCCCTCACCTCCTACTCTGTATATGCGTCAGTGTGCCCCCTCACCTCCTACTCTGTATATGCGTCAGTGTGCCTCCCCCCCTCCTACTCTGTATATGCGTCAGTGTGCCTCCCCCCTCCTACTCTAT